>NC_067225.1:15701954-16301954 GCF_019924925.1 Ctenopharyngodon idella | reverse complement strand
TGTATTTTTAAACATGTGCTATACCAGCTGTTCTCAACATTTTTGACTCAAAGACCCCCTGCTGTCCAGCACAATATTCAAAGGCCCATGTAGGCTAAGATATTTTCAGTATTTCTTTTATAATTAGGACAAGCCTGCTTGTTTTCTTTTTTTATTTTTTATTAACAGAACGAGTTTCAAGAACTGTATTATTCTTCAGTTTAAAAACATTATTATTAAGAGGAGCAAATAAATATGATTTTAGCTTTTGTCCTGATTTTTTAGATTTGGGTTTATTAATAATATTTTTAAGCTCGTCAAATGAACTGTAATATTAATTTAATAATAAAAGTAGCCTAATAATAATAGTGATAATAAATAGTTGACATACACATAATGAATATAACAATAAATGCAGCCATAAAAAAAAAAAAAAAAAAAAACCCCCGCAAAGACAGGGTAAGTGTGGCATGTGTGTGGAGGCTGGAGGTGGGTGTGGATTTTGGGGCCCTGGGCCCCGCAGCACCGCTCCTTGATGGCCCGTTGCAACATGACGCTGGCGTGGCCATGGAGGGATCAGAGGCAGCCTTATAATACCTTATCATTAATAGCTGTATTAATATTACCATTATTAATATTATTAATATAATTATTATTATTATTATTATTATTATCATCATCATTGCTATTACTACTATTATTATTTGTCCTCTTCCTGATCCTTTAACCTCCCCCTCATTCCGGATGGAATGAGTTTATTTGTTAATATGGTTATTATTACTACTATTACTAATACTATTATTACTAGTCTATACTATGTCATTTCTAATTAATTGAGTTTATCATTATTATTATTATTACTATTATTATTATTATTGCTACTACTATTGCTATTGTCACCCTCCTCATCCTCCATTCTCCAGTTTTTTGTATGATTAATACTATCATCATCATTATTATCTTATTGGCTGTTATGTATGTTTTGTTGGTCTTTGTATTTGTATTTTGCATTTGATTTCTCATCTGTAAATATTGTAATTGTCTATTTGCATAATAATAATAATAAAAAAAATAATAATAATAATAATTTAATATATGCCATAAAGGGAGAAATCGATGGAAGGAAATCGACACAGTCAAGAATAACTTACAGTAAAGAGGTTACCAACGTTTACTAGACTGTGGACTAGCTTTGACTCTCTGAACAGTGAGTTTTTCTTGCTTGTGCCCTGAACGGGCCATTCATGTGGATTTGGATATCGCTCCATTAGCTCCCTCTCTGTGTGGCCTGACTCAAGCCCAAAGTATACTTTGGCTGTCAGCGTTCTGCACTGTCCATATGACGTAATTTTCGCCATCAGCAGGGTCCGCAGACGTCTGCACAACCCGTCCGCGTGCAGCCGAATTTTTGTGACCACACGGATGGTGCGCATACAACAACTCATGTGCAAGTGATTTGAGTGCTTGAAAAGTTCACTAGATAATGCGCATGCGCCGAACGCATCTTTCTGCGCTCATGGCCAAAGCAGTATACTTTGAAAGGCTCGCACCGTGCACGCTCAAATATGCGCGAGACGGAGCGGAACGTGGAAAATTAAGTATACCCAGGCCTTAACCACTCTAAATTGTAGTAGAGCTGATGGCTCACATCGGGGAACTCCATGACTACAAAAAAAAAGCGGGGGCATATGTGTGTGTGTATAAAAACCTTCAATAATCACAGAAATTACCAAGTTAATTTTCCCAGCCGTACTTCACACATTTGCTGAGTTCACATCTGTTGTCAGTGGTGGCTGAATCCACGACTTCCTGCTCCATCTTTGCACTGCAACATTGCTCCTCTGAGAGTGAGAGGCTGTCTGATGAAAGGTACCACACGCTGAGCAGGAAGGTGTTAGAATGATGATTGCCTCCTGACCTGCGTATACCCTCCATTCCATCCACACTGAAAGGCTGTTTCCCACTCACCTGTCTCTAAATGGGTAAAGGTGCCTGACCACGCCATGTTCCCTTTGGTTTCACATCTTTGCTGTCATTTGATCCCTAACTCACCTAAGTGCAGCGGCCCACCATTCTTCCAGCTCAGAGGACTTGTCATAGCTCAGCACCCAAACTGCTCCCTCTAGTGCAGCCACCATCTGTCCTTTCCAGTGGCTTGTTTGATCAAGACCTTTGACAAGACAAGAGACTAACATTTCACAGACCTTTCTGAAGATGTAATTTTTGCTATTGATGCAGCAGATGACCTCGGTGTGAATAAGGTAACACACCCACAATTTGAACTTTTTGTTACATTGCACCAGCGTATTCTTCCATACACGCAATTTAATATGACAAAAAAGCTATCACTGGAAGATGTTCTGAATATCATGGCAGGTCATGCTGACAATCTGATGCTAAAGGTTACAAATTACCATTCCTACTGGTCTTGGATGGTAGAAATACTTTAATGTCAAGTTTATAGTCAATAATGTAAAAATTACCAAAGTGATTGAAAATCAGCAATATAGGATCAATCACACAAGACTTTAAAACAAGTTGAAACAAGTCAAAATTGATTTCGATTTTTATTATTGTCAAAATCAGTGAGATATTTGTCCTGATATAATGAATAAATCAATCAAATTAGAATGAAGTTATCAAAAAGAAAGGCTTGTGTAGTTGGCATAATTGTTTATTTTATCATGGACGCTCTTATTTGTAATTTACCCAATAAGATTGTAAGTAAGGAATGAAGGATGGATGGACAGATAGACAGACAGACAGATAGATAGATAATGATCGTTTTTGCCTATTCAGAGATGCATATTATGCAAATCCATCAAAAACTGTAGAGAATTAATGTCCAGAGGGAGTGCATACACTGCTATACACTTGAGACCACTGATAAGATGATGTACTGGAATTCAATTTACACCACTTTAGGATCAGTGTAAACAATCTGCATGGGTATGTGTGAAAGGGGGAAAAAAGAAAACAAGTGGCAAACCTCAGGAGCACCACATCTCAAACCAAGTCTGTCATGTGATTACTCCAAACTAAAGAAGTGAAGATTAGCTCTTAAAGAAAAGATAGCTCTCTGCAAGGCTTTGAACTGGTAAAGCTCTTTGTTTGACTCTCTTGCTTTAGAGGTCTTAACACTTTGAGAATACTATCCATTTAAAAAAAAAGTTATAAAACTAATTACTCTGCTTTTAAAGTAGTAATAGGAATGTAGAGAAGAATGGAGAAAGCCGTGCCTCTTTTAAACAAAGAAGACTAATATTTGAAGTTAAACTAATGTCTAATTATATTTCAGAATGTCTATTATTAAATGAAAAAAGTCTAGTCCGAGTTATAAAGTATCATTTAGGTTTATATGTGTGTACATATGAAGATTTTCTTGCTCCGAATACCATTTGTGAGATTTTCTGTGACCAGTTCCAGCATGCAGATAAACCATAGTATAACAATTTCTAGCCGTTATGGTCCACACATTTGCAATGTTTTTAGACCTAGATAAGTTTGCTTTAAAAATTAATTCTACCTGCCAATTAATATGACCTTTTTTGCATTAAGAAATTATTTGCACTTTTTTTTTTTTTTTTTTTGCATCTCTCAATGATTAACAAAATTGTGCAAGGTTCACTAGATTAATGGGCCAACACAGCTCATCCACTGACATATCTTACTCCACTCTCCCTCATTTTCAACTGTTTCATATTTTGGTTCTTATTTTAATTAAAGAAGCACACAGTAAAAGAAGCCCCGTTTGTCTGGAAAATTATAGAACAGCATGGAGGGTTTGGGAGAAAAAGAGTATTTAAGGAGTTTTTCTTGATGGAGATCGATCCCCATGGAGTCCAGTTAAAAAAGATCCCCAGATGATACTATTCTAATAGTACTAAGGGTGAAGAAATCCCTCTTGCAGTCAAGTTATGAACATGCATAAAGGCTCAAGTCCAAAAATGGTTGTTAGGTAGTTTTATGGACTATTGTCCTTGCTAATGTTTCGAAGATACATGTTTTCCAAAAATGCCAATATTTGACTAAAAATATGTAGATAAAATACTGTAATTACAGTAAGCATTGCGTAATATGCATCTCTGATACCATGGTATCACTGGACATTGCTTCCATCTGCCTCCCAAATATAATGTGAGAAACGGATCTCACCACTTAAACCAGCCTATAGAGTTGGACAGCATCTGGGACTAAGACTGAGGCAGGTCCATGGGGCAGTTTTTCCTGGCTTTAAACTAGCTTCTCAAGGTGAAGGCAAAGGTGAAGCACAATTTACACAGAAACAAAGGTGAATTTATAGTTGTTCCCACAGGTCTAGCGATGAATGTCTTCACATCCCAAGGTGAGGTATGCTTTTAAGCAAGCTATTTTTTTATTTTTTTGGAACGGTCTCTCTATTCCAAGACTTTGGACGCAATTATCCCGTGTCCTTCTGCAACATCAGAGTGAAAAAGGATTTATTTTTCAAGAGTGAGCGTCGAAAGTTTTTCTGTGGTGGAAGAAGCAGCAGAACTTGTGGTCTCTGGCAGAGTAATCTCTTCTTCATAGTCAGTCATGGCCCTTGATTCAACCTCTATGCTTTTATCTTCCTTTGTCAGGGTGGCTGCACTGCTTCTTCCAATTCCCTCCTCCTCTCCTCTTTCTAGCCTTTCACTTCCACTGTGACTTTGAGAAAGATGATTGCCTTTTGGTAAAGCCATTCCTCAGTTCACCTCTATTTCACTGCCCCATTTGTGCGTGTACTTTTTTACCACTGTCTTTTTTTCGGCCTTTCTTTTCCTCCCTTTTTCGCTATCCTTACTCTCCTGCACCCAGGCATTGTGCTTAGCAAACATCAAAGAAGCCCATCACACACCAATGGTTTCAATCTTTAAACAGCCAGAGAACATCCAGACCTCTCCCGTCCCTCGGTCACAGTGTCACTGTGTGTTCCAGAAGCAGTGGTAGGAGCGGAGGACTGGTGGGACTCGTGGACTTGCATGAAAAGATCTGGGGTTGTTATAATGCTTTTTCTTTCAATGGGCCTTACGAAAGGGGGCACTGACGCTGTGATCAGGGGCCGGGTGATATTCTGTTTGAAATGAGAAAAGGATTAATTTTCAACAGTCCTTCCTCACACAGGGGGCAGTCCCAAGTGCCACAGCATGCCAAGGGTCATCATTAGAATATGACTGCCTTCAAAAAAATCCCTGCTAACTGCGATGTCTCGTGGCAATGTTATACCTCTAGATCCGTCTCTCTTTGTTAAGTGCATAAACATTAATGAAGAAAATTTCACGCCCCACGCTTCTCTCCTGCAATGCTCCTGAGCTCTATCCCACCCTCCTTCTCTGTTCATTTTTCTTTTTCATCTTTATTTCTATCATTATTTTACTCTTTCTCCTCTCTAGCTAATTCTGGCAATGGGTCTTGTGTAGTAAACAAACAAAGTAGTCGCAGCAAGGGAGGAGAGAGCAAAGCAAGAAAGACAGAGACAGAGAATGGGACAAAGAGAGAGAGACTCATTTCTTATTTGGAATTCAGAAAGATGCAGTGATCAAAGAAGGCTCAATATCTCCTAGCTGTTCAAAGGGACTTGTATAAAACAAATATGATGTGATCAGGAATAGAAGCGCTCTCATTAAGAGCCGAAGCGGATGATGACAGGTGCGTGGAAGAATCTCGTTGCACGCTAATTTTCTTCCCCCACTGAAAATGTGTTGTTTGCTTTGCTTTCGTTTTCCTATCTCGGCCTCGCCTTCCTGTGTGTTGTTGCTCCTGATATTGATTAGGGAGTGAACGGTGGAGGAGTAGAGAGGAATTTCACAGATGATGCTCCCCTGTGCAGTTTTGTCAACGACAGCCCCTCTCCTCATGACAACTGGAGCCCTGAGCAGGGCGTGAGACATGATTGCTGTTTGCACACAGAAGTCACACCGAGCTAAACATCTCGCTTTCGGGCCTTCAGGGTTTTGAAAACCTTTTACATTTTCCTGTTACGATAAGAACGGCAATTACCGACTAGGAATTCCTTGCTGATCAGGTGGCTTTCTTCAAACAGATGCTCTGCTGTGGCTTTGTCGACAAAGGAGCTGGGCCATTCAGTACTGCAAAAACTGTGGCAAAAATCTTGCTAGGACGGTTTGCTATCTGTAAAGTTGTTTGCATCAGGATAACTAGTTTTAAACCAATCAAATGTCTGTCTATAAAGGGGATTTTGCCCTGTCACACCTGTCTTCAACATTCAAATGTATCCAACAGTTAAAATCATACAACAATGTCATAATTTAGACAATCCATCCTGCTTATTTACCCATAACTTTTCTGTATTACTCAGATCTGTAATGAAATGGCAGGCCCTAGAGTATTTTTTTTCTTCTTCTCCTGGGCAGGTAATGAAATATTCAGTATTTTTCTCCAGCCAGGTTGGTGGCATGGGCTTTGTTACTATTGTTCTGACACAGACATCCCAGGACAGCATACCTATATGATCAAAATGCCTGTACAACAAACTGATGATAAGTGACTAGTGACCTTACCACTGCCATCATACCAACCACACACACAGACACGTGTAACAAACATGGACACACACACAGTGGTCTTGTAGCTGGTGAAAGTTAACTTTTTGGTTATCACATCAAAATTGCTTTGTATCTGTCAGATTATTCTTCCCTATAGCAGGCCTGACAATTTTTTGTGTTTATATTCCACCGCCTTGCTGATATCTATTGTATCTGCTTAGTCCAACAGAAACAGGATGTGTGATATTGTGATTCTAAGCTTTTGCAATACATAAGCACTGAAGAGGCTTTTGAATAATACGGTGAGCTGAGTAGAAGAAACTGGTCTGTTTTATTTACAGCCCAGTTTATTGAAAATATTGCTTTATCCAGAAACCTGATGCATGAGAGACTACACATGCTGCTAAAACATGCAAAAAAGTAAACATGGACACTTTGTAAAAAATCTCAGATGGAATACATACAATTTAATTAAATCCTGCTTAAATCCACCATCAGTACATCACAGACACATGGCAACATTTCATATTTGATTTATTGGGAGGTAATGACAGGGATCAGCTGACATTTTCGTTTGTTGGCAGAAAGTCTGTAGAGCAGCTAATAAGATTCTCCTCCCGTGTTTGTGCGAATGAGGGCGTCTGTTTGATTCTTCTGTCTCTGTTTGAGACTTGGCTGCAAATCATTCCGAGGATTGGTTTTGGTTTTTAACAATGTATGATCAGACGATGAATGCAATCAAGAAACATCTCAGTGGTTCAACTGCTCTAGTTTGACCTGAATTCAGTGAGATCAGTAATTACTCCAACCGTGGATTGATTTGTTTTATACCTGATGCAATAGAGTATGTTTGATAGAAACTGGTAGCTGGAGGATTATAAGTCATATTTTAGATAATCAGAAAGAGCTGATCCGTCTGTAAGATGTGAAGACCACAATAGAGGCTCATTTACAAATTTGCCATGTTTCAGGAGATGATTCTGTTCAAATGAAAGTTTATCCTTTATTATACATTGGTTGCCTCCTGTTATAGACCTATGGAATTCAGCTTTTCATATTCAGACCATCACTGTCTCAGCTCCAAACTGTACTCCATGATAATGTGACTTGTATTTTGGGGAGTAGTGTTTTTTTAAGTGATCCTTCTGGCAAGATGTTAGGCTAAAATGACACATGGTTGACATAGCTTAACATAGCTTCTTTAACATATGGTCAGAAAGTACTGAATTGCAATAAAAGTTTTTTTTCTGTATAATTAAAGGGACAACTTTAACATTTAAACATAGAGAAATATTTTCATCAAACAATACTTAATGTTAACATTAATGATTATAAGTGAACTGAATAAGATGACCAGCACTGACTGCAGCTCTCTGTGGGTCATTATCAGGACACAATGACATTTGTGCAAAAGATTAATTCGTTTGTTCGTTCATTCATTCAAAAATGAACGAATGAATGAATGAATTACCAGTAATGATTTTCCCTAACACACAAGGCCAGTAGCACAGACATTAAGGGGAAAACCCAAAAGAGAAATATGTTGAACCCCACAATAGATTTGCGAAATACCAATTTATTGCCAGTAACCCACAGCATAATATTAAACCTCTAGATTCCCTACTTGAAATTTAAATAGAAAGTTAATAACTCATGACATTATGTCTCGTATAGCTGGAAAATATAATTTCACCTCACTTTATTTGCAGTTAGTTATTGTGTAAAAACACAGATGAATTTAAAAATACAATTGATGTTTTATTCCTTCTTTTAAACACTAAACGGTTAAACCTATAAAATTATGTGGCTAATTTCAGTTAACAATATCAGTACTATGTCATGGGGACACAAATGACACATTTTCTGAGGATGACCTTTAAAGTCAATTGTTTTATTGATTTTTTCATCCTGATGTATATTGGACATGTTGGACAACATGATTTCCATAATCTATAGGAATGCATGTTTCCTTAAACAGACAAACAAATTTAAAATTCCAAGAAATTTTTATTTGAACTCTTCTGTCAATTTATTTTTTATTTTGCCCCATGCTTTTATTTTTAAAAGCTAAGATTTGTCTTTAGTATGGCTGACTGAGGTACACAGAGAGAACTGCACTGATTTATAACTGCCATCATCATTTATTCCACCAGGGGGCAGTATGTGACCTAAAAACACAGCCTGCCAGACCTTTGTCTTTCAACTATGCAGAAAAGCAAAACTGAACCGACAAGGCCAATCTCTGCAAGTCCAGTACAGTTTTAAGGGATCATTTGTGCCATATACTGAGTGTGTATAGTCTGTCTGGGATTGATTTTGAACACACTCTTCTCTTTCTTCCTGTGTGTGTGTGTTTGCTTCGTACTCAACTAATGATGTAAGCCCCTGCAAGTTACTGCAGGTATTGTGCACAGGCTTCTATTCAACATTTGTTCAAGGCCTTGACAAAGGATGCTGTGCTGCAGTTTTTCATGGCTACCTTTTATGCTTTATAAATAGTGTACGGCCCACACATGAATAATTGAGCATTCCAAAGTTCCAGTGTCCTCCGACTCTTAACGGGATAGAGCGTACATAGAGCTCATGCTTATTGCTTTCCTAGAAGATGATGGACAGCGATTAAGAGATGCATCCTCTAAAACATTCATCCATCTCCTTCTCTCTCTCTCTCTCTTTATATATACAGTATATATATATATATATATATATATATATCAGATATAAATATGATCAGTGGTTATTCTGTTTAAATAACTGCACCATGTTTGGAAACATCCTGGGCATTTTTAGTCATCTCTGCATTAAAAATGCATTCTGGTATAGTCACCTAGTGGACACCAGCCCTTCAGTATGAACAGTGTCAATTGTGGGTGGCTGTAGATTATTTGTAAATTAAATGTGTGTGCATTTGGGGGGAGGTGGGGTAGCCGGGCCCACTCAGGTACAGAGGCTAACAACTTGCTCTGAAACAGTAACAGCTGCCAGGGCCTGCTCCTCTGAGAGAGAGAGGGCTGTGTTCATTAGGCAGCGATGTCTCCTGGGCTCGTCCACCTGCCTTGATCACGTTAACATTAATAATACATGACTGAGCACGGTAATACAACCATTACATTCGCTCCTCTTCTTTTCTATCTCATGCTGCTGGTGCTACCGGCTCCACATGTGGGGATAGAATCTAATTTCTTGCCTTTATCGAAGGTTTCCTTTTGTGTTACCGCCACCAAACAGTAAACAGCACTCAGAGGCAAAAAAATGAGTTTACCCTTTCTTTTTGGGGTTCACCTGGCCCTAAAACAATACACTGGTTGCTGAATCCGAAATATATGTGTCGTTAATTCTGCGGGGGTGAAACCAAAGCTTGTTCATTTCTGTGTAATTTCAAATCTGCCACAACTGAGGGGCGTCCTCGGAACAAGGTGTTTTATCCCCGAGCAGGAGTCAGAGGGAATGGCTACAGATGATGGGATTTTATCAGACACAGATATGCCTTTTCAATACGGTTCAAAATTTTCTCCAAGTGACCATAAATTTTAATGTTGGCAGAAATGGCTTCTGGAGATTGCTTTAAATGATTGGATTTGCCTGTTAAGATTGGAATGGGAGGATTTGCATAGATTTAAAACACCTGTGATGAAATCTAAATGTGCCATGGCCTCTTTCAAACAGCAGGGTTATATGGGCAGGATGGGAGGAAGAGAAGGGAACAGGGAAACAATCCAGGGATCATGTCCTTGTTAAAATTCACACAGTCATTTCCTTTTATGACTGGAGATCCTATCAGTCAATAAGAAGAGTGAACCGGTTGAATCATAAGTATGACTACTGGCTAGATCAGTAAATATGACTTATTATTTTTTAATGTAACGGTCTTAAGCCCGAGATCAGATTTCCATTTGGAGGATTCTGGAGTCAGCCAAATGGCCAAGTAATTAGTGTTACCATGCACGCCCAGGACATTAAAATGTTAACAGTGTTGGAGCCGTGTGATGGAGAATACAGAGTGAGGGTTTTATTACAGCTCTGTGGACAGGGGGTGACATCTTTCCTAATTGGGGACATCAGGGTTCCTGCTGCCGCTTTTTATCTGCAGTTCAGATCACTTCTTTTTTTAATTTATTCATCTTAGCCACCTCTCTCTTGCTCCCTTTCTCGCATTGCTCTCATTAGTAGTCTGCTGTGATGGTGTCCCTTCGTTTGCATTTGAAGTGGTGGTACTGTGCAGGAGCATCCCTGCTGCATGAGAGTGAAAAGATGGAGAGAGTGCGGAGTATGCGAGAGGGAGAGGCAGAGATTTGCTGTGTGTCGAGTTGAGCCACAGCTCGACATCTGGGGCCGGCTCTCTTATTCCCAGTGGCACCGGCATGTCATTAACAGGATTAATCTAAGCCCAAATGCCTTAATGATCGCTGTTTTAATATATGTGAACCAGCTCAGTCTCTTGACTCATTACCACCAATTTGCCCGAGACATACATAATCGGCCTCTTTATAGCACTCACCAACATTTATTTTTGCTAATATGTTTCCCTTTTTTCCAAGAGCGGACTGAGCAAACAGTTTTACTTCCGAGTTAGTAGATTGCAGAATCGCTCCATTAATCATGCAAGGGTTGCAAAAATAGAAAATAACGCAGTTCCATCTCTGAATGTTTTCAACCAAGGACTAAAAGGGGCAGTTTACCCAAAAATGAATACTGTGTAATTTACTCACCCTCATGTTGATCCAAACCTGTAAAACTTTGAATGTTCTGATTGCTCTTTTCCATAAAATTACAACGGATGTGTATAAAAGATTAATAAAATAGTTTTTATAATGTATGCATTATATATTCCGGTCTTCTGAAGTCATACAATACATTTAATTGAACAGACCAAATGTAAGAAGTTGAAAATCTAATACATTTTAATATGTATTAATTGAATAAAATCACTGAAAATCTTGACATTTTTCCTAGCCTTTTCTGATACGTTCAGAAGAAACAATGTCTGATTCATGAACAAATCTTTTTTTTTTTTCACTGACTAGTGATCCGGTTGCAGTGGTTCCACAAAAGGGGAATATTAGTATGGCTGCTCTCAACTAAAGATTTTTCTAGTCAACTAGTAGTTATTCATTTAAGCCATTAGTCAACTAAACACACGTTTATATTAATTGAATCTGAATTACTTAAATCTACTTGGGGGGGCAAATATACGCCTCACGCTCAAATGCACACTTAAAGCTTGCCGCAAAGCATTGGCAAAAGTAATGATTATGAATGTTTGGGAAAAAATAGCAAGTTTATATGAGTTTATTATTATAAAATAACATTTTATTTTTGTTATGCAGGCATGACGTAACTTTGTAGGCCAACCGGCAGTTAGCATCTCACTGGTTCCCTTGACAAAAACCCAATAGGACTTTCCATAGGCTTTTGGATTATTACAAAAACAAGCTCTGTGATCAACAAAGGTTTATACTTACACATTTTGTCCATCAAGATAATTTTCACAGATCAACAAAACTTTTATGAATTTTGAAGCCTAAATGCAATCGACAGAAGTAAAAAGCTAAAGGTAGGCTATAAACGAACTACACCACGGTCGCTCACTTCAGCGTCACCATCACTACGTTTCCGACAACTCTTTCAGTTTTTATCTAAAAACATTTTCCCAGAATGTTTGAGTTAGACTAGTTTGTAAGAGCACAAATATGAGCATAATGAGGCTTTAAAAGCAGATTGAGAATGATGTATTACTCTTATCTGTATGACAAAAAATGACAGAGTATTTTAAGTTGAAAAAATGCAAGTGATCGCACCAGTGTCTCCATGTCGTGCAAGCGTGCTATACTTTAGCTGCCTTCCACACAACGCAAGAACACTTGGATATATAATAGCGCACGTTTAGTCGACTATTAGGGGTCTGCTCTAAATATTTTATTGAATAAGAAATTACATTTTAGGTTCTTTATCACACAAAGCTATGGCTTCATAATATACTGAACAAGATGTATGGATCACTTTTATGGTGGATTTGCAAAACTTTTTGAAGCTTGACAGCTCTAGTCATTGTAACTGCATGGAAAAGTGTTGTTTTTGTGTTCTACAGAAGAAAGAAAGTCAAACACGTTTGGAACAACTAGAATGTTTGAAGGGTTAATTGACCTAAATGATGACAGAATTTTCCATTTTAGGTGAACTACTCCATTAAGTTTAGGGACAAAGAATGGACAAACTGTTGAATCTGTGGAAAACAAAAGATCTGTTTTAATGGAGATCCACACTGCAAAAATATACTTGTATGTGTGGGATGAGATAAACCACCACTTCAGTTTTTCCATAACTTATGCAGTAGCTGTGGCAGATATCACATTCTGTGGCTTCAGCTATTATTAAATAATGATCCCAATATAGGAAAGTTTTTTTTTTTTTTTCCCTATCACCTATCAATATTTAGGGTGGACACATCATAAAGATTCAGGATGTTGATAAATCTCAGGACTTTAGGGCAGGCCCCAGCAGCTTTCTTTCAGAGGAGGGCGATGAGGCACTCTCCTTTGGGACAGAGACAGGGATTGCGGTTTGTACGTCCAGCGATAGCCCAGCAGTCCCATAAATACCGAATTGCATTCATGCCCCAGGGCAGTTTGGGGCAGCGCTGTGAAACCAGGCAGAGGTGTCTCAGCTTCAAGAGAAGTTCTCCAGGCAGCATGCCCCAAGGGGAACCTCCCTGGCCTCTGTGACAGTTGACCTTTCACCCTGGAGAGCTGCAGCAGGTGAAAAAAGCCACAAGAGCAGTTCCCATAGCAGGTCATATGCATGTTTCTGACTTCCTTTTACCTGCTGAGGGGATGGAGAAACTCTGAAGCCTACAAAACTGACCATCTAAGCTGTGAGAGCAAGTTCTGGCTTAAAGGTTCAGAGTTCTCTTGACTGGTAGAGAGAAAGTATTTCTCCTGTAATGGTGTCTCTTCACTGGCTTCTAGTTCAATAGGGTTTAGTAAGTGTTGAATAAGTTACTCTAAAAAGAGTAATTAATTACTAGCTAGTAATTGCATCCTCAACAGCGTAATTAGATACTGTAATTACTCCTTCTAAAAAGTATTGCATTACTTAATACTAATAACTTTCTAAATCCCATATCAACCTTGACCACTTAAACAATACAAAGATAGACAAGAAACCGCTCTTTTAATTCTTTCAAATAAATAATATAAAATTTGCATAAATTATTCTTGAACTGACCAAAGTATTTAAAGGGAAAAGGCTACATTAAAAAAAAATACATTTTAACATTAGACGTTAAATTTTTATGTTAATCTTTTTTTAAATCTTTTTTTCAAACCTCTAGTAAACCTCCGTTGTGCAAAAAAACAAGAAAGAAAAAAAAAAGGAATTGTTAGTTTTATTTGAATACCTTTAAAAAGATTAATTAAATTATTAAAAAAGTTTATGCATTCATTTTTTGAAAAAACTAAAACAGACTAACACAGAATTACTGAAAAATTAAAATACATTTTATAGGGCAGTATCATTGTTAAAACTGTAATAAATAAACATGAATTTGATTTATTAGACATTCTTTTTGATTATTAAAATTGAAGCCGCCAAAATGGAATTTGGGGAAAAAAATAAAACAAATTTCAGGGCTCTATCCAATCCAATCCATTCCATCCCATCTCATCCCTTTCAGAGCCTATATTTTAAAGTAACATCAAAAGAAAGAGTTTAGTGATACTTTCTTGCTTAAAAATCAATTGCTTTAATAAAACTTAAGAATATTTTATAGTCATTTCTAAGCTAAGAGAGACATCCAAAATAGGCAGTATTCTGCAGTCCATACAATAAAATTCAATAGGTTGTTTAGATCCCATTGTTCTTCGCTGCACTCATTGTCCCATTACTTTAAAAAAAAAAAAAAAAAAAAAAACACTCTGAAAAAGTCTTCAAAAGCTGTATTAGAGAAAATATTTCCATTTTAACCTCAGCTTTTGAGACCGATCAGGAAATGGGCTTTCAACCGTTTTTGCTGTAAAAATAGCATGGCGGTATACTATGTACTGTGTATATTCATTAGGAAGGCTTTTAAACACATTGAATTTCATCTGTGACAAAATATTAATTAAAGTCCTTTAAATGCCAGCTTGTAAATTGGTTTGCACCTGAATCCTGAAGAGCAGGTTTTATTAATTTCATCCTCCCTCACCCCCCCTTCTCACTCATTCCCCCCCACCTGACTTGGAACAAGCACAGTAGTGCAAGGTAAATATTGAATTTGTGACTAAACCCCCAGCTCTACGTAAGCGGAAAAGGAGAAAAAGGAGACAGAGGGATGGAGAGAGAGTTGGGAATCCCTTCTAATTAAGGCTCTGTAATCAAGCTCAAAGTGAGGAGGTCATTCCCTGGGAGTAATTTGTGATATTAAACCATGCTGTTCCCTTCACATTGATTGTTGTGTCTCACTAGATGAAGCTGATCCCTTTTAATATCACTGCACATATGCAAACGGGCATTGCAATATTGCACATCGTCACTGGCGATCCTCTTTTAATTCAGCTAAAGGCGAGGTGCGTGACCCTGTCGCTCAAATCGAGCTCCCCACACCAGCTCGCTGTTTATGCTATCTGAGATGGAGCCAGCTCATTACCCCAAGAGTGGCACTCATTAACAATATGTGTGTATGAGGACTTATTCTGAATGTTTACTGGTCTCTGAGACCATCATTTCCAAACACACACACATTTATATATATATATATATATATATATATATATTCTTTTTTTTTTTTTTTTTTTTTGACAAGGGCGAGATTAAATTCTGTTTTATTGCTTTTAAGAAACATGCATTTATTATCTTACGTTATAGTTATCAGAAGTATTATCAACTGTCTTCAAATTCAACTTAGAGAGAAAATAGCCATTGTGTTAAATTATAATGAGCCTATGTGCAGGTGTTAACTCTTGATAATTAACGTTCATTTTCTAAACCTAATTGAGCTGTCAAATTTGAGGTTCTGACAGCTTTAGGCAAACCTGCATTTACACAGGAAAGCTTTGATAGTGAAAACATAATGAGGGCTTTGCTGCTGTCTCTACCTGTTAAAACATCAAACAGAAATGACTATTATCAGGCCTTAACATGTTCATTAGCATGTAATGCTAATCCAATTATTTCAGATTCAGATATTTTCATATTAGCATTTACTCAATGGGCTGCAACAAGTCATTTTGATCCATTTTGAAAACACAAAATAAATGAAACTATATTACAGAGAGGACCTCTGCGGGCCCTAATGACTATATGCGGCAAGGTCAAGTTTCTTGAAGGGCTGTCGCGATTCCTAGATTAAATTTGAGTACTTGATTTTTAAAAATCCTCGATTAATATTTTACCTGTGTAACCTGCAAAATACCGGAAGCGAATTATTCATTCATAAATAACATGAATATCAATTTTAGAATTAAACCACATGACATACAACCTGACCTAATCTTATCATAAATAGGTAAAAGGCTATCACTAACGATTGTTTTGGCATTTTATGCCGCATTCCTCGAACGAGAATCCATGAACCTCATTATTAGACCATTTCTAAGGCTCCACAATGTATTAAAACCATATAAAAACCATACTATAGAATAATTCACAAAAGGCTGCGATTCAATTAAAAAATATGTGCCCTGTGATTTTAATATACAGTATGTGTGATAATTATTTGCATGCCTGTAGGTTATGTGCGTCTCAGAGCATCTCCGGTAAAGGATTAGTTTACTTTCAAATGAAAATTACCACAAGCTTTACTCACCCTCACGCCATATGACTTTCTTCTTTCTGATGAACACAATCGGAGATATATTAATAAATATCCTGAGACATCCGAGCTATAATGGCAGCGAGCAATACCAACAAGTATGAGCTGAAGAAAGTGCCTCCCTCCATATCCATCCATCATAAACATTTATCTAGCTTCCGCCAGACCACCTTCCGTATTCTACTAATGAAGAAAGTGTAAAACTTTTGCAGTTCAAAAAGCTTACGCTATGTCCTATGCCTTCCCTATTCAACTTACAGAAAAAGCTTAACTGACATGACGCTAGTTCTGTTTTTTTTTCGTAATTTGAATATGGAAGGCAGTCTGGCGGAAGCTAGATATTTTACTTCATAACTTGTTAAATATGGATATTTTTTTTTACACAAATGCATCGCTTCAGCTCATACTAATTGATCCCTGCCATTATAAAGCTCGGATGCGTCAGGATATTTATTAATGTTTCTCCGATTGTGTTTATCAGAAAGAAGAAAGTCATATACACCTAGGATGGCTTGAGGGTGAGTAAAGCTTGGGGTAATTTTAATTTGAAAGTAAACTAATCCTTTAATGCTGCTCCAAATGAACTGTTATAATTTACATGCGTGGAGCGCGTCTCAAATTCCATCTCTGCATATGCTGTGAGTTTGGGTTGCTTATAACGTTCATATGGGAATGCAATTGTGCACCATTTCATCAGATTTGTAAGGTAAATCATTTATAATCCTACACTAACACAGGAGAATACATCAGTAGGCTATGTTTCTAAATATGTGATCGCCATTTCAAAATAAAAGTTTAAACCCTCGCTCTGAGTTTTGATGTCCACATTTTCTTGTTCAAGAAATGACAGTGGCTGTAGCATTTCTATTGTAAAGAAGTGGCCAAAAATTAAAAGTAAACATCTGAATTAAATGTCATTTGGCCAAGACTGATTTGATGTGCTGTAAAGTGTAACAACACTAGGCCATTGGTGCTCTCTGCAGGCATTTGTTACAATACATAATGTGCGTAAGATGATTGTTTATACTATTAGGTATTTTTAACAGTGTTGCTCTATAAAAACATATTACTTGCTATTTGACACTTTATTTGAACCAAACCTTATTGCCATATTGTTATTATGCATTTAAGCATTTTAAAAGGCTTAGGTCTTTGGTTAGGTCTTTGCTTAGGTCTATTTTTATTACTACAAAAAATATCAGATTACTCGATTAATCATCAAAATAATCGACCGATTACTCGATTACCAAAAGAATTGTTAGCGACATGTCATGTGGTTTGACTCTAAAATTGATATTCATGTTATTTATGAATGAATAATTCACAAAAAAAATTATGTAAAAACATGTTTTACATTGATTTTTTTAAAAAATAATTATTACATTACATGTTTTCAAGGTATAAGGAAGTTATACCTTGAGGATATATGCTATTATTTTTTACTTATAATAGCATACAGGTTTTAACACATTACATTTTTAGAGTTATTAAATTCAAAATTTATTTCATTTTTTTTAAACATTTATTTATTTTTTTCAAAATAATGTGAAACCAGTATGCATACAAACAGTTTCTAGGAATTTGCCTTGGTACACATATATTAAAATGTATTTTTAAAAAGATGTTTCCTTTATTGTGGACAAACTGCATTTGTTATTGACCCTTTTAACAGTGATACTTTTTCTTTAGAGTGTCCTTAAAAAGGTGAAATGATCTTATACATTTTATTTATTAGTTGTCTTTGACATCACAGCTAGTTAAACATGATAATTGCTAGTGAACTGAAGGCACTGCATGTTCTTGTGATGCTATCAGGCAGCAGATACATCCAAATATGCATACCATGCTACATTTGATGGAAGAATTTAGTTCTTGATTATTAAAAAACATTCTATAAGCATGGGTGTGTGAGTGCAGAGTATTACAAAACATTTAACATTACAGTATAATATTTAGTAAATTACCATTATTATAAATATTATGATGAAATCTAAGATTAAATTGTGGATTACAGTTGCTGAAAATAAATATGTAGATTTGCATGCAAGTTGTAACAACTTTAATACGAATAAGCCATCAAGATAGTACAGTGAGTGACTCTAAGTACAGTTTTTGGCTCTGTAGCCACGGGCACAAAGGGCACGAGACTGACGGTTAAAGGGACCTATTTCCCAGTTTTGGGTTTCCTTCATCTATAATGGATGAAGGAACAGATCCCCTCTCATATATTTACATATTGTGAGTGACTCAGTGATGATGCCAAATAGATCTGTGGGATTCTGGTCTCTCTTGTCAAAGTCTGCAGATAAAAAAGGTGAGGGGAACACAGGGACACATTGCCGTTGGGGACAGCTTTGGGAGTAGAGGGACTGTTCTCATCATCTTAACCGCTTCACTAATGGCGGGCAGAGATTCTCACTCTATACCTCACTGTTGGGAGGGATTGCTTTACAAGCACAAACTGAAATTTGCTGTGTATGGCTTGTTGGTACACCACAAATGTGTCATTTAAACCAAGGAGGATGTCACTGTCTCTCTGGGGCTTTTTAAAAAGCAGCAAGTCATTGGTATGCTTATTGCTGCAGATTTTTTTTTACAACTTAAACTGAAGCATTGTAGTGTTTTATGATCAGCATTTATAAACAGATTAACTCAGAGTGTGAAGAAGTCATTATATCTGATGTTCAGTTATAGGCTCAGAGTTCTGATTTTTCAAAGTACAAATTATCTCTAAAACCACAGAAAATTGAATTTGTGCAATTGCTTATGCATATGGTTTACACTGTATGTGTCTGTATGGGACCACAAAATATAAAATAAAATGCTAAAATTCATGCAAATATTTCAATCCTAGTCTCGTGTAGCCGGACCTTCAGACTGACGGCAGAAGGTCTGGACTCCATAGCAGCTTTCATTGGCTCAGGACCATCTGACTGACATGTAAAGCAACCAATCACAGTTCGTTTTGTTCCGTGTCATGTTTAGGGGTGTGAAAATGTAAAGTCGATATCCCTACAATAACAGAGCGGTGTATAGAATTCTTGGATGTATGTTAAAGGGATAGTTCACCCAAAAATAAAAATTTCCTATCATGCAAAGATTTTCCTCTTTCCTTCTTTTTGTGCGATACTCTTGAGGCTACCTTGTAAGCTTCCATCAGTTCCTCTTCCTCCAGTCCTCAGCATAGTTATTGTATGAGGAGTTTTAGAATTTCACTGGTACACCAAACATAATATCAATGGGCAATCTGAAAGTACAGCCGAACAGGAGAAAATAGGGTGCTGTACAGGTACAGTTGTACACATTCACCACCTTTGCAAGTGACGTCTTCCAGTCGGCTTTGACGGTCTCAGGTAAGGTCCTCGGCATTACTAGCAAAGTTTGGTTAAACTGCTCAACTTCACCATTCCCCTGCGGGTGATACAGTGTTGTATGGAAGCCTTGCACACCACTGTACTCTTGCAACTTGGTAAACAACTTGTTGTCAAATTCTTTGT
Organism: Ctenopharyngodon idella; assembly: GCF_019924925.1. Lineage (NCBI taxonomy): Eukaryota > Metazoa > Chordata > Actinopteri > Cypriniformes > Xenocyprididae > Ctenopharyngodon > Ctenopharyngodon idella. The sequence continues at coordinate 16,282,182 of NC_067225.1, read as the reverse complement.
CTTGGTCGTGGTGCAGTTTTGTTGGAAGCCCAAACTTAAAAACAAAGTCGACAAAACACTTTCTCAGCAGCTGTCTTGGCACTTGTTTCAGCATGTAAAGTGGTCCATCACAACTAAAATATATTCATAACCTCCTTTACACATCTCCAGATGCAGAAAATCAATAGAGACCAGCTCAAACAGATAAGTGGTGGTGATGTTATTCAGAGGAGCTCGGTCACCTTGTTTGGACGTTTGCTTCTCAAGCAACTACAAACACGTGTGACATAGTGTTCCACTTCCCTTTGCATGTGGGGCCAATAAAACCGATCTCTGATCACATTCAGCACCCTTTCTGCCTCTAGGTGACCCATGTCTTGATGTAACTCCTTATAAACAAGCTCATAGTATCTCCAAGGCAATACCAACTGATGAGGAGTTACTGTTTTCCAGAACAAGAGACCATGTTCATCTAGGTATAATCTAGCTCGTTCCCTCATCAATCCCCTCATCAGTCTGCAATTTGGATCTGAGGTACGCCAAGACTTCTGATTTCAGGGTCTTCCTCTTGGGCTTTTCTCAGAACTTCCTTGGGAATCTCTGTAACTGACGTGAGCAGCTCCTCCTCCTGTTCTCCTGACAACGCTGTTTCAATGGTAAGTGGACACAACCATGGCCCTTTCTCCTGACTCTGTACCATTGCTGACGTGAGTTATACTGAGCATGACGTTAGGGTGCACTTCTTCTGAACAGGTTTTCATGTATTGTTCCATCTGCAGCAGTATACGAGACAGGCCTTCAGCGTCCCCATTCGCCTTTTCTGGATGGTATTTGATGGTGAATTGAACGTCAGTAAGCTACCCATCCTTATGTTGTGGCATTTAGCTTGGCTCTTGACATCACATACGTGAGAGGGTTATTGTCTGTGTACACAATGAATGATGGGGCATGATAGGCATAGTCCCTGAACCGCTCACATATGGCCCACTTCATGGCCAAAAACTCCAACTTTCCAGATTGAAGATGGTAGTTTTTCTCAGGAGTGGTTAGGGTTCTTGATCCGTACGCTATCACCACTAACTTGCCACTTTGCCTTTGATACAGCACTGCACCAAGGCCTTCCTGTGAAGCATCACAGTGGAATACAAAGGGTTTCATCAGATCTGGATATCCCAGCACCGGTGGATTGGATAAGTAGTCAATTAACTTACAGAGAACTTTTTATATTCATCTGTCCATGTGACTGGATGTGATGATGCAAGCTGTCCTTGGAAATTTTTCCCCTTGCTCTTCTGCTTTGGCTGTACTTTCCCCTTTGGTGTCTTCGTTTCGGTGAGCAGCATGTAAAGAGGTGTGGCCTTGCGGGAAAAGTTCTCAATGTACGACTGGTAGTAAGAGAGAAATCCTATTAACTTTCTCACCTCACCTCACCAATTGTCTTAGGGGTCATCTACTTCAGCGTTTGGACCGGAGCGATGTCAGCCGGGTCCATCGTGTACCCATTTTTTGTCACCAGCCTCCATAGGAATTGTACCTGATTTCAGAACACTTCACTTTTTTAAGGCATTAGCTTGATACCATGTTTCTGATAACACTGCAACACTTTTCTAATGTCCTGAAGATGATTCTCAAATGTCTTTGAATGAACTAAGTTATCATCTAAATACGGTTGACATATCTCATTGCATAGTTCTTTCAGGCACTCCTCCATGCTCCTTTGGAATTCGCAGGTGCATTTGACAATCCGAAAGGGACCCTCACCCATTGATATAATCTCCAAGGTGTTACGAACACAGTGAGAGGCCGACTGGATTCCTCCACAAACCCCTGGTGATAGGTTTTGCCTTGATCAAGGACTGAAAACCAGGCGCTGACATGTATGTGTGCTTCACCAGTGTTGTATTATTGAGGCAAATCTTTAGCTGGAGAGATGGAATACATCCCACATTGCGAGCAAAAACACCACTCTTCTCCCTTAAAAGCTGCATCACTTTCTGCTGCTGTTCGGGTGTTAGATGATTTACGTGAATAGGATGGTCCCATAAGCCCTCCTTTTGAATCGTTAACATCGCATCCGCGTTTCCTGTAGTTTAGGTGACTCGTTCACTGTCTTTATGGAACAGGCTTTGAGTGGTGTGTGCTGCAGTCGTGCAGGCAATCTCCTGCTGGACTGTCACTGGTCTCATCTCAGCAGGGTAGATGGCTTTTACCTGCTGTATATGGCCCAGAACTGCCCATGGAGGCAGGTCGATGTCATGAACAGAATCATTAATTACAGAAATGCAGATAGGTGAACAGGTCCCTATCTGTAGGCGGACAATGTTTTCCTCCACCCTCAATCTGTCTGGCCACTTCGCGCACTCATCCGCAACAAAAAGAGCATGGTCAGATAGTAAAGGGCCTGTTTTGATGCAACATTTGACAGCTCTAGCCTGTTTGACTGGAATTTTTGTTACTGACCTTCCTGCTTTCGCCACTCCATCGCTGCACCCGTCGTCTTGGCTTCTCACTAAGTTTAGCAACACCTCTGCTTTCTTGCAGTCACAGGACAGTGCAGTACTCATTGCTTTGGTCGTTACACTGGTAGGTCGCTCTACACCACTGTTCAGCAGGTACTCAAATGACATTGTATCCAATTATATAGTAGTTCAACGGATCACAAAACTCATGGTTTGGATCATATTACGGTTTTTGAGTCATGGATCGGATCATCAGCAAGAAAAAACTTTGCTTTCCATTTATTACTTAAAGCTCACTTTAAGTACCCCGATGCCTCAGCAAAAACTACTAGCCTAACTAATAAAGTTAAAACAATATTGAAGGCAAGTGAATAGACAGTAAAAGGAACAAATATAGCAGTTACAAATAAAATAAGGTAAACTCATTTCAGGTACAGAAATGTAATAATTAAATGTAAAATAACACTGTTCACTGTATAATTTTAATATAGATTAATCTTTGTTAAAGCTGTGTTTTGCTGTTTGATTAACATTAATGACCGACAACAGCAAGTATTTATAGGTTGCTGTCACTTTAAGACCTAATGCATGGACCCAGTATAATGATACACATCTGATTCCTTTCTCAACTCGTTCACTTAAAGGGGTGGTTCATTGCGATTTCACTTTTTTAACTTTAGTTAGTGTGTAATGTTGCTGCTTGAGCATAAATAGTATCTGCAAAGTTACAGTGCTGAAAGTTCAATGCAAACTGAGTTATTGCCTTTTAAAATTATGGCAGTTTAATGCCTACAAAAACAACCGGTTTGGACTACAACAAGCTTCTTCCCGGGTTGGTGACATCATAAACCCTGCAAAACACTGCCCCCGCGAACACGCAACAAAGTGGGCGAGGCCATGTCACGTGGCATTATGGAAGCAGAAGAGTTGTCTAGACCGGACGAGAGTGGCGCGACGTGACGCATCAAAAGATAATAGAACCCATTATAATCTGTGATATTTTCTACACTGGATGCGGCGCGGAAGACAGCTTCCAGAATCTACAAGAGTTCAATGCTGGATTTGCACAAAGTACTTTGAATGTTGCGATCCTGTCGGACTTATGATAGCTACCTGAATCGTAACAAAGCACTGTTGGCCAGAGGAGAACTGGCCCCCCGACTAAGCCTGGTTTCTCCCAAGGTTTTTTTCTCCATTTAAACACCTATTTGCCACTTGTCTGCCACCTGATGTCAACTGATGGAGTTTGGGTTCCTTGCCGCTGTCGCCTTTGGCTTGCTTAGTTGGGGACACTTGACATTTGACTTGACATTTGATATTCAGCAGTGCTTTGATCTGCCTGCATTGACACTATTCTTTTAAGAGCTGCTGTGCAGCCAAATAATGTACCAGTTATCAATGTAAAGCTGCTCTGACAATCTACATTGTAAAAAGCGCTATATAAATAAAGGTGACTTGACAAAGGCTATTACTGAAAGATGAAGCAGTTCCCACTTTAAAAGCAGAAGCTGCTGTTTATGGGCCCCTAACTGTAAGTACGTTTTATTGTTTGTACATGTCTTTTAAATGTATTATGTTGTTATTTTTGGTTGCATCAAGGATGTAAGCAAAGACCAATGCGTTTTTCTTCGCTAGCCAGTTAGCTAAATTCTATTGCATAATGTTACTTCTCAAACAAACTTCTATGTTCATAGACAAACAGTTGTTCATACTATAAATTAAACGATACCTTTACAAAAATGCTACTACTCAGTCATGTATTTGGCTACAGTAAAGCTTTAATCAAGATAAAACTGTAGATTGAAAGCTATCAAACAGCAGTAACATTTACAAGTGACAGTATATCTAAACACTTTGACACTAATATGGAAATAAACGTCCTTTAAAAACCGTGCTTGCAGAGGTTCTGCTTGACCCTTTTCATCATTACTGCTATCTGGGTCTGATTCGGGCTCAATTTGATAACATAGATGCCATTATTTACATTTCTACCGAAGCACATGTAACAACGAATGGTAAGGGGCGTGGCGTTTCCAGACGCTTCAGCGAATCACAATACACTGGGCCAGCTAACCAATCTGAGCACATTGCGTATTTCGGAGGGAGTGGTATCATAGAACCAGGAAGTCAATCCGGCCGTTCAAATGACAATGGAAACAGCGGTCTAGAATAAAGGTAAAATATATGAAAAATACAGCGTTTTTTTTTTTTTTTTAAATGAAGCATTAAGACATGTTAAACTGCGCCCCATAAACACAATCAAGCCAGGAAAAAAAAAACAGTGAACCACCTCTTTAAAACACAACCTACTGTGTTTACGAGAATACTTGAAGAGATGGGTATTTTGACATCATTTGTGTGTATATGTCCATTAAGGCTGTGCGCACAGATAACAGCGTGCGAATACCGAATAAAACTTAGAGTGGAACGGTAAGTATTTATCACTTTCCTCATTTCTCCAATCTCCTCTTTCAACTGTATAATGACCTCATAGAGCTCAGAGTCTTTCTTGTCCATGACCTGTGGGGTTTTCAAAGCTTTCACTTGTGTGTCCGTGGACTGTTCTTTACCTCCGACAGCATGATCCACTCTCTCCTGACTTTGATGTAGTTCTGCCTGGACTTCAGTGACTTTACTCTCTTTCACGTGGGCATTTTTCTTGAAATTTTGCTGTCCTTCCCACTTGAGACTTGCAGCTTCGTTCATCTTTGTGATTAGAACTTCCATGGAGAACATCCATGGAGGATCATCAAGGTTTTAAGCTGATATTTAATGTGATAGTTGGATAACCCCGTTCCTAGCGCACACAGGAATCTTCTCTGTATGAGACCAGGACTGTGTGATTCTTCTCTATCTGGTTCTCGAGCAGCAGCTAAAAGTCTTTCTTTTAATTCAATAGCTCGGAATAGGATGCTTCGTGGTGACTCGCGGCCCTCTTGAGTGATATTTATCAGCTGATGATACAGGTCTGTTGAGCTCTCTTCCTTGTAATGGCCTTTCAGAATTTTACGCAACTAAGAAAGGGTTAAATCTGTCTTGATCTTCAGCATATCATGCAGAATCATACATAGACTGACTGCTTTTATCACAGCATCAATAATCTCAGACTCTGTGTGTCTCTTGTTTACTCCAGCATCAATCTGGTGCATCAAATTGTTGTGCGACAGCTTGTCCTTCTGTCCCCATTCTCTGATTTGGCCATTAATCTAAAAAGGAACACGCCACTTTTTTTGAATAACTTGACTATACTCTCATTCCGGTGTAATAATCAAGGAACTTTTCTGCCGTACCATGGGTGCAGCAGGCGCAATGATATTGCGCAGCGTCTCTCACACATGTCTCCATGGTTGCAAGGCACGCTCCCTGTGCAAGCAGGGGGTCACAGGCGCTGCGTAATATCTTTGCGCCTGCTGCATCCATGGTACGGCAGCAAAGTTCCTTGATTATTACGCCGGAATGAGAGTATAGTTCCTAGCCATATTGGCCTAGAAAATCGCAACTTTTCATTTTCCGTCGGTCTTAGTACACGATGTAACTACAGAAGAGTCAAGTTTTAAATAGGAAAAATAGCGAAATCTTTGGTCATTTTTAAGCGAGATGCTAACGGTCTAATCAGATTCAATGAACTATGCTAAGCTATGCTAAAAGTGGTACCGCCAGACCCGGAGATCGGCTGAATGGATTCAAAAACGGTAAAACTCAACTGTTTAACTCTAGGGGAGTTGGAAAATGAGCCTATTTTCAAAAAAAGTGGAGTGTTCCTTTAAAATCACATTAGATGGTGACTTTAGGAACTGCATGCTGATGTTGGGAAAACACAGGGGAACTTGACACATCAAACTCAAGCGTTGGATTTCATTTTCAGCATACTTGTCAAACTCAAAATTATGCTGCAGTTATGCATACTGTTTCTTTAAATGCACAAGCTTCATCGAATTTCTGTCTGTGTCACCGCCGCCATCTTGTACTGCATGGTCACTGTGTTGCATCATCCCGCTGGCAAACTCTAACAAATCTTTCACAAGTTGACGGGCTACGTCAACATGTGCTTACGGGCACACCTCATGCAGTTGATCGAGCCGCAGCCAGAGCAATGCCTCGCTCAGCCAATCTTGCAGTTACTCAATGTCCATGCTTAGCGTCTTTGTTGACAACTCACTCCAAATGGCACCGCTGGTCACATCTTCGTCGCCAGTATTTTGTAGCACTTGAAATAGGGAATGAGTGTTTTGTTAGGGGTCTTTTATTCAGCCAGCCATTTGCTCCGTTCAGGCAGGTGAGTTAGAGCTGGTTGGAGCTAAACTCTGCAGGACAGTGGCCCTCTAGGAGCTGAGTTTGAGACCACTGCCTTAATTTGAGGATTGCTGTATACAAAGTTCTGATATACAAATGGAAATTCTCCCTGACATTCTCTGTAAAATTAATAAAATATAATTCATTCATTAATAATATCTCTGTAAAATACTATCAAAAAATAATAATTAAAAATTATTATTATTTAAAAAAATAAATAAAAAAATTAGGATATCCTAAGATAAATGTTCAGCTGATCTGCTTTTAACGGTAGTGAGGACATTAAGGACTGTTTGTGGGGTGGCTTGGCCTGGCCCTGCTTAGGCTGCTGTCCTGCATGCAGATTGAGGACGTCAGTGTGAGACGGGGAGTGTGGAGGGAGAGTATGACCCAGTGTTAATGGGAAGCAGGCGCTTCACCAAGCGTGAATGAGCTGTGAATGAGGTGAGAATGAAGAGGCCCAAAGACCTGCTGAGACCCTCCAACTTGAGCATCCACTAGTGATCTCTCATGCTGACATACAGTACATAGCCAGCTCTGGTTTGTTAAAAAATGTTAGGATACATCACCTCTCTAAATTATTCCTGAGTATAAATCATTCATATACTATAAGAAGAACAGACAACTCATGTATGTTATAGTGGTCCAGAGTAAGTTATTGATGTGTAGGTTAAATCTGGTTACAGACGCGCCCATAGCAGTAATCCCAGACTGAGAGACAGATCCACAGACAGGCCTGTCAGGGCTGTCAGGTGTGAGGCATCATTACATTGAGTGACTCTGAGGGTGATCTATACATTTGCTTAAGGCAAGCTCAAAGCAAGAACCACGGAGATACGATCAACCCGTATGCTATGTGAATGACATATATCAATGCAGATGAAGCAAGTTTTATTGTAAACACCCAGCAACTTAGTGCCAATGAATATATCTAGATGTTATTAGTATGCTGGCAAGAACACGAGGCTTGGCAGTACTAATCAGACTTCAGCAGTAAAGCTAAAATGCATAGAAAGAAGTGCAAACTTATAATAGCAACCTTTTTTTGTGTCATGAAAATATACAAGAAATATAAATGAGTTGTCTTTTTTTTTTTTTTTTTTTCTAATGGCAATTATTATTATTTTTTTTTTTTTTTAAAGAACCATAGGAAATAATATTATGTATGAGAGAACATTTAGAATGGACATACTCCAGAATGTTCAGAAACCAGTTGATTTCCAAAATTTTATAACAGGGATAATTTTTAGAGGAAGGGCTTACAAAATGGGTTCTGGGGACTTAGGAATGGAACATTTGATAGAGAGAAAGAGAGAGAGAGAGAGAGAGAGAGAGAGAGAAACTATGATATTTTATTATCTATTTATCTAAAAATGTAAATCTATTTTTTATTAAAAAATTAATTAAATAGAAGTATAAATAATTAAATATAAAAAATAAAATTATTTGTTTAATTATATTTATTATGAAAAGGGTTAAATATATAAATTTCTCTTCTATTGTAATTCTGGGCAGAGAAAACTTAATACAAAGTAAACATTTTCCAGATAGTATTTTCATAATTTTGGCTTTAGTACAATGTCAACAAAGTCAAATAATTTAATTGCCTTTATGCGCAAGTATATTATATATTACACACAGTATGTCATCAAATAATGGGGCCCCTTACAAGGTGATTGTCATATCTTGTGTCATAAATGCACACGCGCCAGATTTGCAATGACTAGGACAGGGTTGAGTAAGAATGTGGATCCATAATTAAATCTCATGAGACTAATGAGAACAGGCCCATTACAGTAGAGGTAAACGATACTAATTTACAAGTGCTGCATTAACCCCCCCAAAAAGAGAGGATATAATACATTCAACTTATTTTGGTAGGAAACGCAAGCACAGCTCAGACATGGTCTGGCATTGTGAAATGCATTGTGTCTATCATTAGGTAACCTTTAGCATAGGTAGTTTTTGTTCTAATTTATGTGTGACAGAGCAGGTTTGCTATAATCGCACCACCCTTGAGGGGTAGCAGGTTAAATTGAGTTGAAAATGAGATTTTAGCAGTCGCTGGTTTGATAGCAGGGAGCAGAACTTTGGTGCTGTTCTTCGTTAATGGAGTGAGAGCACTAGAGGATTCAGTGTTAGTATGTGGAGCAGGTGGAGAACAGCATCCTTTACATGATCAGACATGAAGTCAATTAGATGTGTGAGGAACGAAGAAAAGCATATGAATGCAAGGCACGGAGCAGGGGGTGAGGCAAGTCTGATGGCTAAAATGGAGGTCAGCAGAGGCAAAGTCAAAATAAGATTCATCGTAAATGGAAATGCAGCAAAGAGCTTGGGGGGAAGGAGGCTGGAGACTTTTCATAGATAGAAAAAAAAATGTAATTGTATGGTCTCAACAGTTGATTTTAGAGTGTAAATGGAATAAAATCTGAATTACTTTTGTCATCCAAATAGATAATCCTCTAATTCTAAATAGAGTTATCAGCCATATTTACAAGCATCATAAGCATTTTTTTCAGCAGCTGTGTTCAATGGAGTTCTAAGAATTGCAGCTAATTAAAGAAGACTAATGCAATATTAACATCACAATTAATTAGGTCAGTTTAAGATAAAGAAAAATTTGAGACTGACAAAAATATATCTTTCGAGTATTTTATAACATCTTAATTATTATGTTTAAAGGTTGTGTGTAACTAGTGTTGTAACAACCAAACAGAATTGAAAAAAGAAAAGAAAAAAAGATTCTTTTTAAACAGGACAGGTTTCCTGAACAGTCCCCCTTCTGCCATTGATCATACAGATACGTAGTCCTGCCCCGCACTCATACCCTTTGGTGTGTTGATGTAATGAGTCCACTGTAGGCGAGTTGAAGTGAACCCAAGTGCAGTATTCATTTAACATAAACAAAGAGATGACTAAGCATAACTTGACATGACATGACTTGACACAGTAACACATACCAAACAGTGGTACAGGGAACAAAGCTAGACAAGAGACAATGGAAACAAGTGCTATTTATACACAAAGACTAATGACTTAACAAGACACACCAGGGATGTATTCCAGAAAGCGGGTTTAGTTGGAAACTCTGAGTTTGTTAATCCCAGAAAAGGGAAACTCAGGGTTTTCGGTTCCAAAAAAAAAAAAAAACACACAAAACTAAACCTCTGGGTAAGTTACCATAGTAACTTACTGTGTGAAACTAAACTGGTCGGGAGCAGGTTTTCTTCGGTAAACCCAGGGTTTCTTTTGGTCTCCTCTCCCTTTTTAAAGCATAAGAGATGTTTAAATACTTAATTCATTCATTCACGCTGCAAAAATGCTTTTCTTACTGAGTATTTTTGTCTTATTTCAAGTACAAATACCTAAAAAAATTCTTAAATCAAGATGCATTTTCTATATACAGTTGCAAGAAAAAGTATGTGAACCACTTGCAGAATCTGTGAAAATGTGCAAAATTTTAACAAAATAAGAGAGATCATACAAAATGCATGTTATTTTTTATTTAGTACTGTCCTGAGTAAGATATTTTACATAAAAGATGTTTACATATAATCCATAAGACAAAAAAATAGCTGAATTTATTAAAATGACCCAGTTCAAAAGTTTGTGAACCATTGATTCTTAATACTGTGTGTGGTTACCTGGATGATCTACTACTGTTTTTTTGCTTTGTGATGGTTGTTCATGAGTCCCTTGTTTGTTCTGAGCAGTTAAACTGAGATCTGTTCTTCAGAAAAAATCTCCAGGTCCCAAAAATTCTTCAGTTTTCCACCATCTTTTGCATATTTGAACCCTTTACAACAGTGACTGAATGATTTTGAGATCCATCTTTTCACATGGAGGACAACTGAGGGACTCAAACACAACTATTAAAAAAAGGCTCAAACATTCAATGATGCTTCAGAAGGAAACACGATGCATTAAGAGTCGGGGGGTGAAAACTTTTGAACAGGATGAAGAGGTCCAAATTTTTCTTATTTCGCTTCAATATCATTTTTTTTTTTATTTAGTACTGCCCTTCGGAAGCAACAGAAAATACTTGCATGTTACCTGGAAGACAAATTAAATACAATTTACCTTGATCTTCAAATTCCAAATGTTTTCACCCCCCGTCTATTAATGCATCATGTTTTTTTTCTGGAGCATCAGTGAATGTTTGAACCTTTTTTAAAAGTTGTGTTTGAGTCCCTCAGTTGTCCTCAGTGTGAAAAGACGGATCTCAAAATCTTTCAGTCACTGCTGTAAAGGGTTTAAATATGCAAAAAATGCTGGAAAACTGAAGAATCTGCAGGACCTGGAGATTTTTTTCTGAAGAACAGAGCTCAATTTAACTGCTCAGGACAAACAAGGGACTCATGAACAACCATCACAAAACAAAAAAAAACAGTCATAGATCATCCAGGTAACCACACACAGTATTAAGAAGCAATGGTTCACATACTTACGAATGGGGTTATTTTAATAAATTCAGCAAATTTTGTCTTGTGGATTATATGTAAACATCTTTTATGTAAAATATCTTACTCAGGACAGTACTACATAAAAAATAACGTGCATTTTGTATTATCTCCCTTATTTTGTTAAAATTTACATTTTCACAGATTCTGCAAGTGGTTCACATACTTTTTCTTGCAACTGTAAGAAAATTATATAAGATATTTAGTCTTGTTTCCTGGGGGAAATTAAGTGCATTTTACTATAATTAGTAAAATTAGTAAAATTATCTGCCTGTGTGGTAATAAAAATAATCTTAATGCAAACGGAAAACAAGATTATTCAGAGCGTCTATTACTAAGTGCAAGTTTACACTAGGCAGAGCACCAATTTCACACAAGGTTAAAAAAGATCATCGGCTTCAGTGGTGTAGGCAGTAATGCATAAAGTTAATTGAACTTGTGACACGATTGTATTGAGTCGGAAGTATGCGGACGTCTTTTTGTCGGGTGCTGTTGCCATGGTGAATCGTAATATCAGAGCTCCATTGATCATGGCTTTTCATAGTCATGGTGCATGCACTTAACTCAGAGTAAACCTACTCAGAGTTTACTGAACTAACTCAATTCAGCTGTTCTGAAACCGAAAACTCAGAGTTTCCCATCTCAGGGTAAGTCAACTCAGATTTCAAATTTGAACTAAGAGTTTGTTGAACATCCTTTCTTGAATACACCCCTGAAAGCAATGAACAATGAACCAATGAGAACATGACACATAGACAAGAGAACCAATCAGAACAAAGCAGCAGGGGAAGCACATGATAGGAAACATGACCATGGCTAAACTTTCAAATAAAAGACCTGAAAACATAAACATGAACCAAAACCAAACATGACAGATGAACTGGTTACCAAACAGAGCAATGTTACAATAGAGCCACAGAGTTTTTAGGCTTTCTCAGAGAAATAAACCTTTAAATCGCTTGTGTCAGTGACCAATGAGGGTGTCCAAGATAAAGGAAATATCCTTTAAAAAGCTTAGTTGTTATAAATGTCCTCAATTGTATTCATGTTGGGTTTTATTTGGTCTTTTTTAAAATGCCAATTTAAATTTTATTTTTTTTAAGTTCATTACATGCAAGTGTACACCTCTTAATCATTACTTTAATTTTTTTTTAAATAAATATTTTAACAAAACCGCTTTATTTTTTTATCCCAAACTTCTTTAATAAGGCTTTGTTTTTAAATCATGTTCTTCATCATGTTATCAGAAAAATTACTAATTCATAAATTAAATGTTTATTATAGAAGATGTGTATTCAGGTTATTTGTATGAGTTTTGTATTTTGATGTATTTTTAGTAAATAGTATAATGATTTACTTCAAACTTCAACTTTTGTAACATGTTCTGTTAAATTTACTACAATAGGTTGTTTACACATGGCGTTACGGGGTTGCGTGAAATGCAGATGGTTTACTTGGGAAAACTAGATTTTGCTCATTCTTTGTAATCTTTTTTTGTTCTCTTTAAGTAATGCTTATAAAAATACTGTAATTGTAATGGTAATACTTAACTTTTTATCATTCCTGAATAATGTTAAACATCACAATTAATCTGTTATACTGTATTAATACTGTATTAACATAGTTATTAATACTGATAATGTGTTCAATAAAAATGTGGACGTAAGCCTATAACATTGACAGACAACATTTTACATAAAATATTTGGTAACACTTTATTTTAAGGTGACATAGTTACATGCACTTACTATAGTAATAACAGTAAATTATGCATAACTACAAGAAACTAACCCTTAAACTACGCCCTAACCTTAACCCTACACCGAATAAATGTGGTAACAATGTCACCTTAAAATAGTGGGTTACACTTTATTTTAAGGTGTTTTTGTTACACTGTAATTATATATTTAAGTACTGAGTAATATTAAGTAACTTCATGTACTTACTATAGGATTAGGATTTGGTTTGGTTTAGGGTTAGTTGCATGTAATTATGCATAATTTATAGTTATTACTACAGTAACTACATGTAACATATGTAACAATGACACTGTAACCACATTTTTGTTTGTATTAATTTTTAAGTAATTCATTAGTTATTGGTCAGTTTGAGGACAACTGCTCAGTATTTTAGGTAACAGGTCCATCTACACTCTGTCTTTATTTCTACTGGTACAAACATGCAGATCATCTCTTGCCTGTGTATAATCTTATATCTCACTTACTCGCTGCGTTCTCGCTGTCTCCTGTTAGCTCTATTCCCAGAGGAGGGCCATTCTCCTGCATTGCATTCTAGCAGGCTTGTTAATAATGTATTGATGAAGAGGTGCTTCTGTTGATTAGGTAGCAGCCACTCTCATAATGGGACCCTGGAAGGAGGAAGCCTGCTCCCATGAGCGGTAAGTAAACCTCAGGTTAAATAAGCTTTTGTTACAGTAAAAGAGAGATTATGTGAGCATTTCTTTGCCCGACACCCTCCTCAACGCCACCCCCTTGCCCTGGGAGATGTAAATGACTTTGGTTGCAGACACAAGTGAATATATATATATATATATAAAAATTTGGTCTAAAGAAAGAGAAAAGCGGGGTTTCATTTCACACCTTGCTCTTGGATCACTGAATAAAAGGAAACTACATTAGCAGCTGTTAAAGGAATCATAAGCTATTGTTGCATCAAAATTGCTGTCAGTGAGCATGTGACAGCAGCATGGTGAGAATATCTTTTATTTTCCTTCCTCTGCCATACTACAACAGCAACTGCTTTTTCAGAAGTCTTGCAGTTACATTTGTGGCATCATCACCTAAAAATGCTAAATGAAACAAACAGCGCTGCCAGTGTGTGTTGCAGAAACAAGCCAAAACTTGTAATACACACGAAACATTATTCTGAAGAGAATAGCACTGTTAAGCAGATCCTTTGTTTACCTGTATTAGCATTGCAAACCTGCCCTCTCAACTGGTTTTCAATACAGCTGCAAACAGAAAAATAGATAGATTTTAAGTCAGGTCAAATGTATTCATATATTATATTTGAAAACAACCGGTTTTGACCTATGTGAATCCAATAAACATAGTCTCAAGACACAAAACAGAAGAAAACAAACGGAGAGAACACATACCCAATAAGGATTATTATTATTATTATTTTGTATTGTTGGATGTAAACCCTTGTTTATTTTTTTAATAGTTTTCAGCATTTGGTTGTATATGTACTTTGAAACAAGGGCACCCAATGGGCATTTTCTATGAAACAAAATTAATTTCTGTTTGAGTTGCAGATGAAACAATTCAAAGGGAAAACATACATGGGAATGTATTTATAAATGATATTCATATCTTTATTCTGCTCATGTTTAATGAATAAAGCCTGACATCTGCATGTCTGACTGTAACAAGAACCTGTCACAATAAATTGGAAGTAGGAAGTAGCAATCATTCCCTTCGTAATCGGTGAATTATAACAAGAAGACTTGCTCCCATTAGTCCTTATTGCGGGTGCACATCCAGCAAGAGTGGGTGTTTTGATGGGGAGTAGGTAAAAAAATTGTACCTACCAACTTGCTCCATGTATGTATACAAATATGTCCTCATCTCATACAGCGGAATGAGAAGTTAGATGCTTAAAAAAAATCATGCTGCACCTGTAGGAACTGCAGAGATGAGGGAAGGTGGCACAATATCACTCCTGACAGTTTCCCACCGATATTTTGGATCAGTCAAGATGTTTTGACGTCAAGACTGGAGCAAACCTGATAATTTCAAAATATCACATAAACATGGCTTTCCTGCGTTGTCAACTTATTGCCATCTGATTTGATTGCTTAAAATAGGTTTTTATAATGAGCTGATTTTTTGATAGTTTTCATTGTTTTGTTGAACACTAGACTGGAGGAAGATTTTATGCCTTCAATCCATAAAAAAATAAAATAAAATAAAAAACATTTAATCGCAGATGTGTTTGCAAACACATTCTTAAGCCAGCTTTCCACTTCTTACGTCAAACAGCGGGCTATAGACCGAATGGAGAGTTGTGTGAGGGTCGGTCGGTCTGTCTATCTATCTATCTGTCTATCTATCTATCTAATCAGAATGACTAAGCATTCATAAACTAAAAAAATTATAGAAAATAACAGAAAAAAAAAAAAAAAAAAAAAAAAAAAACCTTTGGATGGGAATGGATTAACCCTAAACTGTCTCTAGATTAAATTTGATATAAATGTAAATGTTTGCTTTCTTTCCTACTCTCTTTTGTTTTTACTGTCTATTGTTTTCCTCGGCATGATTCATTGATTGTGAGAGATTTTCACCTGCTGTTAAAGTGTGTTGTTAGAAGAGTTGCACCAACGGAAGTAAACAGGTACCTCATCAGTCAACACGTACATGCGTCATCTCACCTCCGCACAGCTGTTTATCATTAATTACAATACTGTTATTGTCGCTGTTTTGAAATTTGCAGTATGTGTTTGCTATGAATAAATAATAACACATAAAAGTTCTGAACTAGAGTTGTTCAGAGTAGATTAGACTGAGGAAAACACCACTGGAAAAACTCTAGTCTTGTTCAATTAAGTTTGAATAACTACTGCAGCCTCTAAAGTTGGGGAGGGAGGGGGTTGTAATTGAAAGCTCCCTGATGTTTTAAAAAGTCTCTTTTCTACTCATCTCCACTTGAAAAGGGGCAGTTCAGAATTTGTTGTCCCAAAGTAAGTTCTAAGAGACCTTCAAATCAAGTATGAACTTTCAAAGCGCTCTTCGATTGAAAGCCAATGGGAAAGTCCTTACGCTTTTATCTCGGACGTTAAAGAAAATGATGAGGATCTTGAGCCAAGGCCTTTCGGATAAGTGAATATATTTAATTTCTTGAAAGAATCACAGACTTGGTGTCTTTGGTCCTTGATGCCTGTTGGGATGAAGCCATGAAGAAGCCTGCTTCCCCCCCCCCTCATTCCCCGCTCCCTCCCACCGTCTGTCTCAAAACTAGGGTTCAAGAAGAGAAATAGGCCTCAAACCCTCTGCAGTCCTTTAAGTTGATTTATTTATCAGGTCTCTCTGTCTATCTCGAATCTTGTGTGGAGGATGCCCTGGGGTGGATCTTCATGGCGTGGACCCCCCCACCCCCCAAACCCATCCATAGCCGTGGCATCAGAGTTGGCGCCCAGTGTTGGCTTTCATCAGAACAGCTCTTAAAGATTCACACTCATAAATGTTGAGTTCTCCACCAGGGCTCACTACCACCACGCGGGCCATTAGAAAGAGAACGCAGCAGCCCGCATTCATCTATCTGGCCCTTCTTCCCAAGGCAGTCTGCAGTAGGAGCGTCTTGCACCTCCTACCCATATGTCCACAGCTGTTTGTTTTTGCTCTGGGACACTACACTGTCAGCTCGCCAAGATGGTGTTCAAACGGACCCCTTGAAACGGTGATTGCTTGCACACAGTCATAGTAAGTTCCCATGTTGACCCTTGTTTTCAGGTCTGTTTATGTGAAGACAGAAACATGTAGTGTGCAGGGCTGGGCCCCGACAACAGCCGGCCCACCATTCCTGTGTGCATTAGCCAAATGATAGATCTGCCTCGACGTAAGTTCCTCTTTCTTAACAATTCGCAAACTCAAAAAATCCTTTTGTTGTTAGATCCAAACGGCCTGTGTTGATAACATAAAACGTTTTTTTTTTTCTTTTACGTATTTCCCTCTCTCCTCCTCAGCATGTTTACAACCCAGAGACTGACTGATAAAAAGAACATCTGGCTTTTGTGCATAGCTGAAAGACTAACAATGTATTATAAATGATGATCTGTAAATCTGCCAAAACGCCCTCTTGTTGTACCATAGTCTTTCAATGATTCTGCCATATAGTGCATATTACTGTTCTGCTCTGTTGCCACAGCATAGAGAGACTCCTCCATCATTTATTAATGTGGTATCACTGCAACAAACATATGTATTGGCATAATTTAGACCAGAAGGCAGCTAGGTCTCGCCTGGCCAACACAATGCATATATAATTACCTTGAAATCACTCGCACAAGAAACATCAAGATCTTAAAAACAGATGGGTTTACGCGGAAGAGAGACGTAACACCTGAATTCTGAGGAGAGTAACACCTTACGGTGGCTGAGATAAAGGATAACACCTTTTAAAACGGTCATATTGTTTTCGGATTATTAAAATAATCTGTATTATCTATGATAATTACTTCTTAGCACCAAACATATGGTTCTGTTGTCTTGACTTCAGCATGGGTTTTCTCTGCAGCTGTGCCTTAAATAAGAATTAACATTTTTCTTTATTAGCATGAAATGATCTGCATTTAACATTCATAGGCTTAAAATGCAGCATATCAAAACATGTTAATACTGTTTATTTAAAAAAAAAAAAAAAAAAAAAAATCACATGTGTTTTATGCTGCAAACATTCTATTGTTTTTTAGATAAAAAAATTACAGTTGGGTTTCGGTAACACTTTACAATAATGTTTCATTTGTTAACATTATTTAACTACATTAGTTAACATAAACTGACAATGAACAATATTCCTGCAGTATTTATTCATTTTAATTTCAACATTTACTAATACATTTTTAAAATCAAAAGTGCACTATGAAACAATGAAGTTATATTTTTTTATTAACTAACATTAACAAAAAATAATAAATACTGTAAAAATATATTGCATTAACTAATGTTAACGAAAGATACCTTGTAAAGTGTTACCAAATTTTCAAACCATGAAAAACAGGTGATCACATTTTTATTTTTGAACCATGTTTGCACTGTCAAATTTATATGTACTAAACATTTATTTATTTATTTAATAAAAAAAACTGACATAAAAATAAGCATTCTTTGTTTCAATAACAACATTGAAGAGTGAAGTATAGTCACAAGTTTTCTTTTTTCTAAGACACAGCAACATGAATAGCTCATGGACAAATCAAATCCATGTCTAGCCAGGTCGTGGTTTAGGTGGACACCATCTACCTCCTCGTGACAAGTTATGATAAAAACATGTAAAAGAGGTGTCAAAGATTCCTGAGTGTGATGATAGGAAGGATATTTTGACTGTGAGAAGATGCCAGCAAGCCTACCCAGAATGCAGTGGGTGTTTGGAAGTGTCCAGCAATGTCTGTTCCTGCCGAGGGGTTTTCTTCTTCCTCTTCCCTCTTCCTCTGCCCTCATGATAGCACTGCAAACTGAGAGATATCCGGAACATCATAGCAATTGTAGTTTCATTCCTTTCTGTTTCTCGATTGGAAATGGTGACAGAGAAGATAACCAGTGAGAGAGCTGGAGAGATGTGAGAGTCCCATACCTAATTATCCCCACATGGCTGGCAGGTTGACTGGTTGGCAGTGTTGCCATCTTGGGGCATGAATTTTCCGGCTAGGCTAAGAGAGATGCCGTAGTTGCTGAATGTTGGTCACTGTCATGCTTGTTTTATCCAGTCTTGCATCTGATTTCCTGGCTTGTCTGTCCCCCTGGTGTCAGAGGGCTGTTTGAACAACCTTCACAGACCAGCAGGTCTACTGCAGTTTAATTCTCCTCTCTCATTAACAGCCCTCCCTTTAAATTATATGTTGTTATATAATATACTAAAAACTGAAAATAGGAAGTAGTACCCCTAAACATTTAATTAAAATTGATAATTTCACACATTTCTGCACAGCCAGGTAAAAGAGTGGGAAACTCAAATATATCAGTTCTGACATCATGATTTACATTAGCATTAGTACACATACTTTAAACTGTCAGAAACAAAAGTTGCCTAAAAATATTTATAAGATGGCCGGCACAAAAGCATTTAACCTGCAGAATTGCCATTCATATAATTACAAATCACTATATCCTTGCTAGATTTAATTTATATAAAGTAGTATATTCTTGTAGACCTCACCACACTATAGCAATTATGGTTGTTGTAGCCCTCATGCTTCATAATAAATACACACACACACACAAAACACACAGGTTTGTTTTGCTTTCAAAGTGAGGACATTCCATAGGCGTAATGGTTTTTATACTGTACAAACTGTACATTCTATCCCCCTATACTACCCCTACCCCTAAACCTACCTATCACAGAAAACATTCTGCATTTTTAAATTTTTAATAAAACATTGTTTAGTATGTTTTTAAAGCTATTTTAAATATGAGGACTCATAAAATGTAATACCAGTGTAATACCCATGTCATTATACAAATCATTATACATTAAACACATTTGTATTCCTATCATAATAGTTTTTATACTGTACAAACTGTATATTATACTCCCCTACACTAACCTTACCCCTAAACACACCTATCACAGAAAACTTTCTGCATTTTTAGATTTTCAAAAAACAAAAATTTGTAAAAAACAAACAAACAAACAAACAAAAAACCCTACATTTACTGAATTTTTATACCATTTTAACAAATGAGGACATCTCCAAAAGGAATTTTTTGGAGTTTTTGTCAGGTTTAGCTCACTTCTGGGTACAAATGTTTCCCCGAAATAGGGTTAAGTAGGTAAACACACACACATTCTGATAGCTTTACTGTTGCTGCAAAGCTCCAACCATTTTAATACACGACTAGGAAAGAAGCCAAGGCCCAATGCAAACAAAAGCTCGGCAAAGATGAAATGAATGCGACCAGCCACAGACAGCTGAACAAACGCAATGACTTGCAGGAGCGTGCTTTACTTACACTCTTTAAAAAATCAATCGTGTGAATTATTAAAATATCATCAAAAATAAATTGTTCAATAAATAACTGCTTTGCCAAGCCCCAATTATGCATTTTAGCAGTGTTTCTTCACAACATTTGTTCTCTGCCCTGGGATAAAGGAGCATGCTTATCCGGAAGAGTGCAGTTGAATGCCTTTGAAAGCAATTACTGGATATGAATCCATGCTAAGCCAAACGGCAATGTGCAGCATCCTCATTAAACAGAGGCATGCTAATCTCTTATTAACCATTAATTGAGAACGTCAGCACTATCAAACCACATGAACTTCCCCTTTTACTCTCAACACAAACAAATGACAAATTTCATTCTGCTAGGGCTAGACAAGCAACATGACTATTCCAACAAAACAATCTGCACCAAATGGTTATCATAATACTTGTAATCATTTCAAAATGGCTATAGTAAGCTGGACAGTGCTATGCTATAGTTAGGTTGTTGCTGTAACGTTAACACAATGTTGTTTTGACTGATCCGAGGCCTTCGTTTGCAATTTCACCAGCGAGGGCTGCTCAAAGTTTGATACCCCCAGAGCCTGCCAAGCTTTGAGTGAGGGAATGGACCACTTCCTCTGGTCTTTACATGTGATCTGCTTGATTTTAATGAGGCTGCCAAGACCCCCTGTGATGTGACTGGGAGCGCCAGTGGGGGTGGGAGGCCTGGAGTCCTCCGTGAAAGACAAGGAATGAAAACGAAAGAGTGCCGGCATTATTTTGGTGTTAAAACCCATCTCTTCCTCCACATTCAGCTGCTCTTCGAAGGCAAATGTTTTATTAAGCAGGTTCAGGGGTTCACAGTGGACATAAGGGAGTGTGTCAATCATGTAAGAAATATTAGATGTGGAACTTCGGTGTACAGCAAGCCCCCTTGCTTATTAGATATGTCAAGCAGGCATCCCAAATTCAAGGATTTTCTAAAACACATATTGGAATGTTTTAATTAAATGTAAATGCATGTGCCCTTGTAGACTAATGCCACCATTATGGAGGAAGAAGAAAAATAGGCTTTTCAAATTTTAGGATGGTGTTATTAAGTATTTAAAATGTATTATTACATGTTTTAGTACTCATAGTTCAGCAAAAAGCTATTCTAATGGTTAGAATTTGTGTTGTATTTTTATATAAATGTTAGTTGTGCTTGAATCTGCAGGTTTTATTAGACCAAGGTACTGATATATTATTATAGGGTGAATTCAGGTTGATTGGGACACTTTTTCCAAGTTTATCTCAATGGCAAAAAGTGCCCCAATCACCGTGAATTCACCCTATTGGTGTGATTATAAATGTGTAATTACACTACTGAGTAGCTGGTGAAATGCTAATGCACTTCAGAGTTCTTGTGTGACCAAGTGCTTATAGGCACCTTTAATAAAGAGGTTTGAATATATTACCTAGGAACCTATGTTTTTCAAATTATGTTTAGTCTTAAAGGAATAGTTCACCCAAAAATTAAAAATATCCCATAATTTACTCACCCTCAAGCCATACTAGATTTTTATGACTTTCTTCTTTCAGCCGAACACAGTTGGAGTTATATTAAATAATAACCTGACTCTTCCCAGCTTTGTAATGGTATTGAATAGCGGCCAAGTTTTTGAAGCTCCATCGATCATAAAAGTAATCCATAAGGCTCTAGTGGGTTAATACATGCCTTCAGAAGCAAAGTGATGGGTTTTTGTAAGAAAAATATCCATATTTATTAAAACTTTATATTTACTTTATATTTAAAACTTAACAAACTATAATCACTGGCAATGGCCGTGCGCTCGATCATGAGAAAATCGAGTTCTGGTATAAGGGTGACCTCTGACCCGACATATGACATAGCTCCTCTTCTTTTATATCGAAATCTAATTAGAAGTCAAAAACAAGAAGTTTTAAAGAAAATGATAGGCGTTTTTTATTTAAAACTTCTCGTTTTTGACTTCTTATTAGTGACCAGTGTTTTGTTTTGCTCTATCCTCTGCGCTTCCACATTCATCAGTTCTCACATTAGCTTACGCCACGGCTACGTCATAAGTCCTATGTCATACTATGTCACCTATATCAAAAAGTGAGCTTGACCAGTAAAGTTAATCACAATTATTCACAACATTTACTTCTTTTTTTTTTTTTTTTTTTTTAAATGTAACAATAAAAGTATTAAAAAAACAAAAAACAAAAAACAAAAAAA
Organism: Ctenopharyngodon idella; assembly: GCF_019924925.1. Classification (NCBI taxonomy): domain Eukaryota; kingdom Metazoa; phylum Chordata; class Actinopteri; order Cypriniformes; family Xenocyprididae; genus Ctenopharyngodon; species Ctenopharyngodon idella. The sequence goes on along the minus strand of NC_067225.1, from coordinate 16,260,087 downwards.
AAACACTGAATGTGTTTTTGTAATTTAAGTTACTACACAATGAAAAGGTGAAATTATCAAAATTTGAGAGCAATAAACTCACTTGGCTGTCAAATGACTATCAGTTTTTTTATATGATTTCAGAATGGCTTCTTGTTCCTCTTAGACTCGATGACCTCTGACAAACTGTATATTCGGGACAAAAGAAGTCCCCTGGTTATTTCAATAATTAAAAAACAAACAAACAAACAACAACAAAAGTTATTTGAAACATGAAAGTAGACACTTTACTTGCATTTGATGTTTTTATGTATATAAAATCACTTTGTAAATTAAATTTGATGAGGACACCAAAATAGTGATGTCTTGTCTTTGACCCTTTAATAACATAATTGAATAACATTTAAAATAAGCAATACTATCTGATAACAATGGTATCATAAACTGAGATTCTTTAGTTCAAATTACACTAAAATGTCTCCGGTTATGACTATAACCTTGGTTATCTAAAAAGGGAATGAGTAATAACCTGCAGGGAACAATCACACTGGCTTCTCTAAACCCATCCTCCGAGGGGACGAGTCTCCCATGTTTCTGCTGTGCCCTGTATGAGGAGATTGTAGACGGCTGGGGCTGTTGGAAGGGAACAGCCCTGGGCTCGGCGAGGGAGGTACCTCTGGAATGCCGTTGCTTGCTTCTTCGCTTCCTGAAACCTCTCGACGAAGAGGCCAGCAAGTGAAAGTGGGGCGTGCACAAGAAATGTTTTTTCCTTCTAAGAATGATTTTCCTGCTAAGACAAAAGTTGAGATCAAACACCCTGCAATAAAGCAATAAAACACATCTGGAGAGAAGATCTCAAAGAAATAGCATAGGACACCGCCTTGCCCAAAGGAGTCATGGGTATTTAAGGGAAGGTGGCAGAGCAGTCACTTGGAACCTTCTGTAGCCATAAACCCCCATGCAGTGATGGGTGAGTATATTAAAAACACTCACACACCACTGCGTGTATGCATTTCTTACTCTTAGAGTCATCTTGAGCAATTAATGTTATGCATTTATTATTTCTGAATTGGCTTCTAATTGTTCAATAGTGTAATTGGCATGATACATTTTTACCTGACAAAAAATGTTATTCTTGATTTATTCTGCATTATTCTTAAATCATATTTCTAGCAGATTAAAGTAGAGTCTGGTATCACTGCAAATCTGTGTTCAGGATAGATCATAAGGAAAGCTCAATGAATGGAGCATGGGGCACATCATTTGAGACCTTTTCGATTTCTGACTATCACTGCCTTAGTAAGTTGCAGTTTTCGTGAATATACAAAAACTATGCTTTTTGTTATGAATAAGCAGAGCGCGACTGACTTAAAGGTAGATACTTACCCTGCATACTCTATCTAAGATCAGAACTGACGAGTGTCCATGAGGCTGCACCGGCTGCCGTAAGTTCCCTATGCGACACCGGGTCCCTAATGAACGAATAATTGTTTGTATGGGATACCCAGAATAATCAAAGATCTGAATTAATACATAACCAATTATTATGATTAATTCCTAATTAGAAACACAATCTAAATTTTATAATAATTGAAAATGGAGTCAGATTAAGCACACAGCTAAAGTAAAATTGAAACTAAACAACTTTACAGGGGCGCTGAAAAGACATACACGCATTATACCTTCACCCAGACCGTTGGATTCCGTTCGGGCCGATGGGAGGTCCTTACAAAGATTTAACCAGAGATGCCTCTCTGTGGCCACCAGGGCTGCCATAGAATGACTGATGGATCTAGCCATCTCCTGGAGAGACAAATCCATGGCCCAGAGCAGTTCTTTAATAGTGTCCGGGCCCACCCCCTCGCCTTCATCAAGGTCTCTGAGCAGGTCAGCCTGGTATTCCTGCAAGATGGACATAGTATGCAGGCATTCACTGGCCCAACCTGCTGACGTATATGTTTTACCCACCAAGGCTGAAGTTGTTCTACATGGTGGGGGCCCATAATCATGTTCCTTCAACCTCAAGAGGAGCAGTTTGAAACGTGGGGGCTAATGACACAGGTGGAAAATGATTTCCTATGCGATCAGGAAAAAATGAAAGGTCCCGACATTAAGGTTGTAACACTCAGCCCAAAATGTTGAATTACCAAATTTAAAATTGGGGTCAGATTATACTGTGTGAGGGTTTGGAGTGTTTAAAAAGATGAGACAGACAACAGTTGTGAAATGAATAAATAAAGTGTATTTACAATATTCACAAGGAACTTAAGACAACACAATAAAACTAGAAAAACTTTTACAAAGTGTGGAGTCCGTTTGCACCATAACATAAAGCAGTCCATAAGAATCCTAGCTTGCTGCAAGTCCCAATGTGAAAGTGTCCACCGGTGTATATACAAAGTCCTCAAAAGTGATAATCCAATGAAAAAGTGATGTGGTTTGCTGGAAAGGTAAGTCCTTAAAAACAGCTCCTTAATCCAGTGTGTTGGTGCACCATGTGGTCGTTTTAATTTGTGACCTTAATTGTTTGCCATGCTGCCTCCTTTATGCTGGCTTACTTCCTGTATCCTATCATGTGATCAGTCACATGACAGGCAGACCCAGACTCATTTAAAGACATACACACATTAAAACAAAAAAGAGGAATAAAATTGCTAAGACAACATGTAAACCAATTAAAACTCATATACATTTATATTTATATAAAACCATCATGATATACTGTATATTAAGTGGTAAAACATGTGTCCTGTGTGACAGTGTCACAAAGTTGCACTTTACTGGGCAGAGATTCCTGCCTCTTGACCGGCCAATCGATATTTAATTTGGCCACTGCACAAGTGACAACCTCCACTAGCTCCTTATAAGCTGGAGGGTGAGATGGCGAGTCCTCATTCTCCCCTGCCTCGATGCTGAGCACATCCACCTCTTCAGAGCTGGATAGCTGCAACACCGGGCCTTTACTCAGGGTGGAAGAAACCGCAGAGTGTGCTTCCGATCCCTGAGAGAAGGTACTGGATCTAGCGGGTGAGGGCAGAGACAAGGCAGAGCACATCTCCAACCCCTCCACTAGATCCATCTGCGATCCCCATGATCTGATCTGACCCTCAAGAGCTGACTGTGCATGCTCCGCTCCCAAACATTTAAAACGCAGCTTGCTCGCCATATCACTAATTTTCTGAGAAATCTTTCCTACGGGACAAACAACACCAAATAGGACAGACATTATGAACACAGAGCACTTGCTGAAGGCACAGAAGCTTCGATTGTGCAGAGTTGTTCCCATAGTGTCGTAACTTCCGACGCAGCGTGAATTCCATTGAAAGGGAAAAGTATATTTTCAGACTAGTTTCTAGACAAAAACACATAGCATGTAACATTTTCTAAACAAACAGATGATGCTTCTATTAGAAATTGGGCTCACATCTGACCTCATTAAACTTTTATTTTTTTCTACTCTGAGGATGAGTGTTATTTGTTATCCAGCCTAAAGCCAAACACAAGGCAGTGATTCTGTTATTACCCTGTAAAACATTCAGCATCTGAAGAATGATTTCCAAACATGCTTTTGCTGCATACATAAACTATACGATGTTCGCTGCTTCATTCCACTTAAAAAGTCAAAGAACGGGATAAGCTCTTTGATGGTGTCGGAATTGTCTCGGCAGGTCGATGGCTCCTTTGGACCCCCTGTGGAATATGTAATTAGACTTCATCCCACGTTGAGGGCAAGAATCATACACGGTGTCTTTCTGGGGGGCAGGAGGTGATAAAATTATAATACATCTCTTTAAATTCCACCCCATGCAAGGGAAAGATGGGATTTATTCTGCAAGGCCGAATAGGGATGAGTGTATATGTGTCTGTGTGGACCGCCAGGCCTTCATAGCAATTAGGCCATGAAGAGAGTGGATGAGAGGGAGAGAAAGAAAGACGGAAAAGACAGGCATCAAAAAAAGGCAAGCGCAGCATCCTCAATCGTCCTGTGCAATGCCTTCATTCCTCTTGCTAATGGGCTCCATCATCATTCCTGGGCATGTACAACCAGAAGCCCCTGAAACTCATTCTAATGCGGCCTGTTAATGTGCTGCTCAGGCGGAGTTAACAACCTCTCATGTATTCAGAGAGTGGCTGAAGAACACACACTTACACACACACGTCAACATACCGCAGTGTATGCCCGGCATCTGTTCTAGTCACGGTGCCTTTGTGAGAATTAGGGCCACTTTAAGACTTCCCACACTTGATTTCTGTGTCTGAAAGACCTTGATTTGCTGGAGTATTTAGTGTAATACTGGTACTGTTTGACCATCCAGCAGTGACATTTGCTAGGATTTAGAGCTGCACGATTAATCGTAAAAAGATCGCGATCTCGATTCAAGCCCCCACGCGATCCTACTTTATTAATGACAACGATTCTCCCGCGTCTATTGACAAAATCATACTGGAACGTTCAAATTTGTGTTCGTGCTGCCAGAGCCCGAAAGAGCCGTTTTGAATCACACATTAGTTATTTCTGTGTTACAAATATTCACATTATCACAGAAGTACTGAGATATAAGTTTTAAGTTAGTATTTAAACACCGATGTCTATGATAGCGATCAAAATAGAGCAAACTATTTTTTTAAACGAACTTGGCACGTCAAATAACGGTTGTATCAATTACATCTAATTCCACTAGTTGGCGACAACTGACTGTTAAAAAATTTATTTGTCATTGAATCGTTCATTCAAAAGATTCGTTCAAAAACACTGATTCATCCTGCAATGAAACAAGTACTTATTAATGAGCACTTATCAGAACCATTTTTTAAATAATTTATTCAAACATTTTCCAGCAATTAGAGTCAGCAATTTATATTTTGTCAGAACCTCTAGTAAATTACATGTTATTTTGTTTGGTTGTATATTCAGAATCGTGGGAGAATCGTGATCTCTATTTGAAACCAAAAAAATCGTGATTCTCATTTTATCCAGAATCGTGCAGCTCTACTAGGATTAGTGTGACTACATGAACATTTTTCAAAATATAGATTTTAACCATCATTGCATATTGTTCAAATACTAATAAAACAAGGACCATATCTAGCATATACGGATAGCATATATGAGCACTTTTGACTTTTAATTTGCTTTAAACATTTTTCTCACTCTTACTAATTTAATTTGTCCACTAACAACAGTGTATACATGCATGATAATTTTTTTTGATGCAAATTTCCACGACATCTCAAATTATGTTTTGTGTTTAATAGCATTTGTATTGGTAATCTGTATTATTTTAGTATTATTCACATACTATTATTGTATTTATTAATATTTTCAATTAGCTTTTATTTTTATAGTTTTTTTGTTTTGATTTTAGTTTACATGTTAGTAATTTTTATGTAATTTTGTAATTTTTCTTAGTTTTTATATTTCTATTTAGCTATATTTTCATTTAAGCTTTAGTTTTAGTCATTTTAGTACTTCAACCTAAACCTTACATCTTTCTTAGGCTTTAGCTAGCATTTTAAGTATCCTAAATATACAAAATTGTCGAATTCTGTTACTATTACTACTAGTACTTTAACTCTAATAATTATAATTGTAAATCTAATTAATTTAACTCTAATAATTATATTTTGTTCATTAATTAAATATGCTGTTAAATCAGTATATTTGATTGAAGTTAAGCTATGAAATGTAACCTAAATAAAGCTTTATTAGGGGGATAAATGCATTTGAAAAGTAGCAAAAATAAATGAAGGCATGTTAAAAAGTTTCCAAGACAGTTTAAATGTATCATTTAGCAAAATGATTTGAAATCTGTAAGTTTATAATAAAAAAACCAACCCCTGGGACCTAAAAGTGCCTGAAGTTGAGAAAACACCCGTAGCTGTCCAGAAAGACATTGCTCATAACTTCGGTTCACAGACACCTCACGTAGCACTGCTTCCTTCACTTTTCAAATCTGCCAACAAAACCTATCATATGTATCTGTTGAGATGTACTTCACAATATTCCAAAGCCAAAGTGCACTGAGCATTTGGCTGTCTGGACCATCCCACTGCACACAAAATGAAATGGGATGAATCACTGCTTTTCTCGATCCGCCTGACCCCCACTGTCTCCATCTATCCCTCGCTCAATCGCTCAGCCATGGCTAGAGCACACATGACAGCCTGACCAGCAGCAGTGTTTACCAAGAACCACCCCCTTCCATCCCAGGTGGAAGAATAGGAGGAGTGAAAGTACTTTTCAAGTGACGTTTCTTCAAGAACACACGGACATGGCCTGACGTGGGCTCGGCAGACTCAGGAGAGTAAGATGGCATTTAAGAGTAGCCGAAAACAATGGGAAAGCAATGTTTTAATGTCTGACCGGCGTCCTCTAAACATGGCTTTTCCATCTGAGAGCTTCTGCGCGCTGAGTCAAGTGCACTAAATGTGCATGAAAGAGCTGAAGCCCCTCAGGAACACACTGTCTGATACCCACAAGAATCAACTGGCCTTTAAATCCAGCGCTCTGCTGAGCAGAAGAAAACTGAGCCCTTAAAGCACTTTGTGCCAGCTCTTTAACATGCCAAAGGCACTGACAGACAAACTGCACAGTGGCTGGATCTGAATAATGGAACTTGCTCCGTGTCATCATGTTGTGTGTTACATTCCTTCATCTATTTTTTTCTCCATTGTCAACATTCTTTTCCCCTTAGCATCTGCTCTCAAAATAGCTTCAAAAAGCTTTGATAAAAACATTGCTCTTGTTTGTATTGCTGCGCATGTTTGGCTGCAGACGTGTTAAATTATGTTAGATTATATCAACTGGGGTAATATAGTTATTGAAGTGAGGTCACTGAGCATGGATTGATGCCATTTAAATGACTGCAGGGATTTGACCTTTTGGTCTTGGTTGCAATTTGGGAAGCTTTATTCACTTTTGCACACCGATGGCTTAGCTATGTGAATAATATGAAACTCACATGATTCTATGCTTCTATAAGCGCACACTCTAAAAAATGCTGGGTTAAAAACAACTAAAGTTGGGTTGAAAATGGACAAAACCAGTGAATGGGTTGTTTTAACCCAGCGGTTGGGGTTAAATGTTTGCCCAACCTGCTGGGTAGTTTTATTTAACTAAACTATTGTTTAAAAATTACTGTATTGATCGCTTAAAATGAACCCAAAATATGCTGGAAATTAACATTTATTAATATGTTTAATAAATGAACATTTATTAATAACTTTAATAAATGAACATTTATTAATAACTTTAATAAATGAACATTTATTAATAACTTTAATAAATGAACATTTATTAATAACTTTAATAAATGAACATTTATTAATAAGTTTAATTAATAATAATTAAACAATAAACATTTGTTAAATTGCTTATTAATAAATGTTCACCTTTTGTTATTATTGTTGCATCTAATAATTATGTGTCTGATTTTTAATTTCCAACATATTTTGGGTTCATTTTAAGCCAGCCATATAGTAATTTTTAAACAATAGTTGGGTTAAATAAAACTATCCAGCAGGTTGGGCAAACATTTAACCCAACCATGGGTTAAAACAACCCAATCGCTGGGTTTGTCCATTTTCAACCCAACTTGGGTTGTTTTTAAAGTATAATTTTCTTAAACCCTTAAGACACAATTTATTTAGGTGTTTTAATGTGGCATGGTAAAATTGATAAAACAAGCAAAATAATAACTTACTTTAAAATGAGAATTTCTTTAAACTGAGAATTTGTGTGGTACACTTGAACTTTTGTTAAACATTATGTATGTTTATATATCAAATATAATAAAATAGATGAATAATAACAAAATATAATAGCAATATTCAACTGTTATTTTATTTTACTATTTTTTATTTTATTTTATTTTAGTTTAGTTAGGTTTAGTTTTAGTTTAACCCTCTCTGTAATTTTCTCTGTGCTGAAATATTTTTTAAAAATAAATAAATTTACAAAAATGTCATTTAGAAAGTATACATTTGAGTCTGATGGGCTACAGTGGGTTAGCAGATGAGTTTTTTTTATTTAATTTTTTTAATTTTCTATCCATTTTGCATGCAAATCAATAATCAACAGTTGAGAGTGTGATACATTGTTGCCTGCGATTGAGCTAACCATGTAAACACATTAATGTGTGGCATTAAAAGTCAATAGGTGAAGTACTAAAAGTACTTTGATGCAGCTTTTATGCAGCGTAAAATCACAGAGTGTCCTGTATGTTAGTGGATTCTGATTTAATTCTCCAGGAATTGCAATGCTCTTCGAATGACGGCTCAGTTTAACAGCCGTGTGATATTAAAATTGAAAATGCCAAATGATAAACTTAAACTCTTCCCTTCTCCTCACTGTTTGGTCCCTGCAACTGCGAAAACAAATATTTTCCAGCGAGTGGCGTTTCGGTTGTGAAGCACATGTGTCCCGCAGCTCTGTTTCTACATCCTGTCACATTAATCATTCAAAGCACTCAATATAAATATTAAAACTAATAGCTTCACTATTCAGCTATTACTCCATCATTCCCTGAAATCATCATTAAACATTCAGAGCCTTTTAGAAAATTTACACACTTGAATTTGATGGCAGGGAGAGGAGGCTGTCAGAGCGAGAGGCCCTGGAAGCTTAAATAATAGTGGAAAGCTGTTTATGGAACATGCTTTATTTATTCATCATCTCTGAGTAAGGGCTTCAATTTAGAAAGAAAGAGAGAGTAAAGAGAAAGACAGAAAGGAGAGGAACTGGGGGATACCGAAAGAGATACAGGCAGGAAGAGAGAGACCAAGGAAAAGGCTGAGAGAGAAAAATCAAAGCGGAGCTATCAAGGAAAAATGCTGAAACATAACTCTTCCCACACTGTTGAAGGGTAGCAGGAAAGTAAAAGTGATAGACGCGCTCTACAAGAATCCCTGTACAAGGTCAATCAATGGAAAGACTGGGGGGCCAGGAGCAGCTAATGGATTGCAAGAAGGCACCTACAGTTATTATGAATTTTTAAAGTACCTTTAGCAGTTGAGACGGCAATAAATCAATGAGGACTTATTGGGGGGATCAATTATGCACACTTTAAAACATTTAATGACACATAATAAAGAGGTCCCAGGATGCCTGGGTGCGCAAGAGCGAGGACAGAAGTAAAATTCGCAGAAAACGTCACGTCAAGATGAGCACTATCGAAGGACGATTGCTCTGACAGTGCTGCTAATGCAAATGATAGAAAGTATTGTAAATGAGCAACATCAAATTCTATCACATTTTCCTTTATATATTGATTAATAGCAAATGATCAGTGGCTGTAATTTGGCTGTTTGGGTCTTTTAAAAAGAGCCAAACAAATAAAAAAAAATACCTCTTAAATGTTTTTCTCAACACAGGAGGAAGCAAATCGTTTCCACATCCTCCCTTGAGATGCGCCTTTATTCTCTTTCTCTAAAATGGCCCCTATAATGAAAAATGAAAACGTGACATTTTCTAAAGCTCATTATAGAGATAGCCTCAGGCTTTCCCCTGTGGCACTAATCTAGATGCATTGAGCTCAAAACAATGTTTAAGTAGAGCCACAGCACATTAAAAGAGTCTGAGTAAACCTGTCCCCCCCTCTCTGCCCTGCTCCTCTCAGAGCCTGTGACCCAGCCCTCCCATGTATTTAAGCTTTTTTGTGGCTGTAGGGGATGTTTATGTTTAATGGATGACTCTTCATACAGTTCTGTCTGCTTCAACCGTACCACTATAGCCGTGGCACTACAACACTTAGCAGCTCATTTGCAATATTTAAACAATTATCTTCCATCTGTTTGGGACTCAAAGATGATGTTTTTCCTTAAACACATATTCAGTCTAAATGAGTGCTTCTCAACTGGTGGGTCACAGCTCAAAATTATAATATAATGTGTGTCGTTAAGGATATGATAGAATAGGATAGGCTTATCAACTTTTAAAAGGGAGGAAAAAACGTTTCCCACAATCTTAAATAAAGATTCCAAAGATGCCATAGAAGAATCATTATAGGTTCCCCAAAGCCTTTCAGTTTTTAAAAGCCTTTTTTTTTTTTTCATTTGTGAAGAACGTTTGAAAAATCTAAAGAACCTTTTTCTACTATAAAGAACCTTTTGTGCATTGGAAAGGTTCCATGGATGTTAAAGGTTCTTTGTGGTTCTATAGATGCCAATAAGGAGGGGGCTTTTTTAAAGGATTAGTTCACTTCTGAATGAAAATTTCCTGATAATTTACTCACCCCCATGTCATCCAGGATGTTCATGTCTTTCTTTCTTCAGTCGAAAAGAAATTAAGGTTTTTGTGGAAAACGTTCTAGGATTTTTCTCCATATAGTGGACTTCAGTGGGGTTCAACGGGTTGAAGGTCCAAATCGCAGTTTCAGTGCAGCTTCAAAGGGCTCTACATGATCCCAGCCGAGGAATAAGGGTCTTATCTAGCGAAATTTCCTAAAATAAATAAATAAAATTATATACTTTTTAACCACAAATGCTTGCACTGCTCTGCGATCCACCACGCATGACGTAATCACATTACAAAGGTCACGCGTGACGTAGGTGGAAGTACAGATTTAGTATCTACAAAGTGAACATGCAAATGAGGAATTTGGTTCCAAAATGCTATAAATCAATTTTGATTAATTTGAGTAAAAATGTGTTTTCTTTACCAAGAAAGCGGCAAGATGAAAACCACTATTTTCTGTTTCAAACTTTCACATAGCATCTTTTGGTTATAAAAACATTAAAAATTCAAATCTAGATTTTGATTTTCAAAGGTTTATTATAAAAACGGATTATTTTTTCCCCAAAATGCAATAAATCCATGACGGTTTTTTTCAAAATGCAATTAATCCATCAATATAAAAGTTATTTTTCATATTGAAAATACACAACAAAGTAAGTTGATTCACATATATGACCCCCTCTGATCTTTGTCAATACTAATCTTATATACAGGCATTTGACTAAAAATACATTCAGTCGTCACTCCCAAAATGAATTCAACGAGACATCTTGTTCATGTTATAAATTAATTATGTCTCTGTTTGCCATTACCGATTAAAGTGTATCCGCGCCACCGCACGGTTAAAATAAACACATTTGCCGAGTACATTGGTATTAAAAACAGATTTTAAAAACTGTTCATGATTCAGTTTTGGGGACCGTGACAGAAGTTTGATGCTGTCGTGGAACAAACAACAGCGGGCATTTTCCTCCTCCCGACTCGAGTGCCTCATCTTCTTAATCTCCTCACGTAAATGATTACATTTTGATGACTTATGTTTCTTCCCCACCGCAGAAACCACCACAGGTTCATCAATGCCGTCAAAATTATTCATTTTTCTGTTTTTGTTGATCACAAAGTACAAAGTAGATAAGGAAAACTAGGATGCCGGGTGTATTCAGAGCGCCGCCATTACTGTTTACAGTGCGTGGAATGGTGCGCTGTGATTGGTTGAGCATATATATTGCATCCTGAAGAGAAGGATGACTGGCGTTTGTCGCGGTTTGGAAAGAAAAGGAGAAAACATGACAGAATAACACTACGGATATCGCATTTTGTGCAAAATTAATAAATGACTTTTCAATACCGACCAGATACAATACTGATTTTGGTGGAAACTCTTTTTTTTTTTTTTTTTTTTAATGGCGTTTATAGCGTTTTGGAACCAAACTCTTCAAATATTAAGTCAAACGGCCTTTACAAAAAAAAAAAAAAAAAAGGTAAAACAACGATATCGGACGATTTTGAAGTTGGAGGAGAAAATGAGATGGAGTTTGTCGTGCTACCAAGGTACTTCTGCCTACGTCACGCGTGTCCTTTCTGGCAGATCACAGAGCAGTGCAAGACGAGCATTTGTGGTTAAAAAGTATATATTTTTATTTATTTTTTTTAGAAAATGACCAATTGTTTCGCTAGATAAGACCCTTATTCCTCATCTAGGATCATGTAGAGCCCTTTGAAGCTGCAGTGAAACTGCAGTTTGGACCTTCAACCCATTGAACCCTGTTGAAGTTCACTAAAATTCTGGAATGTTTTCCTTAAAAAAAATTTTCGACTGAAGAAAGAAAAACATGAACATCTTGGATGGCATGGGGGTGAGTAAATTACCAGGAAATTTTAATTCTGAAGTGAACTAATCCTTTAAGAGTGCTTATCTTTTGTTACGTATAAAGTCAAATTTTATTCTATTGTGGCACAAATTTATCTATCACTTGGTGGAATCAAGCTAAATTGTGCAGATGCCAACATGATCAGGTTGTGTGTCACATAACTTCATCCTCAAACCATGAACAACGCAGAAAACAAAACAATCAAACAAACAAACAAAAACTACATAAAATACGGTTCAGTTGCAACACATTTTGTTGTCATATCCGACCACAATATGTTTTGTGCAGTAAATTTTTGAAATTCGACAGATATTAAGAAAACAAATTATGTTTATAATCAGCCTGTCATATTAATAATTTGTTGGGCATAAGCAATTCATAGTAATATTATTTGTACATATTTGTATGTAATGATTACACATAAGTTCACATTTGAATTTACACTGAAATGTACAGTATGGACATTATGATGTATGGCATATAAAATTCATATGCAAGTATTTACATATTCAGATCATTAAAATGTTTACAAATATTGTCGGAGATGTTTTCCTCATGCCCCACTCCTACTCTAAACCTTTACAACAATAAAAAAATCTAAAGACTATATTCTCAACAATATAAAAAAAAATGTAACAGGCAGATATACTGTATGTACATTGACAGTAATTTCAGTCACAATGTACTATTGTAGATTGATATAGAATCTGATATCGTTTTAGATGCTGTCACTGCGTTAATGTATGTTTCAGTGTATTTGCAAACATATGTAAAATGTGTTGTTAGAACCACATTTTACAATCACATACCTTCAGTTACTAATGAGATTACTTGGAATATTAATACATTTCAGTGTTTGATTTTATGGACATTTTTGTTCGATAAGCAATTTTGACACCATGTTGGGTCTCCACTCAATGTCTAATTTAAAATCTCTGTCCTGAAGTAAGACCAGTTGAGCACCACTTCTGTTGATGTGTTAGTTTCTCAGACATATTTTCATTCTTTAATGAGCATCATTTGAGATTGGAATTACTGTAGCAATTGAAAGGTAATATTTGAAAAGATAAACAGGTGTTGATACAAGAAAAACAAAAAACAAAAAAAAACAAGTATACATAATAACAAATCAAACTAAGAGCATGTGTGGTGGATTTTGGTCAGTTTGTATGTTGTTTACATGGTGGTGCTGTAAATTCATTTTTCATTACTTTGGCTCAGGCATCAATCCCATTGACAATTCCTTCCAGATGTTTCTGTCAGTCCCCTGAGTGTTTTAGTATCTTTGGCTGGCGTACTCATCACCAAGTGCACATCTGTCCCGTCCGTCTCAATCAGACAGAGTCGGTGAAAACAACCTCTTTATCACGACCGATTAAGAAGAGATTATGCCTTTCAGCTCTTCAGATTTGATCAAAATTAAAACGTAAGCAAGAGATATAGACTCACCTAAACAACCCGTCATTATTGTCACACTGGAATGCTTACGGGGCATTCGTTTTTCCTTTAACTGAATCCCAGTAGGCTGTTTTAATTCAATGGGCAGGGTCACTTTCTTTTCAAAATTCAAAACATACATTGTTCAAATTTTTTTTTTTTTCTTTATGCTCACCAGTGCTGCTTTTGGTAAAAATACAGTAAAAAAAAAAAAAACTGTATTATTGTGAAATATTATTACAATTCAAAATAATTATTCTCATTTTAATATATTTTAAGATGTATTTTTTTCCTGTGATGGCAAAGCTTAACTTCCGTAGCTTTTATTCCAATCTTCAGTGTCAAATGATCTTTCAGAAATTATTTTAATATGCTGATTTGGTGCTCAAGTCGAGCTTTTTTATTATTACCATCACAGATGAAAACAACTTTTTTTTTTTTTTTTTTTTTGTGGAAATCGTGATACATCCTTTTCAGAATTCTTTGATGAATAGAAAATTCAACTGAACAGCATTTATGTGAAATAAAAAATTTATCAGTGTAAAAAAATTACTGTCAATTTTGATCAATTTATTGCATCCTCTCTAAATAAAAATATTACTTTCTTAAAAAGAATAAAAACTTTCAGACCCCAAACTTTTTACCAGTAGTGTACCTATGAGACTTAAAGGGATAGTTCACCCAGAAATGAAAATTCTGTCATCATTTACTTACCCACAAGTTGTTCCAAACCTGTATAAATTTCTTTGTTCTGTTGAACACAAAGGAAGATATTTTGAAGAAAGTTTGTAACCAGGCTGCTTTACTATTGACTTCCATAGTAAAAAAAAAAAAAAACCATGGAAGTCAATGGTGCTTCAGAACTATTCAGTTTCCCACATTCTTCAACAGAACAAAGATTTACAAACATTTATACAGGTTTGGAACAACCTGAGGGTGAGTAATTGATGACAGAATTTTCATTTCTGGGTGAACTATCCATTTAAAGGCTCCAAAATGAAAATGTCAAGTGTTTTTTGGCCAGAGTCAATCTAATGTTGTTTAATCCACAGTGTTTATCAAAATATCTTCTTTTGTGTTCTGCAGAAGAAGAAAAGTCATACAGGTTTGGAACAACATGAAGGTGAATAAATGATGACAGAATTTTAATTTTTGGGTGAACTAGTGCAGTGATATAATGTCATCAGATTCAAATGAAAGTTGATGGACTGTTAAAATCTAACTATAATATGCTCTTGTTTACAGGTACTGCACTCAAGACTTCCGAACAGCAACCGGAAAATGCTCTATACTGTCAGATTGAACAGTTGGACCTGTGAAGAGAGCGATGGACAGGAGTTAAAGACTACACATCAGCCAAGCGATTAGTGGAGGGGAGCAGCGTGTGGGGGAAGAGTGAGTGACAGGCGGTTCATGGCCCTGTGCAGGTAGACGTTCATGCTTGGCTGAGCTGCACTCAGACAGGGGAGATGACCCGGAGTTTGGCCAAAATGTTTACTGGCAGATGTGTTTTAAAGGAGTCCTCCTTAGCTGGTCATGGCAGCGGAAAATACCCTGCTGTTCAGCGCATCTGCAACACTCCACTCGTCCACGGTTCTACCTACAAGAATCCTGACCTTTTAAAAAGAAATGATGGAGAAGCTGGCCATGCCTTGGTTTTCTCTTTTTCTTTCTCGTTCTTTCTGTCTTTCTCTCACTCCCTCCTTTCCTTTCTTTTTTTCCATACCATTGAACCCCTGTCTATGTTAAGCTTGAAGGCAAATTCTTCCCCCCTTTGCACCCTCTTTCACATTACTTTTAAGTCTAGTGCTGGCCCGGCCCGAGCCCCTCGGCTCTTGGCTTCTGTGCAGCGGTTCGCGTCAGAAGTTACGATTTGTGATGCGCAGATGACATGAGCAAGGAGTTGCTGGTGGCTGTTCAGACGCTTTTGCAAACCAAAGCCCATAATGTGTTATATGATGTGACTGGAAACCAGCACCAACACCAGCAAACTGCTGTTTTCCCAACACACAATAGAGTGTCTGTGTACTGGTTAGGGTGATGGACAGATCACCATATGGTAGTAAGAAGTACCGGTCTTTTTTGTTCCAGGATTTTCAATTAGAAATCATGATTCATCAGTAAGTTTGCACTACAAATCTATTCTAAATTGACCATAAAATTTAAAATTTAGAAACAACTGAAATCACAAATACAAAAAAATTACATTCCTGGTCGCCTTAGAAAGTAGTCATTTGTCAAGCCAGTTATTTAATTGGTTTGACAAATGACAGTATGATTTAATTGTGGGGTCAGTAATGTTTTTTTTTTTTTTTTTTTGACAGAAATTAATATTTTTATTGCATTAAATTGATTAAAAGTGACAGTGAAGACTTCTACATTGGTACAAAATAATTCTACTTCAAATAAATGTTGTTCTTTTGAATTTTCTATTCATCAAATAATCCTGAAAAATGCAAAAAAAAAAAAAAAAAAAAAAAAAAAAAAGCAGCACAACTATATTTAACTGTGATAATAATGTTTCCTGAGCACCAATTATTAAAATGATTTCTAAAGGATGATGTGACATTGAAGACTGGAGCAATGGCCATTGAAAGCTAGCATAGTAAATGCCAGCTTTTCCATTACAGGAATAAATCAAATTCTACAGAATGTTTTGATCAAATAAATGCAAATAAATGCCTTGTTGAGCATAGCAGACTTCTATCAAAAACATTAAAAAATCTTTTAAAACATTTACATTTAAAAAATGAAATTAAAAAGGGAAATTCTTTAAAAGAAAACCTTTTTAAAGCTGCTGTCTGTAATTTTTTTGGTTAAAAATGATCCAAAATCAATTTTTGAGCAAGTACATAACAGGCCAGTGTTCAAAACTATCTTCTTACCTTAGCCCGATTAACAACGGTAAGCTTGTAATAATATTTTATAATTCGGGTGGTACTGGTGGGTTTGCGCGGGAAATTCGAGCATGTCGCCTTTTGTCTTTGCGTAATTGCGTCACGTCTGTATACATAAAGAACAAGTCCCAGCTAGTAGGCTATATCGCATGTGAGGTGGATCATTTATAGCCTTTGCTCACAGCAGCTGCAATAATTAAACTTATCATTTTGATGGCGGATTGTATGGTGTGACAAATTAACGTTAGTGATGATTAGACTGTACAGAAATTAAAAATCTACAGGTAACACTAATACACACTAAATACACATAGTCACGAAATGCTGATGTTGTAAACATTAACAATTTGAGAACAAATTATAACAATAATAATAATTTGCATTGGTTGACGTGATATGAGCTAAGCGATCGTTAGATTTATTCACCATTGGCAGTGCGATTTACTGTAATGCTTTTTTTTTTCCTCAGTCAGAACAAAAGTGGCAGACATGTTACTTACTTGTTCAGATGACATTCTCCAGTGAAAATTCTTATTTTGGTCATACTTCCAAGACTACAATCTCTGATTCCGAAGTACAGTATCCACACCGATGCGGTGATTGACAGCAAACATTTGATTCATCCACACTGAGGAACCGTGCTGAGGCATGTACAGATAATAATTCCGCAAACAACTGCAATTTCAGGTTTCTAACAGAGATGGCGACAAAGAGGCAAAATTACGGACTGCAACTTGAAAGGGTTAGTTCACCCAAAAATGAAAATTCTGTCATTTATTACTCACGCTCATGCCGTTCCACACCCGTAAGACCTTCGTTAATCTTCGGAACGCAAATTGAGATATTTTTGTTTAAATCCGATGGCTCCGTGAGGCCTACATAGGGAGCAATGACATTTCTCTCTCAAGATCCATAAAGGTACTAAAAACATATTTAAATGAGTTCATGTGAGTACAGTGGTTCAGTATTAATATTATAAAGCGACGAGAATATTTTTGATGCGCCAAAAAAAGCAAAATAACGAATTATTTAGTGATGGCCGATTTCGAAACAGAGCTTCAGGAAGCTTCGGAGCATAATGAATCAGCATGTCGAATCCGCAGTTCGGTGTGCCAAAGTCACATGATTTCAGCAGTTTGGCCGTTTGACACGCGATCCGAATCATGATTCGACACGCTGATTCATTACGCTCCGAATCTTCCTGAAGCAGTGTTTTGAAATCGGCCATCACTAAATAAGTCATTATTTTGTTTTTTTTGGCACACCAAAAATATTCTTGTCGCTTTCTAGTATTGATACTGAACCACTGTACTCACATGAACTGATTTAAATATGCTTTTAGTACCTTTATGAATCTTGAGAGAGGAAATGTCATTGCTCCCTATGTAGGCCTCATCGGATTTAAACAAAAATATCTTAATTTGTGTTCCGAAGATCAACGAAGGATATAAAATGGCACGAGGGTGAGTAATTAATGACAGAATTTTCAATTTTGGGTGAACTAACCCTTTAAGTAATTTGGCATAATCTTTTATTTAGATTTCTTTAAAAATAAACAACTGACTCAGTGTACAAACGTTTTTCAGATACTAATGAGCAAAGTCATGTGGTGTCACTAATATAAACAGGAAATTATGTCATAGACAGGACCCCTGTAGATCCTCATATCAAGCTCAATAAGTCTCTTAAAATATCAGATAATTTGTCCTTTTTATGACAAGGCATGTTAGCTCAGATTGTAAAATGTCATGTGGTGTAACTACCCCAAAAACTTTATAATTTTGTAAATTAATAACTCATGATATTTATAAATAAATAAACAAATAAACAAAAATAGATTACCGATCCAGTGACAGCACTAATTATTTTTATTATTTTAGAAACTGCATGGTGCAAAAAGTACAAGGTGCACGTGAATAAAAAAAGACAAGCATGAGCAGACATTTCAGCACATTGCCAATGAGTTCGTGCTTGTCTAGCTTTTAATTCACATGCACCTTGCACTTTTTGCACCATGCAGTTTATAAAAAAAAAATTGCTGGACTGAATACAGTGTGCGGTCAGCAATTATCTTGTTTGTTTGCAATGACTCTTTTGGCTCTACGCACCTGAAGCAAAAGGATGTTTTATCCATTTTGAACGCAACAATTTTTTTCTAGTTTATTTAATTACAATGTAAAAAAGCCAACTAAAAATAATGGTATGCTTTAGTTGAAGATCTTTTTGCGCATGCTCTCAATGTGAAAATGGGTATGCGAGAGAGTGCAAGTAAGCTGGATACAGAGGTGAGGTTGTATGGAGATGGAGAGCCCTTTACTGTATACTGTATGAGCATGATTTGCTGCTCATGTATTTACTAGCAGCGGACACACATTCCTCTACAATAATTTGGATTCAGTAATATTACAGCAAATTTATGTTGTAAATCCAGCAGATGTTTTATATGACATTTTTTTTTGTGCACATAAATATGCAAATTATTAGTGAATGAGGCCCACTGACTGTGTGAATGTAACCTGTGAGAGCAGTACATGGAAATGCATGGTCATAGCGATTGATGATTTTTGGTATTGAAATTACATAGTTACATAGTCTGATGCTATGTACACTGATGCATTAATATACGCCATCGCATCTGCCTACAATGCAGATTAGTTTAATGCTATTTAGTATATACAGATGGTTAAGGGAACATTCATGTAAAAGCATGTAACTGGTGTTTGCAATATCATAGGCAGTGGTTGCAGATAAAGGCCACAGTATTGCAGAGCATGATGTACTATTTGTGTGGAGGCAATGCTCTGGGCTGTATGCTGCTATAAAGAGCCTTACAGGAGAGACGGTAAGCCACCCTGGTGCTAACACTCACACTCTCCTGCCTGTAGGGTGGTCACAGCTCACTGAGCAGCTATATCACTGTGGCAATGAGCTATTAAATCCAGTACAACCCTCTTAGTCCTCAGTGGCTCCACAGGAACATGAAGTCTTAAAGTAGAATGTGCGGAAGCTGATTTGTAGACATAGATCTTTGAGGTCATAAACCATAGCCCCTCAGTTTCTATTTAGTTCACCAAGACAAACATGTTCATAGTAGTTACGCATGGAGCCATTGGTGATATTATGTGGGTCAATGACATGATGCTCTTTTTTTTCGTTTTCTTTTTTTTTTTTTTTTTTTTGTATTCATATATTTATTATTGTATTCAAATTTATTTAGACAGTTTTGGAGCCAATAAAAAAAATATTAGATTTATGTCTCGATATCATAATAACGAAAAAGTGTCATTAAAACATTTACATTTAAAAAATAAAATTAAAAGGGGAAATTCTTTAAAAGAAAACCTTTTTAAGTAATTTGGCATAATCTTTTATTTAGATTTCTTTAAAAATCAACTTAACTGACTCGGTGTACAAACGTTTTTCAAATACTAAAGAGCAAAGTCATGTGGTGTTACTAACATAAAACAGGAAATTATGTCATAGAGAGGAGCCCTGTAGATCTTCATGTCCAGCTCAATAAGTCTCTTAAAATATCAGATAACAAGGCGTGTTAGCTCAGAGTGTAAAATGTCATGTGGTGTAACTACCCAAAAACTTGCAAATTAATAACTCATGATATTTATAAATAAATAAATAAATTACAAATATCTTTTTTTTTTTTTTTTTTTTAGAAAAAAAATATAAGTTAAAAAATACAGTATTTTAAAATTTCTTTGAAATTAAGGTGTGTACACTCAACTCAATTATATTTAAGAAAATGTCATTATTTTATTTAATGGTTAGACCACAACATTTTTATAACCTTAAATATAACGTTTTTTTTTTTTTTTTTAAACCAGAATGGAAAAAAAAAACAAAAAACTTTTTCATAGCTGTATGAAAGCAACATCAATACAAACTATGATTTTAACACTGAAACTAATGCATCAACACTGAACTTAAGCTGGACAATGATACAATTTTCTTCTAGAGGTTCTGTACAGCCAAAACAAACTTTGTTGCATTATTTTTCTGTTATCATTGTAAAGCTGCTTTGAAACAATCTGCATTGTAAAAAGCGCTATATAAATAAAGGTGACTTGACTTGACTTTTTTTATTTTATCATGCACACACTTACAGTATATGTCAGGGTCCCTTGTCGTCACTGTAGTGTGTACTTTGTTAACTACTTATTAGTCTCTATTTTTTATTTAATTTTTTAGCTTGTTGCAGCTAAAGTATATCAGGCATCTCACTAGGGGGCCTTCTGTGCCCAGGGCATTGTTTTTGCTTGTGAAAAGTCCCTACAGGCCAGTAGATATAGAGCAAAAAAAAAAAAAAAAAAAACACTCAGCCATCACACCTGAGAGAAAAGAGAGCTTTAGCAAGCCAACAGCAAACAACTCAAATCTCTCTCAGCCCGAGCTGACAACAGCCAGACAGGCTTTCCCCCGGTGACTGTGCCTGCTGATAATTTACTTTTCTGGGGAGGACATGTTTGTCGGGGGAAACAATTGGCAGGTTAAATAATTGATAGGGGACATTTTATTGAGGCACACCAAGATTTTGCTGCTGACCCTGAGTCAAGGTCACTGTGACTGAAGGTTTCATTTTGAAAATCTCTGTCATGAAGCTTAGAATCACTTACTGTTGTTAAAACCTCAATTTACAAGCTTAATTCAGCTGGGTGACATGAACAGCTGAACAGCAGACATGTCAAGCTCTGACAGGTTCAAGTGTGACTGTATATAAGTATATGCCCACCTATGTAAATTGGAGCTTTGCTCGTCTTTCCATATCTATACTTCTGACAGCTATATGGCCACCCTGCTCAGTAAAACACACAGGAATGTAAAACCTAATTTCAAGATAAATCCATTTTATTCCAATGCATATTTTGCAATGGCAGATATACTTTATTAAAAATAGATACAGCTGGCTTGATGAGAGCTAGTTCAGAACAAATATGGATGTTTAGGTACTGCTCAGCTTATGAGGTCATCATTCTTCCACACTCCCGTTAATGCATTTATATTTATTTCAATGTCACAGGCAGTTTGCTTAAATCCTCCATCATTTATGTAAAGGCATTAATATATTCTTGGTAATATATAATAAAATATATTATAATATATAATATATTTTTAACTTAATTTTAAATTCCACTGAAATAGTAGATTTGTATTTCTTATTATTGTATCTATTGTTATGCCAAATTATGTATTTATAACTTCTGCACAGCTTTAAGATTGTTATTTTTTTAGGAGCATGAAATAAAAAAAAGTCTGATGTTGTAATAAAAAATGAAAACAAAATTAAAATAATTAAATTCATAAATGAAAATGCCTTTGTTATGACTGTAACCTTGGTTCCCTGAAGAGGGAATGAGACACTGCATTGATTTACACTGTGGGAAAGCTCTGCGTGATTGAGTCGTGAAGCACATGTGAAATCAGTCCAATGGTGTGATGAGACGTCAGAGGCGGGTGACGTTATAACGAGGAAACTATAAAGCATGCCCAAACAGTGCAGCGCTAGCTTCTAATAGTTTGAAGTAAGTCACTGACAAGCACGCCAGAAGTATGGCAGGGCGATGCAGCGTCTTGTTCCCTCTTCAGGGAACCAAGGTTACAGTCATACCCGAGGCATTCCCTTTCAAGGGAACTCGCGCTGTGTCAATTGATGCTGTGGGAAAGTTTATACCCACACCTGACAAGTGCCTGTCTAGTGTGAAATCATACAAAAGCACTAGAATGAGAGCACCTGAGCCTCTGGTGTAGAACTCAAGTCCAGGTCATAGAACCTACGAATATGTGTGGCGACCAGCCTGCCGCATCATAAACATTCTGAAATGAAACTCCTGTCAAGAGAACCTTAGAGGCAGCCATACTCCTAGTGGAGTGGGCTCGGACTGCCATAGGGGAAGGCAGTCCGGCTGACTCATAAGCAAGAGAGATAGCCTCGACTATCCACTTAATCATCCTCTGCTTAGATGCTGGGGACCCTTTGCTAGGAGACTCAAAACAGATGAACAGTTGTTCAGATTTACGCCACAGGGCAGCTCTGTGGATATAAGCATATATCGCCTCAACTGGGCACAGCAGATATTTTTGTTCTTGGTCTGGATCCCTGAAGGCTTGCAGCAAAATAGATCTAGCCACATTAGTGGGGACCTTTGGAATGTATCCTGGCTTAGGGTGAATGAACACCTTTACCATGCCAGGTGCAAATTCAGAGAACAAAAGGGCAATCGACAGAGCTGGCAGATCTGCTATCCTTTTTAGGGAAATGATAGCTAAGAGGAGCAATGTCTTAAGAATCAAATACTTGACTGGAACCTCTTCAATAGGCTCAAAAGGAGCCAGAGACAGGCCTCAGAGCACCAAAGGCAAGTCCCAAACTGGCACCCTAGTGCGTACTGTCTCAGTGTACCACAGGGGAAACCAATGGGTCTCTCCCTAAAGACACTCCACCCAAAGGAATGTGGTAAGCAGCTATGGCCACCACATAGACCTTTAAAGTGGACGGGAATATTCCTGCAGTGAATCGCTCTTGCAGGAACTCTGACGCTGTACCAACAGGGCGGTTAACTGCGTTAAGAGGCCAAGCCCACAGTTTCCTCAGTTCTGGGTGGGGATGAAGTATTGAGCCCACTGCCTGGGACAGACGGTCCCTCCTGATCAGAAATTCCTAAGGAGAGCCGTTGAGGAGAGACACAAGATCTGATAACCACACTCTGCCTGGCCATCGCAAAGCAATTAAGGTGAGCTGGACCTGGTCCCAATGAACTCTCTCCAGGACTCCTGGGAGCAGAGCGATCGGGGGAAAGGCATACGGACGCGGCCTCAGCCTTGTCTGAACCATGGCTTCAAGTCCAAGAGGAGCTTTGTGCCACTGTGGGCAGGACCCCCATAAATCTGGGCAGACGAGACCCAAAATCACCAGAGACCACTGCGCCCTGATGCACACGAGGTGGCAGGGTTGGCAGAACGGCCCCCTGAGGGCACCGAGGTGAAATGGGCACCGGATAATGAGGTGTTGATCACTTCCCCCGGAGGGGAATACCCTCAGAGGTCTGGCACCACTGGCATCAGCACCTCTTCCCCGCAGCCTTCTTGGCGTTAAGGACGGTCCTCAAATCCGTCTTACCCCTCAAAGACTGCTGTTGAGAGAGCCTCCCCAATCCCCCTTCTCTCTCGAGGGGAGCTCGGGTAGTGATGCTCTGTTTTTGTATGGCACACTCTGTTTTTGTGCGGCACGGGGGAGGAGCTTCTGGAATGCCGCCTCCTGTTTACTGGCCTCCTGGAACCTCTCGACGACTGTGTTAACAGGGTCACCAAAGAGGCCAGGAGGCCATAGCTGGGCGTTCATAAGGAAGCTCTTATCTCTCTCTTTGATGGCACTAAGATTTAACCATAAATGCCTCTCCGTGGCCACCAGGGCTGCCATTGCAGGACCAATAGACCTAGCCATCTCCTTGGTAGCCCAGACAGAAAGATCTGTAGCCCGACGCAACTCTGTGACTGCGTCAGGCCCATCTTCCCCGCCCTCATCCTGGTCTCCTAACAAATCTGCCTGGTAGGCTTGCAGCAAGCTTATAGTGTGTAAGCAAGCTGCAGCCTGACCAGACGCTGCATAGGCTTTACCCACCAAAGCTGAAGTAGTTCTGACTGGCTTGATGGGCAGTGTCAGGGCCTTTAGGGACGATGCAGTCTGAGTGGAAAGATAGCTGGTTATTGTATCTTCCACCTTAGGCATTGCCCCATATCCGTGCTCTTTTTGGCAGACTATTGAGGAGTAGTGTGATGTTTGTGCACTGTGAACTTGATAGGAGACCAGATTCTTCCACGATCTCGACACCTTAGTGTGGAGATTGGGGAAAAAAACGGAAGGCCCTGGAGAGGAGGCTGTGTTTGGGAGGGCGGGAAGCATTCATCTAATTTGCTTTTGGGACAAACCTCCTGCTTCTCAGCTGGCCAGTCGATGTTCAATCTGGCAACAGCAGGAGTCGCAACCTCCACCAGCTCCTCATAGGCTGAAGAGTAAGGTGGCGAGTCCTCAAGCTCTCCTGCCTCGATGCTTTCAACATCCAACTCCTCAGAGCTGGATATCTGCAGCACCGGTGCCTCACTTGGGGTGGAAGAAACCACAGCATGTGCTTCCGAGCCCTGAGAGAAGGCACTGGATCTAGCAGATGTGGACAGAGATAAGGCTGGGCCCATCTGCAACCCCTCTGCTAAATCTATCTGCGATCCCCATGATCTGAATCGCCGCTGTGCCTCTGCAGCAGTGGGACCGGAAACATGAAGAATGTGACCCTAAGTGCCCTCCTTGAAAAGCGTCAGGTGGGAGCGGAGCGTCCGTAATGGAAGCTGTTCACAATGTACACAGCCAGCACCCTCAAGTGCTGACTGTGCACGCTCCACTCCCAAACAAGCAACACAAAGATCATGTGTATCCCTACTCATGATGTAGTGTGGGCAGGGATGAACACACAATCTAAACTGCTGCTGGCTCGCTATTATATATATATATATATATATATATATACATACATGTGTGTATGTTCTACCTTGGCTTGTTCCACCTCGGTTGAAATCATAGTCTGGGGTCGTGTTGGTCCCGGCAACATGTGAGAAGTGCTGATACACAAGAAAAACTGAGGGTACGCTACAGATTAAAATATAAAAGTGCAGGTATTGCATACCAGTGTGTACCAGCCCACTTCGAGCACTGGTTATAACTGCATGAATAAAAAGGGTGGCTTTAATGCAATACCTGCCAAATAGTGAGCCATTTTTAACTTACATGTTATAAATACATAATAAATATATTTATTCATACTTATTTCACTCAAACCAGATTTCTGATTTATTTCATAATGCAGCAAAAATGGACTATTATAGTGAGATTGAAGGGTGTTGTATTTGTGGTTTTCCTATTAATATCTCTTGACTCATGTTACTTTTCTTACTATGTTGCTTACCAGAAGTTACTTTGTGTCTTACCCATGATTCTCTGTAAAAAGGTCATGATGCCAATCCACAGCAATGTTAATAAATAAATAAATAATTTTTGATAAATGTTTATCATTATGAAATACTGCCAGATTTTAATCTTACATTGTATTTACTGATTTATAGGTAAGCTAACTGAGGTGACATCGCATACTATATTTTCAAGTGTTTCTAAGTGTAATCGCTGTGATAGTTCAATGTATTAGTTATTATACAAATAACCACACCCACAGTCCCACGGATGATTCGGTCCATGCAGGTACTGCAAGTGTGGATGGCCAAATACTCAAGTTACAATGGGCTGATGGCCAAATACTCAAGTTACAGTGGGCTTTATCATGATATCAAAAACAATTATTGATTGCTTACTGCGTTAATATTCTGTAATGGTGCATTCGGTCATTGATTAAATGATTATTACAAAACATTAGAGATATATTAGAAAATATAAATAGGTACTTTTATTCAACTTGTATTGATCAACTATTTTTGGCTTATAGATATGAAACCTAGTTGTCATTTGGTGGAATACTAGGATGAGGTGTCTGAGGTGGGTTTTGAACCCCGGTCTCCCAATCAGGGAAAGCTCAAAGTAGGAGGCCCAGATAACTCAAAAGCAGACAGTCTTTACTTGGTCTCAGTCCTCAAATAGAAACAAAAGAGCAATCATAGCTTTCACAAAACAAAACAAAGTAGGCCAAATGGCAACAGAGAAACAAATGAACTTAATGAGCAGTCATAACTAAAGAGTCAGCAGGTGGTGCCACCTAGAGGCTGGGAGAGTCCTCACAGTAGAGGGCAGGGAAAGCCACTCGAAGGCAAGTTTAGCCTAAAAAGCCTGTAACCTTAGCCGAAACCTTAGCCAAAAAAAAAAAAAAAAAAAAGTCAATCGGCTAAATTTTCAACATGTTTGCTCTTAAACATCTGTTTTGGATTGATCTGGCTTGGATTGATAGCTGTCTTATAAGAGAAGTCACGGACAATTGCATGACAGGTATGATTAATTTTATGGCACTTCTCATTATTTCTATAGTATCCACAAACAGTGATTGACTGTTGCACAACTCTGTACTAAATTCAATGATGTCACGGCTGTAATGTGATTGGTTATCGAGGCACACATAAGTTAGCCATTACGCTTTTTCCGATGGTAGAGCCACGGACCCTCGTATCTTCCAAAAATAAGACCATCTCTGGAGTTCCCACCAATGGCTGGGGGAGTCATTGCAGGAGGGAGCAGACAGTGCTCCCAGTGGCTGGGAGAGTCATTGCAGGGCAGTCTTACCTTCTCTGAATTGTTTAATGTGAGTTTACTTGCATAAGCTTTCCTGAGAAGTCATGCTCAGTAATTTTCCAATGTGCTGTAAAAGAAAATTTTAATCTTTTTTGTTTCAAGTTTTTACTGATATACGGCATCAGCAATAAAATACATTTCACCAGAAAAATACCATCTCTTCTGAGTGTACAATACTAATTAATAAATCAATGATTCACGTGCATTCACTTTACATTAAGGTCTTTTTATGAATGTTTATAACTCATAAATGGTCCACAGTTGTCCACTTTACATTAAGGTGCAATTTAAAAAGTTATTAATGTTTATAATTCATGAATAAATGGTTCACAGTTGTCCACTTTAAGGTTCACTTTCACATATTACTAACATTTATAACTCATGAATAAATGGTTCACCCTACATTAAGGTTCATAGGTAACTAATATTGGAATTACATTTTTTAATTTTTATTATCTCATCAAGTTTTGGTTGTGCTCTTATTCTCTCTTGTTTTGTTTTTTTTAAGAAATAGAATCAGGGGTAAGACAGAGCTTCTAGTAAACAGCATAGTAAGAAAAGTGGGTAACACTTTAGTTTAGGGTTCAATTCTCACTATTAACTAGTTGCTTTTTTGCATATTACTAGGATATTGGCTGTTTATTACTTATAAAGCGCATATTATTGCTTTCTGTATGGCCATATTCTATATCCTTAATGCTACCCAATACCTAAACTTAATAACTACCTTACTAACTATTAAGAAGTAGTAATTAGGAGTTTATTGAGGCAAAAGTCATAGTTAATAGTTAGTTAATAGTGAGAATTGGACCCTAATCTAAAGTGAGACCGAAAACGGAAACGAAGCCACAAATACAACAACCTTCAGTCTCACTATAATAGTCAATTTGGTAACACTTTAGTATAGGGAACATGTATTCACTATTAACTATGACTTTTCCCTTAATAAACTCCTAATTTACTGCTTATTAATAGTTAGTAAGTTAGATGTTAAGTTTAGGTATTGGGTAGGATTAAGAATGTAGAGTAAGGTCATGCAGAATAAGGCATTAATATGTGCTTAATAATAACTAATAAACAGCCAATATTCTAGTAATATGCATGCTAATAAGCAACTAGTTAGAAGACCCTAAAATAAAGTGTTACTGTCAATTTTTGAAATTAATCAGGAATCTGGTTTAAGTGAAATAAGTATGAATAAAATATATTTATTAAGCATTTATAACATGCGAGTTAAAATGGCTCACTATTTGGCAGGTATTTTGTTATGCAGTTATAACTGCTTATCAACAATTTATAATACATTTGTAAATGAGTTATTATTCATTAATAAACACCTTTATAAACCCTTTACAAGGGGAACTTTAGTATAAAATGGTTACCAAGATCTTTTTTTTTTAAACCATATGAAAAGAACATGAATACAAAAAGTACATTTCTAATAAGTGAGTTTTAAAACCAGATATTTGTGGACACTCTTATATGCAACTGACCTTTATGTATAAATTATGAATATAAGAGTTGATATGAAGTGAGTGCAAGTTGAATTTTAACACCCAATTTTTTAGTTGAAATGAATTGAAAACATACATATTATTATTAAAATGGTGACCTGTATTCATGCTGTATACTGGTAAGTGTGCATGGTTACTACAGGAAAGTGTTTGCAACACTGCTAGAGCTTGTTATATCTTTAATTTGGGACTAAAATCCTACTACCCTCCAATGCTATGTGAATCTTTTTTTTTTTTTAACTACTTTTTAGCTCAACGATGAGATTCCCTTTAATTTGTGAGACAGTAACCGATCGAGACGCATGGGTATTATGAAGAAGATTAGCAGTGCAGGGTCTTCAAGAGATGAAGTTGGACACATCCAACAGCTGCCATTCGTTCTGTTTAATTCAGGAGGTTTCCTGTAAGCTGGTGAATCCACTATCACAAGCACCTCTGAGACTCCCTTGCTCCAAGGCTGTGCAAGCCAAATGTTTTTTGAAGTGCAAATGCAATGACGGGAACTGCCTTGATGGCCTTGGCTGTGACACATGCACCCTGGGGCTAGGTCAACAACATCAGGCCTCGCCGATCTAACACAGGTTCCACGGGGAGCCCTTGGACGCGAGCCGCCTGCCCTTCCAGCGCCGTGACGGAGGATTGCAACACTGGCAGAGGAATCATAATGCGAGTCACAATGGTTCTGCCTTGTCGATATCACCACCTCCCCCTCCTTTTCTGTCCTTCAGCCTCATGGAGCCGGAAGGTCTTACTCTAACTGTCAGCTGGGGTGTGGAGGGTTTGACCTGGCCTTTCCTATGGCCAACCTTCTCCTCATTCCAATGCTCGGGCTTCCTCCATCGCGTCGCTACCCCTCTAACATCCCACCACAGAGCTGGAAGCTTGCCCAGTGCTCCGACAGGGTTGCCCCCTTTCTAGAAAAATTAAACTGCTGGAATTGAAGAGAGCAAAGCCAGGAGGTGAGCACAAGAGAGACCCATGTCTTGCCTGTTACTGTTTAATTAGCCTACTGGGCTTTTGAGGCCTTGAGAAATGGCAGTGTAGATCCGACCTTCTTAATCCCAACCTGCCATAAACAAGTCCCGGGACCACCGCCCGTCCACTCTGGCAGGGATGGGAGAGCAAGTCCCTGATGTACCTGTCAAAAGACTTAAATCTCACCTCGATTTTCCCCTGAAGGCTTTGGAGGAACCATTTTTAATCCTGCCTCCCCTTATTAGATGCATGATTTTATTGATTCCTTCTCCTCTGCTGCTCTTTATAGCAGTGCTATTATGGTAGAGAAGAATAAAAGAGTAGTGATTTAGAACATAGCAGAGCAGGACTCAATGAAGCCGGGATTGCCTGGGACACTTGGCAGCGCAGACGTGTCTTTATCCACGAACACGCTGACATAAAAATGATCAAAACGTCCCAGCTCTCTTTTTGTGATCCTGCTCATCCTCTCCTTAGTGTATCAACGTCTCCAAGAATTTGGAGAAGGTAAAAGCGTGTCTGTTACTTTCATGAAAAGTGAGAATAGTACCATTGCATCGGTAGTGATTATGACACATAAATCAAAGAGGAATGTTGCTTGATGTAGCCATACTTCTTTTACTAAACTCAGGAGAGGCAGAAGCAACATAAAGACTGAAGGTTGGTCTTGTAGTGCGATGTTATTATTGCTGCAGCGTTCTTTGAAGACAACTCCCATGAAGAGAATCAATCACTTTAAATCAGGCACTTCAGATTATAAAGGAGGCATGTTCGGTGTCCATTTTTTAATGCTCATAAATTAATACAGAACCAAAGCCATGTAGTGACAAAGAAAGGAAAACAATGGACTGAATAGCTACTTTCACTATTTTCACTAGTTTTAAATCTATACAGATTTAACCCAGTGCATGTAGAGGCAGGTCTAGCCATCATGTCTTGTAATTGTGTCTTTGACGTGTCAAAATGGCAGGCATTGGTTCAATCTGTGAGTCCTCTACGGGTATAGACATCATCCCCTGGAGAGAGGTTTTGAGTTTGGATATGCCTACACACGAGAGACTGTTTTTTTTCATGTCTATTGTTTCTCTTATGGTGTGGTGCATACCTCTCCACTCAAATCACAGCTGGAAGATGAGCAGGAACATTTTTTTTTCCAGGTGTCAAATGCTATCGTCTTCATCTGCGTCACTTTTTCCTGCTCGGACACAGCCCAACACGTGGCCCAGTCTGGCTGTGAGGGTGAAATACATTTGGTCACTGTTCTCTGCCACTACATACATTGCGGGGATTAATTAAACATGTTTTTCAAGGGTAATTCAGATGGACAGGGTCTTTTCATCATTAAGTGTGAAAAGATGACAAATTACATTTTTTTGACAACCAATGCAGAGCTACAGTCAGCTAGTCATAAATAATTACCTTTTTTCAGACTTGTCATAAGGCTGAATTCTTTTCAGTAAGAAATGTATTCTTAACTTTCAAAGCAGATATTATGGTAAATTTGAGGGTTTTTTTTTTTTTTTTTTTTAATTCTTATTCATGAGCAAAATTTTTAAATATGCCTTGACTTATTTGTGCTCATTTGATCAGTGAACAATGAAACTCAATGATGACATCCCTCCCTCTCCCCATCCTTTGATGACTTGCAAGTTTGTATAAGGGCTTAATAGAGCTGGATGGTGCTCATGTGTATGTTGATCACACAAGGCTTATTTGCTTCTTGTTGTAAAATCCTCAGTCACAAAGCCAGCTTTCCCCATTTCATTTCTTCTGGCATACATGTGCCTTTGTAATGTATATCTAAAATAAAACATACCTATCATAGTCTCATGCCAAACTTGTAATGATTTGTATGATTTAACCTTGTTAAAAATGGCAAGATATCATATATGAGTTGGCTCATGCAATGGGACATCCTTTGTGAATAAGAAGTACACTTTAGCATACTTATAGAAGATTATATAAAATAATATACTTATATACTTAAAATCGAACTAAATATATACTTATGATCTAACTGAATGTAGTTTTTGGACACTTATCTATAAGTTTTACTAAACAATAAAAGTTAAATAACATATAAAGATGAACTTAAGTACTTGTGTGTGAAAAAAAACCTCTTAAGTTTAACTGATTCCATTTAAAATAAACTTAAACTATAATAAAATAACATGCAGTTTGACATTATTACAAAGTGCACTTTTTAAAAGAGTACTTAACTATATTAAAGGGGTGGTTGATTATGATTTCACTTTTTTAACTATAGTTAGTGTGTAATTTTGTAACGCTCAAAATTAAGGAAGAGTTAAGTCAAAGGGAGGTATTTTCTTTTAAAGAATTCGCTGTTTAAGGACTACAACAAGCTTCTTCTTGGGTTAGTGACATCACTAACCCTAAAATTTACATAAACCCTGCCCCTGAGAACATACAACAAAGGAGGCGACACCATGTTGGGCTGCTTTAGAGAAGAGGAAGAGTTATTGTAGTGTTGCCATGCCTTCATTTTACGCCGGACTGCTTCACAAACAAGGGTCAATTCAACGCTGGATTTGCACAAAAAAGATTAACATGACGGCACATGCTAGTCAATGAGTTGACTCAACTCCACAACAACTACATAAATTTATCCACTAACCTCTCCACTAAGTCTCTCAATCAGTGTCCGACTCCGGTTTGAACAATGTAAGGATGAACACCATTACTGACAATCGTTATTTTGGCTGTGTGAGATTCTCCAGCTTTGTTGTTGTTGAGCAACGGAAGCGCAAGCTGTTAAAGCTCTGTCCTCTTTTGGAAACCGGCCTGGAGCAGCAGCTCATTTGCATTTAAAGGGACACACACAAAAACAGCATGTTTTTGCTCACACCCAAATAGGGGCAAATTTGCAAACTATATTAAATGATCTGTGGGGTATTTTGAGCTGAAACTTCACAGACACATTCTGGGGACACCAGAGACTTATATTACATCTTGTAAAAGGGGTATTATAGGTCCCCTTTAAGAAACAGTAATGAAAGTGTACTCTCTTTTCTTAAGTACACTTATGTGGCCTTTTGTTTCATTAATATTATATTACCTGCAAGTACAATTCCTTTTTTTAAATATACTTTTGAGATTTTTAGTACATACTGTTAATAGAGTGGTGCAGGTATGATGTCAGAACCTGGAAGTTTAATTCGCCACTGGTTTCTTCGAGATTTTCCTATGGGGTTTCATAACGGGGTTTTTCAATTTATGAGTAAAATAAAGCCTGCGGTAAACATAACTTGTTGATACTTTGACTTTTTCTACAACGTACACTGCACACACTCACATCCCAAGCTGTCTTATCTAGTAACTTATTAAAAACTTACATTTTCAAAAATGAACATAACTGCTTCAAAATTTGCGTTTTCGCTATGGTTGTGTGTAATTTTCTCTGATGTTGGTGGGTTTCCTCACATTAACTGCTTGCTTCAAGTCCTTCCACAAAATTTCAGTTGGATTAAGGTCCGGACTTTGACTTGGCCATTCCAAAACATTAACTTTGTTCTTCTTTAACCATTCCTTGGTAGAACAATCTGTGTGCTTGGGCTTGTTGTCTTGCTGCATGACCCTCTTTCTCTTAAGCTTCAGTTTATGGACTGATGTCCTGACATTTTCCTTTAGAATTCGCTGGTATAATTCAGAATTCATTGCTCCATCAATGATGGCAATTCGTCCTGGCCCAGATGCAGCAAAACAGGCCCAAACCATGATACCACCGCATGTTTCACAGAGGGGATAAGGTTCTTATGCTGGAATGCAGTGTTTTTCTTTCTCCAAACATAATGATTCTCATTTAAACCAAATATTTCTATTTTTGTCTCATCTGTCCTCAAAATGTTTTTCCAATAGCCATCTGGCTTGTCCACATGATCTTTAGCAAAATGCAGACAGGCAGCAATGTTCTTTTTGGAAAGCAGTGGCTTTCTCTGCCATGCACACCATGGTTGTTCAGTATTCTCCTGATGGTTTACTCATAAACATTAACATCAGCCAACATGAAAGAGGCCTTTAGTTGCTTAGAAGTTACCCTGGGATCCTTTGTGACCTTATGGATGATTACATGTCTTGCTTTTGGAGTGATCTTTGTTGGTTGACCACTCCTGGGGAGGTTAGCAATTGTCTTGTATTTCCTCCATTTGTACACAATGAGTCCACACTTTTTAGAGATGGTTTTATAACCTTTTCCAATCTGATAAGCAACAACTCTTTTTCTGAGTTCCTCAGAAATCTCCTTTTTCTGTGCCATGATACATTTCCACAAACACGTGTTGTGAAGTTCAGACTCTGCTAGATCCCTGTTCTTTAAATAAAACGGCACAAACCGACACCTGATTGTCAACCCATTGATTGAAAACATTTAAGAACAGGTGGAGCCTAAGTTCACCTTCAAATTTACTGCTAATCCTAGAACTTCACATACGTTTGTGACTCACAGATATGTAATACTGGATAATTTTTCTCAATAAGTAATTGACAAAGTATATATTTTTGTCTCATTTTTTTTTTATTGGGTTCTCTGTCTACTTTTAGGACTTTTGTGAACATCTGATGATGTATTTGGTCATATATATATATATATATATATATATATATATATATATATATACACACACACACACACACACACATACACACACATCTAACATTTAGGTGAACGATTTGGGTAATGTTATCAATTATTCTGTCAATTAACATACATTAACCTGATCTCAAATAATAATATAAGCAGTACATTTGTAATTATTAAATAAACAATCAAACAAACAAAAAATACAATTTTGAATTTTCAACCATTACATTTTTTTTTTTTTTTTTCTTTTTTTTCATCCAGTAAATCCTTTATATCCCCTGGTATGATGGTGGTCATGTAAGATTCCAAATCTGTACCAAATTTCTTAGTGATTAAATTGACTGTGTTCCAAGCATCTTACAAGCATCCCCAGTCCCCACTATTCTGGCAGAAATAGTAATCACATTGTGTATGGTTTATAATCTGAAATTTTGGGATGGTGACAGGAGTAATCATAGTCAGTAATGTCCCTTCTTCTGCCTGGCCTCTTGTCTTGTGATCTCTTGTATTCTTTAGTTTGATGTGATATGAAATAGCATGTCTGCACAGGCACATAAAACAGGCAAGCCACACTAAAGGAACCTGCTGCCTGCCCTTGTTACCCATTCCCACTCTCTAAAGGCTGAGACACCGCCTTCATACTCTGCTCTGCCATTTTGGTTGGCCACTTAGCATTCTGCTACATCGCTGACAGAACAGACCAGTCACTTTCACTGATGTCTTTTGGTAGCTCTCTCTCTCTTGTGCCTTGTGCCAAACATAACTTTCCATCTCCTTTAGTTCCTTTAAACCACAGTGAACAAACATCTGATTTCGTTCATTTGTCCCCTCATTCTGCCTAGATACCATCGCTTTGTCCTTTTATTGGTCTTCTGTTCTGTAATTAGGACTTGCAAAGGAAGGGAGAATCTAAGTTGCATGCAGAAATCCAATCTGTTGATTAATGCTCCAGCGTTACAGCCTTACGCCTCAGTGCACCGTCAGTGGGAAAGCTTTTTTCATGGTTTATTTAACAGAGAGTCATTTTGATTAGCGGGGAGGAAAGATACTTTAAGAGGTACAATGACTAGATGGGACTTGTCAGCAGGTTGGCCTTCTTAAGGGACAGTTTCAAGACACAGGGAGGGAAAGAAAGTGGAGAATTGTGGCTAAATGAAGGTGGCTGCTCCTAGAAGACTCCCTGGCGCATTAACACTTCCCTTTCAAAGCGATTTACCACATTGGCATGTGTCTCTTGCAATATAATAGCATTCTGAATCTGTATTTGACATCATTTCTCACAGATTTTATAGTATTGGGTCAAAACAGACTACAAAAAAAAAAATAAAAAAAATAAAATAAAATAAAAAAAGCATAACAAAAAAAAATTATGTATCAAGGAATTATTTTTGATTTATCTGTCCAACATTTTCAGAGCTATGATTCTCTTTGATTACATATGGGGCAACGCATTTAGATACAAAAATAATCAAATATTTATTATAAATATTGACAAATCTGTCATTCACTTGAATGAAAAATGAAATGAGATTCTGAATTGATTTATTAAATGCAGTAGACATTTTGTTTTTCTCATGTTGCAAACTACCAATAGGACCTACTTAAATTTAAAAGAAATTTAACAGAAACAGAAGTTACAATAGAAATTGAATAGGAAATATATTTTGTGTAAAATTTATATAATATATATAAACAACACACTAAAAATAAAATCTATAGTTTTCAGAAATCAGTACGACAGAAAATAAAAGCACAATTTATTTGAGTAAAATAGATGTAAAAGAAAAATAATACCAGCCTGTGTGATTTTGTTGAACTCAGAGCATATGAAATATGGAAAGAGGACCTTCTTGATTTTGATGACTTTTTTTTTTTTTTTTTTTTGGAATACATTTTTGACAGTGTGGACAAACTGTAAAAAAGCAGCTAAAAATTTTATAAAAGAGGTATTTTGATGTTATAATAAGGAAATCAACTAAAATGGTACACTTGTATTGAGACCATTCTACTGATCATCTCTGATTAATTTCAAAGTGAAATTGTTGCTATTTTAAAAAGTAATGGCAAGTAATGTTATGTGACTTTTTTTCCCCATTTCCTAGTGTAACAGAAGATAGCCAGACAAGATGCCGTCTCATGAAGTTCTTTAAACATCAGTTACTAGCTAAAGGTAGCTTCTCTCTAAAACTTTGGAAGGAAAGATTCATCATTGCACTCTTGCCGAATATATTTTTATCACACTAATTACTATCATTCTGCTCATGACACAGCTCTGACAGGGGTGAACGCACCATCATCACCACCTGTCTTTGTTTTAATAGGAGCCTGTGCCATCATGGGCACATTCTCAGTGGTGAAAGGGCATTAAAATTTAATGCCATTCAACCACTTTCAATGCCACTAATTGCATCAAACTACCACAGAGGAACCAAAGACATTGTGATAAGCTGGTGAAAGAAAGACCCTGAGCTCTTCTCGTCCCAGACTCACCCCTCCTCCTGTTATAATTGCTCATGGGAGCATAAATAAACACAGATTGACACCCATCTCCAATAAATGTCATCCCCTCAATCAATTAATTTCACCTTCAGAGCTGACGTTAAGCGCAGTTAGCTCAGTCAGACTCAAACAGCTGCCATCGATTCTGGCCCGAGTCCTGAAACATCAATAAGAGTCTCGTATGGAGCCCACTGAAAGCTCCCTGTTCATTGATCACCTTGTTCATGAGCAGGTGGCTCTTCCTCATAATGCCTCTGCAACAGCATTTGAAACATCAGTCCGTGCAGAGCCTGAAATGTTAAGACATGCAATTCATGACCCGCTACATCACCTGTCAGACACAGACAACACCTTACGGGAGACACATCATCGCTGACCTGCAACAACTTCAGTTACTCACCTTTTCATCACAACCTGCCCAGGCCAGTGCTAAAATGAAAATTTCACACTTCTCCAGCCTCTCAGACTGGCTTGATAGTCGCTGATCATGATTGTGGTGGAAATTGTGATGAGCGGGAACTGTGGAGAAGGTTCGATGAAGTCATACTGTACTAGAATCATCCAGTGGAAATCTATTTTTCTTTATTTTTGGAGACGGTTCATCTGGCAGCACTGTTCTAATTTCACCCCTAAACATTAAGCTTTGTAGTCAGACTGCAGCAAATTCCCTACTGTAATAGAAAACTCATTAGGATTCAGTTTGGGTTTGTTGCAGCTTGCGGCTGGAGAAGAAATTGGAATGGCTTTTCTACATTTAGCACTTAATGAAACATTCATGTCACATGAAAACAACTGCAAACTATGTCTCATATTTGTTTTCGGAGCCGTCTGTCTTTTGAATATTTATTAGATGATGAAAGCATTGTATTGTAAGAAGGAACGCTCCTCTAATTTAATAAGCATTTTACAGGCCGGGTACATTATTCTGGAGCAAACTCACTGAGGCATTTCTGGATCAAGTGGACACATTTATCTCTGTTTATTTTCCAGCTTATGAATTTAAATGCTTGATGTTTGAACTAACATTGAGCAAATATCACTTAATGTAATTATTGAAGTAGAACTACATGTGAAAAATACGTCTTTAAGGTTGCCGTACTGTTCAATATGAGTGACTTTAAAGAGAAAAGCCTTGACCCTGATGGTACAGTTAGTGCCTAATAATTCCTCATTTATGTAAGCCTTTAGTGCGCTGGAGCGCTCATCTATTCAAGCATATTCTGAATTCCATGAACTCAGCATGGTCCGGCCCCACTACAAAGAAACTGTCAGCTTGATGCTGATCAATTTAAACCCTCTCCCTCACAGGTTTTAAGAAGAGATATCAGGAATGAAACACACACACACAACCTAAAGAGAAATAGCCCTGTTCTCTTCACCTGGTCAGCTGTGAGGTAGCACACTACAGAGGGTTTAACTGCACTGGCCTTGTTGGTCGGTGATAGATAATTGTGTGATGGTGGGGAGGGGTAAGTTGCCCTGTAGAGCGTGAGTAGGGTCAGCAAGTCGAGCTAATATGATTTTTTTGAGAATAATTAATAAACTAATATAGTTTACATTTTCCACACAATAACAAACTTCCATGGGTTTTTAAAGGACTGTGTTCCTGAATGTGAAATGAATTTCAATTGAGGAAGTAAAATTAAAATGAACTGAAATTGAGAAATTAATCTAATTCATCATCAGCACACACACACACACACACACACACACACACACACACACACACACACAACACGACAGTTATTTCTGGTTCTTAAATCTGATTGGCTAAGAGGTCTTTCCAGCCATGCGATATTATACCAGTCTCGCCACAGGAACTGTTTCACCATTTGAATCACTCTGCTGTCAGCATTCTCACAGCGAGTGTCATGGCGGACAAGCAAACCCACCATATTTTTATAGATACTACTGTTATTTTGTAATGGAGTGTATGTTTTAAGAGTTTTTTAGGCGAGAATATAGTTGTGTAGATCTCAGATATGCGATTTATATGTAAACATAGCGCCTATTTGAAAAATGGTTTAGACGCTTTCGGAGATGCGAGCTCCAGGCTGTCAGGCTCATGTACCCACAGAAAACAGCTTCATCTCGGCCAGTCCTTTGAGAATTTGCCGCTGGCTCCTAAGTGTTTAAACATAAGGTATAATTCGTTTTGGGTATATTAAACAGACAATCTTTGGTCTTATTAATCTATTACTTGCTCCAGAGCTAATAGATTTGGCTTAAGGGCTATATTAAGTTTATATTCTATATTTACATTGAAATTAAATCCTGTAGGCCTACTAACTAGAGTGCTGCTTTTGTACATTTGGCTGAACTGTTTGCTTGTTTATTTCCTATTTTACTTCTTATACTGTTATAATGGCTATTGTTGTTAATTTAAATATTATTGTTCAATAAATAATATTTTATATAAATAACATGCTGTATTTTTTGGTATTGAGAAAGAATCCGTTAATGATTTTGACTTCACTGAAAGTTACATTTATATGCCATGAGATGGCGGCGAAGACTGTCTTTATGAGTGAGTCAGTCGCAAATACTTTTATATTGAAATGGAATTAAACAAGGAAGTTGTTTTACTTTAAACAACATCTTACAAGACGCAACTGACAAATGCATTGACTAGCGCTCTCATGGGAGTGATGACAGCCTGATATATACATATACTTTTTGTACTACGTGAAAAGGGGGCACAGATGTACAGAAAGAAGTTAAACATAAAACTCAAACAAGCAACACAAACAAAAGGTAGGCCTATATCTAAGTTAAAGAGATGGATATTATTAAAATTACTTAAAGGGTTAGTTCACCTAAAAATTAAAATAATGTCATTAATTACTCACCCTCAAGACGTTCTACACAGTTAATTTAGTTGACGAATAATTTGTCACAATTTTCACAGACAAAATGCATTTTGAATGACTAAAACTACGACTAAAATCCACTCTTATTTTCGTCAACGAATAAAAACTAGACGAAAATGATAGAGAGGGACGATTTGGGAAGATATCCAGTCAGGATTGCTCTGATGTCTTGTGTGGAAGATTCGCACATTTGAAGTGTAACGTGCTGATCTAACCGCGGGAAACGCGGCGCTGTTGCGCGCTCTACAGGCTCACCCAGCAGCACTTCAGACTGTTCCGCAATCGGTCTTTGTCAGGTGACGTCACACTCGTGAAGAGCCGAAGTGCATTATGGGTGTCGCCGCCATTTGTAAGGCATCCAAACAATCTCTGTATCAGTGCGGAGTTGTTGTTTTTTCTTTGGCTTCTTTTCATTGTAAAAACGGCACACTTTTGTTGTGTGAAAAGCTGCAATAATATGTCCCACAATAGAAAATGTAAACTTTACTACTAGGCAAGATTTAGTCGGTTTCCTACTTGAAAAAAGGCTGTACATAGAGTATGCCAAGCGACTGCTTACAAGCTAATGTTGATGAATTATGACAATGTTTACTACACGATGTTTATATGGTAATATGTTTTAGACGGTTGTAAGAATGCATTTAATCTCCCTCATCTGAACTTAAATGAGCAGCCTGCTGCTACAGTGCAGACTGCAGACATTTTAGAATAAGAGTCATGGTGTATGCGGGATGGTTTATAATTATTATTTTTTCCTGGTCATTACTGTTATTTTGTTTACACAACAAACTGTATTTAACTTAATTTCTATTTAATTCATAGTAAACTTCTGTATCTTCTGTCACAGGAAGGAAAGACTAAGAACATTATTTGACACATTATTCAATATATTTTACAAGTAGGCTATAGGGGTTATAGTTAAACCTAAAACCATAAAAAAAAAATCTTCATTACTTGAAATAAATGTTAACTGAAATAAAAAATAAAAAACTATAATGACATTTAAAAGCAAAAACTAAAAGACACAAACACAAAATATTACTAAAACTTTTAACTAAAATTACAATGAATTACAGTTGGTTGTCTTAAATGAACAAACAGTTTGGAGAATATCAGATATTGGATCTGATACAATATCAGTGTATTGGATCTGTGTATTGTTAGAGAAATGCTTACTTAATGCATTACAATTTAACTAAATTTGATTTTAGTCGACTAAATCTATTGTAGATTTAGTCAACTAAAATCGTATGATATTTAGTCAGCTAAAACTAGACTAAAATTAAACAATTTCCGATGACTAAAATATGACTAAAACTAAATCAAAATTTGCTGTCAAAATTAACACTGGTTCTACAGCCGTAAGACCTTTGTTCATCTTTGGAACACAAATTAAGATATTGTTGATTAAATCCGATGGCTCAGTGAGGCCTCCATTGAGAGCAAAGCCATTTAAACTCTCAAGGTCCATAAAGGTACTAAAAACATATTTGAAACAGTTCATGTGAGTTCAGTGGTTCTATCTTAATATTATAAAGGCGACAAGAATACTTTTTGTGCACCAAAAAAATAAAGACTTTAACAATATCTATATGGGCCGATTTCAAAAGCTTCCGAGCTTTATGAATCTTTTGTTTCGAATTAGTGATTCGGATCTCCTATCAAACGGCTAAACTGCTAAAATCATGTGACTTTGGCACTCCGATTCACTGATTCGATTCGTAAAGCTCCGAAGCAGTGTTTTGAAATCGGCCCATATAGATATTGCTGAGAAGTCTTTATTTTGTTTTTTTGGCGCACAAAAAGTATTCTTGTCGCTTTATAATATTCAGATAGAACCACTGAACTCACATGAACTGTTTCAAATATGTTTTTAGTACCTTTATGGACCTTGAGAGTTTGAATGGCTTTGCTCTCAATAGAGGCCTCACTGAGCCATCGGATTTCATCAACAACATCTTATTTTGTGTTCGGAAGAGGTCTTGGCTGTAGAACGACATGAGGGTGAGTAATAAATGACATTTTCATTTTTGGGTGAACTAACCCTTTAAGATGAATATTAGCAAAGTGTGAGGTCTTTAAACAAGAGGTCTTCACTGGGTGGTCTAGCATGCTGTTTTATTGACTCTGATCTCGGTCATTTGGCAGTAAAAGGTTGATGTCTTCGGATGAAGATGATTGAGAGGAAAATGGACTTATATCTGGGTTTCTGAAAAAGGAAGAAAAAAAAAGAGAAAGAGAGGAAGAACAAAAAATACAGCACTAGGACGCAACAATACAGACAGACAGATTTTTCAACACAGCTTGTAGATACCGTCACTACTATTCACAAGAAATAACGAAGCATGAATAGTACACTACCTCTTAAAGAAGAAAACACTATTTGTTTCTGTCTCATTCTCCAAAAAGAGGAGGAGAAAACGAAAGGCAATTGCAACGAGCAGTTTACCCTTTACTTTAAAATATCGTAATTTTTCCCCCTTGCTCAGCGAGACAACTTGCAAGTACAGTGGGCAGGCGTTCTGAGATTCGTTTAGTATATTTTCAATAACAAACCTCATTAATCAGCCGGCAGATCAAAGTGTGACGCTGCAGATGAATTTTAAATATTTAAACCCTCCCCACATTCAAATGCTATCACTGATCAAAGCATTTCATTTTAATTTCACAAGTCATTTTTACTGGTAGAGAGAGCCATAAACAAAGACACACACAAAGTCCAATTATATGTCTGGGATTTCCTGTAAACCTCCCCTGCTCTGTTTTCAATTCTGAACACTCTTCTCACTTTGTGAAAGTGAAGCATGGGGAAAATGCAAGCCGAATGAGGTAATTAATTAATTTGATTGTTTATATATGAGCTGCCAAGGAACTTTAAAGAAGCCATCAGTCAGTAATAGGAAGTAAACACTTTGCAAGGTGCCTGTGATTTGAGCTTTATAGTTGAAAGGTAATTACAGTGCCTGAGAAAACAAATATACTTAACCTTTCATTCTTACCCAATTTCTTCTGAAGTTCTGTCTGCATCTGCATGCCTTGGATACCATTTTTTGCCTTGCTATTTAGAGTGGGCTCTGATGGGCATTAATCTGAAAAGGAGAAAATAAGGTATCAAAATGGTGGAAATGAGTGTCATGCAAAGCACCAGGCTCTTCTTCATTTCTGCTGTCTTAATGTAAGGCAGACTACATTTACTTCCTGCAAATTACCTTTATGGTGATTTTCCATTAAAGCTAGCCAGGACAGAGCAGTGGTGAGCATTAGTCAAGCTTACTATAGGTCACACCTGTTACCAGAGGCTTTACTTCTATGCGATCTAAATGTGAAGTGTCAGCTCCCCCACAGAATCCTGATTGCAGAAGGAAACGCTCCGGCACCAAATTCATTCTCCGTTCCTGTCGCGTGTGTTAACAGCCAGCCTATTTATAAGCCTGCTTAACTCACAGAGCCTGGGGCCAGGCCATCTGACTCAGTGACTGCAGTAAAACTTCTAATATACACCTTGGCAAACGTCTCCATTAGGATAAATTACTTTTTCCTTTTTCAAAAGGTGAGGCCATGGCATGCTAATTGGTCCCAATCAAGTTTGTAATCTAATCCAATTAGAGACTGACACTCTGCTCATGGAAACCTTAATTGGGATTTTGTGTCTGTGTGAAGCTGTCAGTTGGAGAGTTATAGAGGAGGAAATAATTCATGATCACTGTAAATTGGAACCAAGGTGAGGCCTCTTAATAAAATGACCAGCTTCCTGATTGAGTTTTAACACCTGGGAGAAATCCTAGTGTCAGTCAGGCACTGAATTATGCACTTTATTGTTACTATTGTATTGTGAAAGAAAAGACAAAGTAACAAAGCCTCTTCTAATATCATACAATATTAAAGTGAATTGTCTGTATTATATATACTGATTGTATAAAGTTCTTATAGGGATGAGAATTTTTTTTTTTTTTTTTTTTTGTCCATACAAATGATAATCAAAATCAAAGTTAAAAAAAAAAAAAAAAAATGTTGAGCCTTTTTTGTATCTGTGTGGTTCACAGAGGAAAGAAATGCAAACAGGAACGATGTGTAGGTACATGTATTTTCACTTTTGGTGAACTATTCCTTTAATCAAAGTCATGTAATCCCTCTTCTACTACTACATTTCCTCTCAAGATTTTATTGAGAATATCTATGCATCTAACTATCGATTAAACAAATGGATTTCTTCCAAGGTTAGGGACCATTGAGTGTTGCGCTAGCGCATCTTCCACAGTTGATGTAATATGATGCGCTCTTTGCGAAATCTGGATTCCGCACCTCCCCGGCTGTGTGAGAGGAAGCTTTTCCCTGGTGGATCCGCAGGGTTTTCGTGAACAGGCAGATGGAGAAAATATTGTTGACATTAAACTGTTCCTCTTTTAAGGAATTGTTGTGACAAGGTGGAGCTCCCATCACTCGAAATAGCAGCTGTGTACTGTTTACAAAGAGGCCCAAAGCAATGTTTGTTTCCAATGAAATGGTGGCAACCATCTCTCTCTGTGTTTCCCCTCACTGCTGCTTCTTTGTAATAAAAAAGCTGCTCATATTAGAGGTTCCGCCTTATAGTTTGCTGTCATTGGTTTTTCTTCATTGCACACTTTCCACCGGAGTCATTTAGTATGTACTAAAATGGCTTTTATTTCAAAAGCAAACATCATTATTTCTTATTTGCAACATCAAGAAAATCGACGAACATTGTCTCCCCTGCCTCCCCTCCACTTCTATCCATGTTGTCTTCAGTATAATTGTTGAGTTCAGTTAAGCAAGTTAAAAACGCAAACTGGTGGAACCCGGAAAAAGGAAGCTAATGATTTGTCAGTGTGAAATCTCCAATGGAGAGTCAAATCAATGAGCTGTTCCAGGTTCATAATTACTGCTCTTTTTGCCAGCGTAAGGAAAAATCAATAAAGTCAAGTACATGAAGCAC
Source organism: Ctenopharyngodon idella (assembly GCF_019924925.1). NCBI lineage: Eukaryota > Metazoa > Chordata > Actinopteri > Cypriniformes > Xenocyprididae > Ctenopharyngodon > Ctenopharyngodon idella. Next base: position 16,215,972 of record NC_067225.1, on the reverse strand, counting down.
AAAGCACCCCGTTGTGTTGTAAACAGAGCAAACAGACTTTATGTGATTCACTATACATTCAGTATCTTCACAGGCCCCTAAATCAGACTATTTATTATTATTATTATTATTATTATTGAGTCAATGGTCAATGTTTGATTAAAATATATGAAAATTTATTTAAATTCAAAGTATCATAGTAGTAGTAAAATGATCATTAATGTTTATGTAATTTTTTTAATAGTGTGACCCTAACCCAAACTGTTTTTGTTTGGTTTTTAATCCCATCTGGCACATGGAATTCAATTATTAAACACCAAGACCTATTTAGCCGAATGGGACCATTTGTAAGAATAAAGAATTCACTTAAGAATTGCACAAAGATTTAAGTGCTCTCTTTTCATAAGTGACAAAACTGTACAGTATATCTTTCTATGGCCTTTGACCCTGACCTGCACCGATCTCATGTAGTCAGTTTAATGACCTATTTCCTGCAGATAACACTGCACTTCAAACACACTACAGGTTCTACATTTCAAAGCAGAATGTCAGTAATAAAAACAAATGCACTAAATTTGGCAGGAAATAAATTATAAGCTTTTCTATTGGGGATGTTAAAGATCTACTGACATTGAAGATACACTGTAAAAAAAATAATGTTAATGTAAATTACAACAATTGCTCATTACTACTTTTTACAGCACTCAAAAAAAAAAAAAAAAAAAAAAAAAAAAATTGGATTTACTTAAAAAAGAAGTGTCAAGTGGTTCCACGCAACTATATTGAGTAATTTGTACAAATGAGAATTTAGTTGTATGAGCAAAAGAAATTCAAGTAAAGCTGACAAAATTGAGTAAATACAAATCATTTGATTTTGTCACCTGTTACATAATATTTATATGTGCAGTTTATTTAATAATGTTATGTTTATTACGTAAGGTGAACAAATTTATTGACTTAATTTACCTTATTAAATTAAAACTGGGACAGGGGCATGTTTACCATGGTGTAGCATCTCCTTTTCTTTTCAAAACAGTTTAAAGACGTCTGGGCATGAAGGTTATGAGTTTCTGGAGTTTTGATGTTTGAATTTGGTCCCATTCTTGCCTGATATAGGTTTCCAGCTGCTGAAGAGTTTGTGGTCGTCTTTGATGTATTTTACGTTTAATGATGCGCCAAATGTTCTCTATAGGTGAAAGATCTGGACTGCAGGCAGGCCAATTCAGCACCTGGACTCTTCTACAACGAAGCCATGCTGTTGTAATAGCTGCAGTATGTGGTTTTGCATTGTCCTGCTGAAAAACACAAGGCCTTCCCTGAAATAGGCGTCGTCTGGAGGGGAGCATATGTTGCTCTAAAACCTTTATATACCTTTCAGCATTCATAGTGCCTTACAAAACATGCAAGCTGCCCATACCGTATGCACTTATGCACCTCCATACCATCAGAGATGCTGGCTTTTGAACTGAGTGCTGATAACACGCTGGAAGGTCTCCCTCCTCTTTAGCCCGGAGGACATGGCGTCCGTGATTTCCAACAGCACTGTCAAATTTGGACTCGTCTGACCATAGAACACATTTCCACTTTGAAACAGTCCATTTTAAATGAGCCTTGGCCCACAGGACACGACGGTGCTTCTGGACCATGTTCACATATGGCTTCCTTTTTGCATGATAGAGCTTTAGTTGGCATCTGCAGATGGCACAGCGGATTGTGTTTACTGACAGTGGTTCCTGGAAGTATTCCTGGGCCCATTTAGTAATGTCATTGACACAAACATGCCGATGAGTGATGCAGTGTCGTCTGAGGGCCTGAAGACCACGGGCATCCAATAAAGGTCTTCGGCCTTGTCCCTTACGCACAGAGATTTTTTCAGTTTCTCTGAATCTTTTGATGATGTTATGCACTGTAGATGATGAGATTTGCAAAGCCTTTGCAATTTGACATTGAGGAACATTGTTTTTAAAGTATTCCACAATCTTTTTATGCACTCTTTCACAGATTGGAGAGCCTCTGCCCATCTTTACTTCTGAGAGACTCTGCCTCTCTAAGACATCCCTTTTATAGCTAATCATGTTACAGACCTGATATCAATTAACTTAATTAGTTGCTAGATGTTCTCCTAGCTGAATCGTTTCAAAATTTCTTGCTTTTTCAGCCATTTGTTGCCCCGTGCCAACTTTGAGACCTGTAGCAGGCATAAAATTTAAAATGAGCTCATTTAGTGGATAGAAGTGTAAAATTTCTCCCTTTAAACATTTGTTATGTTATCTATGTTCTATTGTGAATAAAATATTGGCTCATGTGATTTGAAAGTCTTTTAGTTTTCATTTTATTCAAATAAAAAAAAAAAAAAAAAATGCCCCAACATTTCGGAGTTCAGGTATTTACTCTACTCACTCAAAAAAAATAACTCATTGAACAAACTCAATTTAATTGAATGCAGGAATTCCATCCTAAACGTGTATTTGAGCGCTCACAGCCTAAACACAGGTGCCACTCTTCTGCATAATGGTAACCACAAAATTCAAAAACATTACAGAAACTCATCTAAATGTTCAACATAACTGAACATTAAACACTAACATAAACTAACAACATCTTTTCCTTTACTGAAAAACACATAAAATAACACATTAATCCCTAAATTTACTCTCCTAATGCAGTCCCTTGCAAAGCCTGCTGGGAACTACGGATGCACTGCCCAGTTAGTTGTGTCAGCATTAATTTGTGCATTTCACTCAGCAATGTTAAGTTGACTGAACAAACAATTATTATGTAAAGCTGACAATACTCATTTTTTAGTAGAAACAACTCATAGTTACATGGGTTTTTTTAAGTAATGTGAACAAGGATGGTTTGAGTGAAACTAACAACAGTGAAAGTTAATTTTTTTTGAATGAGTGGAGTACAGCATTTTTTTCCCAGCCTATATTATCACACAGTACACCAAAAAAGAATAAAAATGCAAAAATGTCAGTAAAACTCAGTGATGTGCCTATAACCATTCCTTTAAAAAAAAAAAAAAAAAAAATCATTATCATAAAGTGAGGCAGGCAACCCCCAGCACCCCACTCCAATCTATTCCACATCCCCAAAGCACAGATCACATCTCCAGTGAGGTTTGAGAAAAGAAGAAACTTTCATCTGACAAATGGTACCACTTTCCTCACTGTCTTGTGAGAATGTATCTTTCTCCAAAAATTTGTTGATGACAAGCAGTCGTTTTCTTTTGCCCAACTTATCTCAGCTGTTCCTCTTACAAACGGGCAGACAGACAGGTTTCTCTGGTACGCAGACTCAACTTTCATCTGAGACTAGGCTCAAATGTCACAAATCTACATCAGGTGTCCGAACAACCACTGTAAGAGTGAGACATTTGCACTATAAACAAGAAGGCAGAAGGCTGATATCTTATATAATGGCAATCCAAAAAAAAAAAAAAAATCACTTCAAGAGTGACAATCTTCCCCCTTCTTGCCTTTCCAACCTTTTTTCCTCTTTTTGATGCTCATTCGTTAGTAAGGTAGATTTAAAGAAAAAAAAAAAAAATGGTTAGAGACATCAGAAGACTGAAATATATTTTATTCATATGTCTTGGTTAATTCGGAGGAGAAGCTTTCATGGAGATCCCTTTGTGCTAATTAAGGAGGTGTGGAGGAGAAAGGTGAAACAGTGAGAAGGAATATTCTTTTGCTCTTAAGTTGAGCACTTTATGCCATGGAAACTAATTTCAACTGCACTATTTTGGGATTTATCATTGTGTACACGATCTCTGTGTTAATCTGTGAAACACCTCTATGACATTTGTACAGTAAAGAATAATGATACATCCCTCATAACAACGTGTGGGTAGTAGCTATTTGCAACAACACAGCAATTATACTACAGTTCTGCCGTTAACCGGCTGCTTAGTGTTTACAAATCACTCAGCTGGAAATGCACCCTACGTTGAATTGAGTTATTAAATGGAACGCTCATTTCCACCAAAAGCTGCTTTTAAATTTCGCTAATAATACCTCCTTTCAGCCTTTTCCTAAAAGCCAAATTAAAATTTCATAAGCTGGCCTCACATTTTCATCCCCAGAATCTCTATTAAAACTGTCTGATTGCTACTATGGCTTCTTTTTTTCTCTCTGCACTTAAATTTAATCATGGGTTCTCCTTTCAGTCAAAAGCATACAGCACCCTGGCAAAAACATGAATTTGGAGGTAGATTATCTTCTCAGATGTGTGCATGGCAGTTTTATGCTTTTCTACACCAAAATACATTATGTCGTAATCATAAAATTGAAAACGTCTCGGTTACGTATGTAACCCTCGTTCCCTGAAGGAGGGAACGGAGACGTACGTCAGTAGTGACCGACGAATTGGGATATCGCTAGAGAGCCCTATCAGCTTCGAGTGAACTACAACAGGCCAATGAAGTTGGCGTGCAATATTTGCATAATGCGCACCGCCCCCGCCAGGTGGTATAAATAGGGGAGCAGATGCCATCGCACTCTGTTTTTCGCTGAGGAGCCAACCTAGTCCGCACTACAGCGATGGTACAGCAACTGTGGCGACGGGACGTACGTCTCCGTTCCCTCCTTCAGGGAACGAGGGTTACATACGTAACCGAGACGTTCCCTTTCAGTCGGCGCGACACGTTCGACGTACGTCAGTAGTGACCGACGAATTGGGATCCCAAATAAAGCGCCACAGTATGAACCCCTTCCAGTGCCCAGCGCAAGCTCTAGCCACCCGGCGCACCAGTGGGATGGGGAAGGGGGCGAGCTTACGCTGAGAGAGTCTACTGCTGTTCCGACATACCCACTAAGTAAACTAGACTACACTGGGGAAGCGAACCCGTAGGGGATGCTGCGGAGACCACTACCCACCCGTAGGGGAGGAATTTACGTGGAGAGTACACATATGGACTGGCCGTGGGCAGTTCGCATATGGAGTCCCTGGGATGGCTCCACCTGGGTAGGGGGAGACTCATCTGACAGGTGACAGCAGAGCTGGCTCTGCTAGGGAAAGACACGGGCTCGCCGTAGGGAATTGACCGTGGACAAATACACACATGGGACCACTCATGTGGAGGGGTCACGACATGTGGAACCCAGCCAAACGTCAACGTCGGAGACGGAGGTTTGGCCTGGCATCAGACACTCCGCAATGTCCGAGCCGAAGGGGGAGGCGGAGGAACTCGACTGGAGTAAAAAGGATGCACGTATCCGGCCCAGGGGGCGGGAGTGGCATTGCAAGCCGACACTAGAACGGGCTCTTCACGTCTACCGGCTGGTGGAAGCGAGTACACGGGAAGATACCGGTTCTACACGAAGGCTATAGAATCTAGCGAACGTGTTAGGTGTCGCCCAGCCCGCAGCTCTACAGATATCTGTCAGCGAGGCGCCGTGCGCCAGCACCCAGGAAGAGGCCACTCCTCTGGTGGAGTGGGCTCTCAACCCGAGCGGGCAAGGCACGCCCTGGGATTCATACGCCAGGGCGATGGCGTCCACTATCCAGTGGGCCATCCTCTGCTTGGAGACAGCCTTTCCGTTCTGCTGGCCTCCGTAACAGACAAAGAGCTGATCTGAGGTCCTAAAGCTTCATGTTCTGTCCACGTACAGGTGCAGAGCGCGGACGGGACAGAGCAAAGCTAGGGCTGGGTCTGCCTCCTCCGAAGGCAGCGCTTGCAGGTTCACTACCTGATCTCGAAAGGGAGTGGTAGGAACCTTGGGCACAAATCCAGGCCGGGGTCTCAGGATAACGTGAAAGTCACCGGGCCCGAATTCCAGGCACGATTCGTCAACCGAAAATGCGTGCAGGTCCAATACCCTCTTGAGCGAGGCCAATGCAACCAGGAGGACGGTCTTTAGGGACAGTACTTTTAACTCAGCTGATTGCAAAGGCTCGAAGGGAAGACCCCGGAGAGATGTAAGAACCAGGGTCAGATCCCAAGAGGGTACAGAGGGGGGCCGGGGAGGATTCAGTCTCCTCGGCCCCCTCAAGAACCTGACGATCAGATCGTGCTTCCCTAGCGATTTACCATCAACTGCATAGTGATGTGCGGCGATAGCGGCAACATACACCTTGAGGGTGGAGGGAGACAGCCTTCGCTCCAGGCCCTCATGCAGAAAGGAAAGCACGGCTCTGACCGAACATGATCGGGGGTCCTCTTGGTGAGAGGAGCACCATTCGACGAACAGGTTCCACTTCAGCGCATAGAGGTTCCTCGTAGAAGGAGCTCTAGCGGAAGTGATGGTGTCTGCGACCGCTTGCGGAAGATCACTCAGAACCTCCGTGTCCCGTCCAGGGACCACACATGGAGTTTCCACAGGTCGGGACGCGGGTGCCAGAGGGTGCCCCGTCTCTGAGTCAGGAGGTCCTTCCTCAGAGGAATGGGCCAGGGAGGTGCTGTCGCGAGGAGCGTGAGGTCCGAGAACCAGGTCCGAGTGGGCCAGTATGGAGCCACTAACAAGACCTGATCCTTGTCCTCCCTGACTTTGCACAGGAGCTGTGTGAGAAGGCTCACTGGGGGAAATGCATATTTGCGTAGGGCCCCGGGGCCAGCTGATTGCCAGGGCATCCGTGCCGAGCGTGCCGCCGGTCAGGGAATAGAACAACTGGCAGTGGGCAGTCTCCGGGGAGGCAAACAGATCTATCTGTGCCTCGCCGAAGCGCTGCCAGATCAGCTGGACCACCTGGGAATGGAGTCTCCATTCGCCCGGAGGCGGAGGCTGCCGTGAGAGCTCGTTGGCTGCACGGTTGAGCGCGCCTGGGACGTGAATAGCACGAAGCGACCTCAGATGCTTCTGACTCCCCACCCCGTGGCAGAGGCATCTGTGTGGACCACAGCATGCCTGGACACTTGTTCGAGGGGAACTCCAGCCCGCAGGAACGAAGGGTCCGACCACTTGGTGAGGGTGCGACGGCAGTTCGGTGTCACGGGGACACGGAACGTACCGCGCTGCCACGCCCATCTCGGGACCCGGCCGCGGAGCCAGTGTTGAAGCGGCCTCATATGAAGCAATCCGAGCGGTGTGACTGCGGCTGCGGATGCCATATGCCTCAGGAGCCTCTGAAAGAGTTTCAGTGGGGCCGCTGTCCTGCGCTTGAGCGTACTCAGGCAGGTCAACACTGACTGGACACGCTCCTCAGTGAGGCGCGCGGTCCAGGCGACCGAATCCAGTTCCATACTGAGATAAGAGATCCTCTGCTCGGGGGAGAGTTTGCTCTTGTCCCAGTTGACCCGAAGACCCAACCGGCTGAGGTGAGCTAACACCATGTCCCTGTGTTCGCACAACTGCTTCCGCGAGCTGGCCAGGATGAGCCAGTTGTCAAGGTAGTTGAGGATGCAAACGCCCTGTTCCTTGAGCGGAACAATGGCCGCCTCCGCAACCTTCGTAAAGACGCGGGGCGACAGGGCCAGCCCGAAGGGTAGGACTTTGTACTGACATGCCCGACCCTCGAACGCAAACCGTAGAAGGAGTCTGTGACGAGGCAGAATCGAGACATGAAAGTACGCGTCCTTCAGGTCGATCGCTGGGGATGGATGCATTTGAAAATGCACTTCTGCGTAAGCATCTTGAACGGCAGCCTGTGAAGGGACCGATTCAGAACACGCAGATCCAGGATTGGCCGTAGCCCACTGCCCTTCTTGGGTACAATGAAGTAGGGGCTGGAGTACCCTGACTCCATATCGGCTGGAGGGACCGGCTCGACTGCATCCTTCGCCAGGAGAACAGCAATCTCCGCCCAGAGAACAGGTGCATTGTCCAGGGACACACAAGCGTAATGGACACCCCTGAACACCGGGGGACGGCAGGCGAACTGAATCGCATAGCCGAGTCTGATGGTACGAATGAGCCAGCGGGACGGGCTGGAAAGCGCTAGCCAGGCTTCCAGACACCGAACCAGCGGGACCAAATGCACCACAGACGTACCGGGCATGGGGCAGCGAGGTAGAGTGCTGGGACCCGACTCGGACGGCATAGCGGCCCGTAGTGGGGTCAGACTCTGCAAGGTGTCAGTGTGAATGGGAGACGGCACATGGGAGGCGGCCTCGACCAACACACTGTGACCTGCTGGCGAAGTGAGAGGGGGCTGAGAGTGGCGAGGTGGGGCCTCGCGCACTGCCAGCCGTGCCCTCTTGGGACCTGGAGGGTTAGAAAACAGTTCTACTTTGTGGGTACCGCTGGTCTCCGGAGAGCCAGCAGCGGAACAAACCAAAATACTCCACCCGGCCCTCCTCCGGGGAGGGAGCGATGTGGGCATCGTCTCCCGAAGAACTGTTTACCTCAGCTCCAGTTTACCCATTTCTCCAGGACCGCTTCTCGCTAGCCAAGTGGCTTGGCTGCGGGCTGAGCGGGCTGGATTTTAGGCCAGCTTGTGAGATGAGAGCATCGAGAAAGCGTACTTAGATGATGACACCTCTGCAAGGCTAGCCAGGGGTTTTCCGGACCACCATGGTGGCCATATTTGGCACCAAAAAAGGCTTCCAAACTGCCAAGTTTTTCATGCACGTCCGGGCTAAGACAGGGGGCGGGGCAAGGCAAGTACGCGTCGCACCACACCCCCAGGGGCCCGGGAAAGCATGGTTGTTAACTCTGAATCTGATTCAGCATGAGCACATCACAACCGTGGGACGTTCAGCCTCATCTTCATGTCCAGAGCCCAACAACCCTCTCTCCAATGTAGCAGTCGACATCTGATCCTCTGCTGGAGCCCTGACTAAGATGCTAGGTCCCCCATGAGAAGGACCAGCAATCCACCCAGAAGCTACCAGCCATGTGGGACAGTGAACGTGGTCGTCTAACTGAACGACACACGGCGCTGAGCGCCGACGTGGCCATGTTTTTACCAAACATAAACCACCCACGAACACAGTCACAACATGTTTGCGATGCATTAGAGGAGTGGGGGGCCCACGGAGATTGGCTCGGCAGGTATTGCCCCACTGTGATCCTCTGGTCACCCTGGCTTATTCACCAAAAGTAGTACTTTTCTGATTCAGAAAGAGAAACTAGATCGGGGAATAGGTGAGGGGACTCCACCTCATTTGAGGCACTCGAGTCTCGACCACGCATCTAGAGCGCCGAACAACGCGCTGGGTTGCCATGGCAACGCGCGCTGTCAGCCGGCAGCTCGACGGCACACGGCGTGCTGAGCGCTCAAGCCCTTACGAGAAAGGCAAGACGAACAACGCGCCGACGTGGGCATGCTCTCTTTTTTTGTTTTACAAGAGAATATGAACCACCCACAAACACAGTCTCAGCACGCTAAGCAGACATGAGAGAAAGTGATTGTGGCCGTCAGTGAGGATAGGAAACGACCGCCTCCAGAAACGCACAGACAGAATGACGTCTTGAAAAAGACGCAGTGTCTGTCTGTGAAGCTCTTTTAGAAGCTCTTGTTCTTTGTGCCGAAGCACACAGGGAACAGCCGCGATGTGACTGCAGGTACACTTTTCACTCCCTGAGTCACACACACAGAGGAACCGGCCCAAATCGCAAACCAAACGGGGCAAATAATGCTGTGAAAACAGCAGTTGAGAGCTATATAACAGCTCGAGAAGCTCACTCTGGGAAAGCTCACGGCCTCGCTGTAAGGTGCCATAAAGCCAGCACTGTAGAACAAAAGCTCTTCAAAGGCTTGCGAAGTCACTCTCAGACTAATAGCAGGAACACACAGGTTGGCTCCGAAGCGAAAGACAGAGTGCGATGGCATCTGCTCCCCTATTTATACCACCTGGCGGGGGCGGTGCGCATTATGCAAATATCACACGCCAACTTCATTGGCCTGTTGTAGTTCACTCGAAGCTGATAGGGCTCTCTAGCGATATCCCAATTCGTCGGTCACTACTGACGTACGTCGAACGTGACCGACTGAAAGGGAACTAAGTTCCTATTTGACGAGTTATTGAATTTTGAATTCAACAAAAAGCTGACACATCCCATGCACATCCCAAGTGACAGTCATATGTATTAGGCCAGGGATGGGACTGGAGGGTACCGAAAGCATCTTAACTTTGAGGATTTAAGACAAGTTGGAGGGTATTTTTAAAAGCATTATTTTCAGGAATTCAAATTTTCATGGTTTGTCTTTAGAACAATTTCAAGAACAAAGATAACATTCTTAAAAAATATTTTTGGGAATACATAATATTAATAACTTTAATTTTAAGTTAGAAAATAAGAAGAACATAGCAGTTAAGAATAATTTTTTTCTTAAAAAAAGGTTTGTGACTAACTGTCAATCCCTAAAAGTTTTATTATTATTGTTGTTGTTGTTATTATTATTATTTAGCAACCACAAGGCAGACTGCATCTGATTTAGATTAGTTCTAATTTAGTATTAATTAAATAATCAGTGGCCCGGTTTCACAGACAGGGCTTAGCCTGAGCCAGGATTAGGCCTTTCTTCAATTAGGATATTCAAGTAGCTTTTATAAACGTACACTAGAAAAAACATTACTGGTGTGCATCTTGAGACAAAACAATGGCACTGACATATTTTAAGATATCTCAGTACAAGTTTCTTTCAGTTAAAACAGCTAAAACATGCATTTTGTATAGCTTAAGCCTTGTCTGTGAAACCGGGGGAGTGTGTTTTTATTTATTTTCACAGGGGTAATGATTCATACAAAGAATATCTTCAGAGAAATAAGAATGATTTGATGAGCCTGTATGAGAGACATCAAGTCCCTGTATCAGTGGTTAGACTGGGGTACTACACAACTAGCTGAGCAAAGAGATTCAGACAGCATAGACCTTTTCAGTTTTCTGCCTTTTTATGCTTCAAAGAAGCTTGGTTTAAAAAAAAAAAAAAAAAAAAAAAAAAAAGTGGTGTGACTTGAGGCAGTCTTTAGTTTTTAGCTCCTGTCATTTGAAAGTGGTAACTAGTGCTGTGGGACTGCTCAACTGATTACAGCTCATTTAGCTGATGTGTTTGTCCCTGGTGACTTATAAACTAAAGTGATTTATGCATATAGTGTTTTAATTGCTAATACAACACTATTATTTTATTTGTCAAAGTTCTTGATCTATAAGACCTCCTCAAACCTTTTACGTTTTGACTGGAGTAGCTTTTTTTTTTTTAAAGCACAGGTATCATATTATGTTAAATACTTTAGTGTAATGAATGTGTCATGGTAAATTATGCTAATTGTTGTACCATGCAAGTTAATCATGCATAGATGATAAGAACATTCCCAAGACAAAGGTTAATATTAGCACAGAGAGTTTCTTCATCTAACCTCTTAATTAACCAAGTAGCCTCTCTGTCTAGTCACATTTTACTCATCAGTGTAAATGGTGAAAGGGTAGAGCAAGCCAGAGAGAAGGAGGTTAGATCAACATTTGTACTTCATTAAGGCGAGACACTACAGGTGAATAGGGATTTTTTTTAAATTAGAAGATATCACTGTGAAACTTCTCCAGTTTATTACTGGCATAAACATAAGAAAAAAATGTATTACAAGTTTTGTGTAAATTTATGTTTTAATATGCAAATGAGGGCTTATATACTTAAATATACGCTCATTTGCATACATTTCCAAAAACAAAATCTGGAAATTGGAAAGGTCCAGGTTTAAAATTCTTGGTTCTATTTGTTGACATATTAGATGAAAGGGCTTTTACAGAGGGGATTCTGGATATCTTATTTTGTGCTTTAGTAAATTAGAGAATACTGACAATAGCCTTAAAAAATCTATTTTCGCCATGTTTTTTTTAGTAAAAGGACCTATAACTCAGGATAGGAATGATATATCAACAAATCCCTCTGTAAAAGCCTTCAGGATATAGTTAAGTATAAGTCTGGAAAAGTTGGTGCTTGTAGGTGCTACTGAAGTGGATATATCTGACTCTGAGTGTGAGAAAAAACTCATTTTGAGAAAACGGCCTTTAAAGTTTTATATTGTATAATTTCATACATTTCTATTGAAACCCCCAACCTACAAACAAAATATATATTCAGTTTATTAATATCAGTATTATGTAATATTTAAAACACATGGAAATTGATAAATGAATAAATTATTAATAACAATAGCCTTAAGCTGAAGAGAACTACCTTAACAAACACACATAACAACAGTCACAAAAACTGCAAACAAACTGTGTCTGTTTGTTGTATGTCCATCTATAACTAAATTAATCTAATAAACAGCTCCCTGTCTGTTTACAGCCTAAATGTCCATGCCTGCACCATATGTAGGCCCCTCTTCGATCTCCTGTCGGTGTCTTTTCACCTTTTTGGCTGTGCTTACGCTTTGGCGCCTGCGTTTCACACGGGTGGACTGAAAAATGTTCGCTTTTGAAAGTCTAACCATGTCAGTGTAACTGCATGTATTTACAGTGATAACTGTACACTGAAGCCACAACTTATCCATGACAGCCAGCATGGCAGAGGCACCTTCATTAAAAGTGGCAATAGCCATACTGGCTGCAGCCTCAACCCTGCTTTTCCCCACAAATACTGTTTTCGGACATCGGGCCCATATGACAGAGTTGAGGCACTCATTTGCATTTTGAGTGCCTCCATGCTGCATGCGCTGTAGCAGACTGTCACTGGACATTCGGTGGTACACAGGGATAAGCTTCTTTCCCACTTCACGTGACAGAAAGTTTTTAGTGTGATGCTTGTGGGACTCTGGTGTTTCTCCATTCTCCTCTGCTCTCCTGTACCAACACCACGATGGACTGCACCTCGTATGTAATGGATTGTCATCACTAGACATGTTGTGAAGGAGACCTGCCCAGATCTCAGCTTTCATTTTATCTACGGAGCCCTGGTTGTTAATAATAGCCCCCCTGTAAAAATTTTGCAAGGCCTTACATTTAGGGGCAGTCAGCTTGCCCAGACCCTTGCCCCCTAATTTACCTAATTTACTTAGTTTCCTAAGTGCTGTACCCATGCGTTTATGGGCATGATTTATGCACTCCAATTTCACAATTTCATGTCCAGGGTATGGGTTGAGGGCAACCACCTCCTTAAATGCAGCACTATCTCCATCTGACAGCATCTCAGTATATCGCACCTGGTGACAACTGACTGACCTGGCCCACATCCTCTTAGCTGCCTCCTGCTCCATTGCTTTACTTGAGCCTGCAAAATTTTTAGCACAGTCAGTGTGTGCCTCCCTCCAGCTTTCAAATTCCTGGCCTGTTATTTTTCCTTCTCGCTTGGCACTATTCTTTAAGGCACATGCATGACAGTAGGAGGACAAGACCTCAAAGTCTATTACTAGACCTGTAAGGACGTCAATGCACACACCGATGCCATAATTTGATGTGAAACCTCTTTTATGCCAGGTTCCATCAAAAGACACGCTGATGTTTATAACTGCATCTTCATCCTCCATCAGTAACCTTGCCACATCTGCATCAACCTCAGCATAAGCCTGCCTGATCTGCTCCCTGGCCCTGTGCAATGACCCCAAGCCTCTCTCAATTTCTGCAACTACAATGAAACAAATACCGTATAAATAAACATTGATTTAATCAGGTTTTATTCATAGTGCACATATAACTTAACTTATTTTTTAAAAGACAGTGGATTCTTATATGATTATCTGATTATGATATGATTATGTTATGTGTGTGTGTGCGTGAAAGTAAATCTGTCCAACAAAATATACTGAATATCATAACATTTATTTGTTAATATTTTATGTATAAATATGTTTACATTTTTATGATATAATGTGCATTATGAGGGGAAATATAAATGTAATGTCACTCTCACTTCTGGCACTATCCACAAGACAAAAGCATTTGGCATTTAGACACTACACTGCTTGGTTTTCTGGCTCAACCTTTTTCATACCTGTCACTTTTCTGTTGTGTCTCTGATAAGTCTTAAGGTGAAGGGAAGGTATCCCTAACACCTTGCTGATTTTTTTGAGAGCTGCATACCCCATTCCTAATTCATGTGCTAAGAGCACCATCCGCACATTCACATCAAATGCAACGTCGTTCCTGGACTCGTCCTGCAGACGCGTAGATGTGTAAACACTTCTGCAGTATCTATCTCTCTCACACAGACTACACTCCAGCAACACACTGCTACAGAACCCATGATTCTGTGCATCAATGTCAATTTTCAGCCCTGATCCAGCACAGTTAGGACAACACAAACCACTGACTAATTCATTCAATCGTGCGACGTGAATTATGAGCCATTCCTGTGTGGCGCGGCTGTCATTCCCTCCAACAGACTCTCTCTTTCCCTTTCCAAACGATAACTTACGCGATGAGGCACTCGCTGATGGGGTTTCATCGTCTAATCTGTTGTTTACTTTCTTTTTACTAGCTCTTGCAAGTGACAGCTGTTGCCGTCTTTTCTGTGAAAGTTTATGAGCTGATTTCGGTGTTGTCGGCATTTTCTCTCAGGCGCAGAATAAACAAAGAAGCGTGACACGTGAGAACCAATCACGTAGTCGGAAATTCACATCGACCAATCAGATGTGGTTTTCGGCTGTAGATTCCCCGGCAAACTTTCGCGGTTGGTTATTTCTACAAAGGAAATGCCCATATTTGGATTAGACAGCGCTGTGAATGAGACTGGGAGCTTTACAATGATACCAGGCATGACATGTTTCTGTGAATGGAGACGGCACGGGAGCTCGCGTTAGAATGCTAAATTTTGGTGATTTCCGATAGAAATCTAAAGGCGCAAGTTGACAAAATATAATGAAATAACCCCCTTAATGTGTAATGTTGACATATTTTTTATTTTGACATGAAAGTTTACATGTTAAGGGAGCAAACTGGCCCAAAATCTCAAAATTGACCACTGCATGAAAAAACGATGTTTTCACCTGCCGTGTCTCGCCTTAAACTTCATGTAGATAGATAGTAGAGCTGTGCAGATATACAGAACAGAAAGAACATCGCTGTTCAGTAGGGTTTAAGTGCCACAGGATGGTATACTAAAAAAACTGTGCAGTGTGAATAAAACTTAAACATTAAACATATTAAACAAGTCATTTTGGAAATTGCAGTCAACTCCAGAATTATTGCATTTATTGCATTTATGAAGAAAAGGCTCAGCGCCCAAGGCTCTATCACCTATTGCCAGTGTCTATGGGCGGACTGCTGAGGCAGATTGACAGCAATAACCATTTTAGGATTGTTTGTGATTTGGTCAGTGACTTAGGAGTCCTCTTGACTACTCCTAACTTTTCACAGATTTAGGAGCTAGTTTTAGTGCTAAAATTCTTTGTGAAATACTCTTAGAGCAAAAATTTAGGAGTACTAAATTTAAGACTGACACACCCATTATTACGCACCCATTAAGAGTTTCTCCTAAAGCGGCAAGTTAGGAGCTACTTTTAGCCTTAATATGTTTTGTAAATACATCCCCTGATGTGCAGCAAAAGATTGTTGAGCTTCACAAAATAGCACAAAATAAAATGTGGTTATAAGAAAATAGCTTAAGCATTGAAAATTACCATTTCCACCATCAGAACAATAATTAAGAATTTCCAAACAACAGAAATGTTACGAATCTGCCTGGAATATGAGTTGTGTCTATATCGTCCTAATGCACAGTGAGGAGGATAGTTTGAGTGGCCAAACACTCTCCAAGGATCACAGCTGGAGAATTGCAGAAAATAGTTAAGTCTCTGGGTCAGAAAGCCTAAAAAAATATATCAAACAACACCTACATCACCACATGTTGTTTGGGAGGGTTTCAAGAAAAATCCTTTACTCTCATCCAAAAACAAACTCCAGCATATTCAGTTGTCAGACACGACTGGAACTTCAAACTGGACTGTCTTTTATGGTCAGGTGAATCTAAAAAAAGAGCTTTTTGGCAGCAAACCCACCAGATGGCTTTGGTGCAAACATGGATAAAAAGTACCCCATGTGTACGGTTAAATATACTGCTGGATTTTTAATGTTGTGGGCCTACTTTTCTGCCAGAGGTCCTGGACATCTTGTTCAGATACATCGCAACAAAAAAATCAAAACCTGACGGCCTCTGCTAGAAATCTTATAATTGGCCGTGGTTGGATCTTCCATCAGGACAGTGATTCAGAACAAACATCAAAATCAAAATAAAAATGGGTCAATGAACACAAATCCAAGCTTCTGCCATGGTCATCTCGGTCCCCAGACCTGAACCCTATATAAAATGAGTGGTTAAACTGAAAAGGAGAAGCACCAACATGAACCTGGGAATTTGAAGGATCTGTAAAGATTCAGTATGGAGGAATGGTCTCTGATCTCAGGTATTCTCCAAACTCATCAGACATTAAAGAAGAAGACTCAGAGCTGTTATCTAGGGAAAAGGAGGTTGCAATAATTGGGTGCCAATAATTGTGGCCAATGTGAACTAGAGAAAAACATTTATTTCATGAGATTTTCCCCCCACTTTCCATTATTTTACTTCAATGATAGGTTAGAATTTTGTGAATTTTTTGAATGAAAGATCAAAAGGATAAACAATGTAGATTTATTTTCAAAGCTCCCTTTTCTCATATTAAACAAGATTGCCAATAATTCTAGAGTTGACTGTATCTGATTATTTATTTGATCATAATTTGTATTGTTTTGTATTGTAAAACTTTATTGTCCCCCCTTAGGGACAATTTGTTCTGTAGCTTGATAGATTTTTTACACCACATACAAGACAGACAAATACACCACATTAATAGCACATTAAGAAAGATGAAATTAAAAACTACCTCTTGCTATTTGAATTAAGCAAATTAATAGCACATGCAACAAACAAATATTTACATCTGTTTGTCTTAGCTAGAGGGACCCTATACAAAGATCCTGAGGGGAGGGTCTGAAATGAATCATAGAGAGGGTGAGATATGTCAGATATAATGTGATGCGCTTTCTTTAGCACCTGAAACAAATCTGATAACCCAGGCAATTTCACACTTAATACTTTACTGCAGTTATTTACAACCTTTGATAGTGAATTATTTTGTTTGACCTTTAAAGAGGCAAACCAACAAATCAATCAAAATGTTAAAATAGATTCAACATATGCCTTATAAAAAGTCATCAGTGTCCTATCAATATTTATTTTGGTTAATTTCCGCACACAATAAAGTCTTTGTTGGCTCATCTTACCCAGTCTATCAGTATTCTCTACAAAATTAATAGTGCCTAGGTACTTATGACTTTCGACCAATTCAATCAAATTATTATCGGCAATTGTACTTGGGACTGCTGACTGATTTCGCCGCAGATCGATGCACATGTCCTTAGTTTTCTTAGCGTTCAGAATTAGACCAGCCTGTCGACACCAGTTTGCAAAATACTCGACAATAGGCCCGTGTTCCTTCTCCTCACCAACCAACAAACTTACTATAACTGTGTCATCAGGAAACTTCAGAATGTACCGATTCTCAAGTTGACTTCAACACTCATTTGTGTATAGGATGTAGAGAAGAGGAGAAAGTACACATCCCTGTGGGAAGCCAATAGATGTAGTTATAGGACCTGACAGAAGGAATTTGCAGTTGTTGATTGAATATGTATGTTGAATATGTTTTATGAATATGAATATGTCTATGATTTTATTAGATGTACAACAACAATGTAGTGCATCACTAAGTCCATAAATAGATGCCAGAAACATTAGTCGACAGATTCAATTGTCTGAAGAAGACCCTCAGGCTTAGTAGGGGCATGGCAACAAGATGCAGTGTCTTGTTACCCTTCAGGGAACTGGGTTACATATGTAACCTGAGACGTTCCCTTTCAAGTTGAACTCGACGCCACGTCATGACGTTAATGCTATGGGAATTGAATTCCAACGTCGCTACCCCTACAGCAAGAGCCTGCCCACAAGGCTGTGTAGAAGCACAGACTCTTGTTGAGCACAAACTAGACTTTGACTAACCCTAAAGGACAATAGCTCCTGGGGTTGTATCCGTGTCTAAGCTGTAAAACCTGATGAAAGTGTGCAGTGAGGACCAACCTGCTGCAGCACAGACATCTTGTAAAGGTACACCTCGCAAGAGCTCTAGAAGATGCTACAATCCTAGTGGAGTGGGACCTAACACCTAGAGGCGACCTCTATTGCGACCACCAAAACATACCAAAAGCTAGGAAGATTTACACCACTGGCCTGAGCAGTGGACATAAATCCTCAAAGCAAGGACAGGGCATAACAAATCAAGGCTTTCTTGCTCCCGTGTTTGATGGGGCAGAGGAAAGAAAGCTTGCAACATAACTGGCTGAGGAGCTGAAGAAGGAACATGAGACCTGGTGGTCTCCTACTCTCTTTAGTGATTTTAGCGTCAACAACAAAGCTACATTAAGAGTCACCATTTTCGCTGAAACTGACTCTACAATCTAAAAAATGTTGGGTTAAAACAACCCAATTGCTGGGTTTGTTAATTTTCAACCCACAATTTTTTTAAGTGTAAAGGCTCAAACAGATCTTCTATCAAGGCGCCTAGAACCACCCTGTTAAAAAACACAGTATATGCTGGTTAGGTATGTTTTGAAGCATGGCAGCTGGTTTATGTTGGTCCTTAGTTGGTCATGAGCTAGTTTAAGCTGATTCTGAGCTGGTTATAAGCTAGTCCTGAGCTGGAGCTAGTTGCTTAGGACTAGCTTAGGACCAGCACTTGACCAGCTTGAACCAGCTCATGTCCTGCTAAGGACCAACTAAGGACCAGCTTAACCCAGCTGCCATGCTTCAAAACATACCTAACCAGCATATGCTGTTTTTTTTCAACAGGGCAATGCTAGGTCACAGTGAACTCACAATCAGCAGATAGGCCTCAGCCGTCTACCAAGACACCAAGGGATGCCTCCCAAATGAGGTTCCATCCACAGGTGAGTGGCTAGCAGAGATAGCGGCCACATATACCTTTTAGGTGGAAGGAGCCAACAAGGAACTCTAGGAACTGGACCAACTGGGCAGTTAACTGAGTTCACATCACAATCTCTACAATGTGTTTAGAACAGTTGCCATTTCAGGGCATACAATTTTTTTGGTAGAAGGAGCTCTTACATTAAGAATTGTTTCTGTGACCTCTGCCAATAGACCAGAATCTATGAGCTGTTACCCCTCAGGGGTCAGATCCAAATTTTACATATCTCTGGCCAGGGATAAAATATCATCTCACTTGAGAGAGATCATCTCTCCAGATTGGGATCTCTCATTGGAGGCTGTCCAGAAGAGATACTAGGTCTGCAAACCACACATGGGCCGATCAGAATCACTAGAAGGCGGCGAACTCAGTCCTAGGCAAACCCTTGCTAAAACTGCTAGGAGCAGAGCTGTCGGAGGAAAGGCGTACAGATGCAGCCTTGGCCACTCCTGTACCATGGCATCCAGCCCCAGAGGAGCTGGAGGTATGAGAGTGAACCAGAGAGGACAGTGGTTGTCTCCTCGGAGGCAAACAAATCCACTTTCGCTCGGCTGTACCTCTGCCATATGGATTTCACTACTTGTGGATTGAGACACCATTCCCTGGCCCTCAGCCCCTGTCTCGACAGGATGTCTGTACCTCAAATATAACATATTTTCTATAATTTCAGTCTGCTTGAGGTCCTGAATCAGCGAACTGGCAGGGACTCCTCGAGCAAAGATGGGGCGAATGGCCCGTTGGACGCCTCTGCCTCCCGAATTACCGATGGTTGTGGGAGAAGTGCAGATGCCTTCTGAGAGACCCAAAGGGAATGTGGAACAGGATGGAGCAGTGTAACCAGAATGCCGCCGATTGAAGTTTTTCCTCCTGATACCTGTCAGTGACTGTATTTACTGTGTCGCCAAACAGGCTGGAGGGCAAGGGACCCGCTGCCGCATAAGCATTCACAACTAAGTTAGATGTAACCCTACACAGCTTAGTGTGTAAGGCAGATTTCCTCCATGACAATTTTGATGAAGGAGAGAGATAGAGTGAACAATCACTTGCCTCTCGTATGGCCAATCTAAATTTAAGCTGGCCACCACGTGCGTAACAACCTCAAGCAGCTCCTCAAAAGTGGCTGACTGAGGAAGCCGCTCTGATGATACACCCACCTACTTATCTGCATCCAATCCCTCAGGATCAGATGCAGAAAGCACAAGTTCCTTATTCTCGTCCAATGAATTTGCAAAGCGAGCATCGAGATCCAGAGCGGGGTCCTCTGAGTCAGCATAAAGAGCCAGAGATAGGGAATTATCTGTCTCAAAATCTCCTTCTATTAACTCAACCTGCAAGCCCCATGACCGGAGTTGCCGGTCGACCCAAACCACAAGGTACATGGGCTTGACTCTTATCCCTCGAGAAGAGTGCCAAGCGGGATTGGAGCTCCTTAATCTTGACCCTGACATGATAGCAGCTAAGCTCCTAAGTTAGACAAAGATGCTGTTGACGTGCATTTTTGGTGTCTATTTATGGACTTGGTGATGCACTACATTGCGTTGTGAACACAGGCCCCCATAAAAAATGGTCCCCATACAGATAAACGATAGAAGACGTTTGCCAGTTTTGTTTCCTATTATGGATTTTAAGTAAATATCCACCTCATCTAGCACTCTTTTTGATCTCTTTGGAATTCAGTGCATGAGTGAACTCAAAGTAAATTGTAAACAATTTCAGACCGTTTTGCAAACCTGTTTGATCAATTCAATTAAACAAAAGAATGATCAATTTAAGAATCTGGCATCTCTAGTTCTGATTCTAAACAGCTGACACATGACATGACTGCTTAAATATTATCAGGGAAAACTATTCTTGGGTAGTTAAAAAATAATCTCCATTCAGACAAGCATTTATCAGTAATATTTACTCGGGCACAAGGCATATGTACTGATTTGTTGACATGGTGCGGAACAACATCTTAACTGCACTGATGTTCATATAAGGCAACAAGGTCTAGGAACATCTACTAGTGACTAATCAGTACAGTAACTGGTGACATATGAAAGTTGCTGAAGATGTAAACGAGGCTTCATATGCCAACAAGTAAGCAAGTTTAATGGCTGGGTGGGTTTTTCAATTTTTTACATATAAATGGAGACATAAAACTCCAAATGCTACCAATAAGACAAAGGTTATGTGTCACTTGGAAATCTTGCTATGAAGGTCATGTGTCACTAGAAATCTAGGGCTGATGATGGGAGTGTGGCTTGTCTGTGCAATGAGAGAACATCTCCATTACTCCTTCAGCGCAAATTAGATGCACAAATTATTAAGAACCTTTCGTCCATCATCAGCGGCTCTGAAAAGTGCTTACTGGGGTTAACATGCCACAGAGAGCTTAAAGTGCACTTATTAATTTCAAAGAAAATATTTAACGCTGCCGAAGCGTCCGGCCTCAGCAGATCTCAAGTGGTCATCCACGCTAAACTGGTGGTAAGATTTATCAATGAGCCCAAGCGGGCTCTGCAAATCGACATGCCTTCCTCAAACAAATTAATGAAATTCAGCACTGTAGCATATTTGGAAGAATCCTCCTGACCGACATGGACTTAAGATAGACCTTGAGACAGTAATCCTGCTTATATGACAAGTTTTAATATAAGAAAAGGTGGGAAATTGATTAATTACAGAAAAAGGGTACCTACATTTGTTGCCAAATATTTGGACTTAAGTCATACTTAAAATCCATTGTATAACAAAATATCAAACCAAATGTCATTTATTTTAAGGAAGATAAAAACACTTTTCCAGCAAATCATTTGCAGTGTAGAAGTGTCCAAATATGTTTACAACAGATGGACAGATGCCTAACCCTGCCTAAAAGTTTTCATGTTGGTCTGCGAGACACATACTGTATACTGTAAAGTACTTTACTTGTCTAATCCTACATTACTAAACAGTGCATGCAGCATACAAATAGAGCTGGAGTAATTCTTTCAGGGTCTCAGTCTGTCAACCTCATCTTTCTCTACCAATCTCCTGTCCTCTTTTTCTCTTTCTTTATAACACAATGCCTCTCTCAGCCCTGCTGAATGCCCATGGCATGCCCTGGCTTGCCTTCTCATTGACTTCCACCAAACAGTAGAGTCCAGGGCCAAAATAATTTGTATCTGTTCAATAAATCATTAAAGACTGTCATGCTATGTTCTACACTCTACTCCTCACCCTTCTCTCTCCCCATTCCCTTCTCTCAAAGGTCTTGTTAATGTTTCAAAACTGCACATAAGACACAGCAGCCAGACGCTTAATTTGAAAGGTGCCCATAGGGCACCTGCAGGATTTTTTTTCCCTTCAACTCCTCTTGCCTCTGTAGTGTTAACACCTAGTGCATTTCAGACGAGGGATGTCAGGGCTGGGGGTGAGGGGGGGAAGATGGAGGGACAGAGGGAAGAATTGTACAAAGTGTGCCCTCCAGAAACAGCTTTTACCCTAAAAACCTCATCTGATGAGTGCCATTCGAAGAAGCATAGGGTTAAGTGCTTTAACACATCAGTTTTTAAATTGTAAAAGGTAGATATAGACAGTCAAAAGCACACAGTGAAAGCCCAGGCAATTTCAACCCTAAGCCTAATAGGCTTATGATGTTTTGAATTAAACTTCTGAATATTTTCCTCCATGTCAGGGTTAATTTAATAACTGGCTTCTAAACTATGTTTCAAAAACAAAACTGTAAACTTTCTGAGCAGTTGAGGAACAGACACACACATGCGCACGCACACACGTTTGTTTTTGTGAATTGTGGGGACATTTCATAGGCGTAATGATTTTTATACTGTACAAACCGTATTTTCTATCCCCCTACACTACCCCTACCCCTAAACCTACCCATCACAGAAAACTGCACATTTTTACTTTCTCAAAAAAACTCATTCTGTATGATTTATAAGCCTTTTGAAAAATGGGGACATGGGGTAATGTCCTCATAAGGCACCCTCTCCTTGTAATACCTATGTCATACCCATGTCATTATACAAATTTGTGTCCTGATATGTCACAAAAACACGCGCGCACACACACACACACACACACACACACACACACACAAATAAATAATAAAAAAAATAAATAAAAGCAGGATATTATAACTACGGCATGGTCATTAAAAAGTCATGTGGTTTCACTGTGATGTGCTTGCTGACCCATGCAAAAAGTGTCCTGACGAGTCAATTTAAGATGCACAAAACTAATGAACTGCAAAAAAATGCTTTTTTATGCATTAAATGCCTCTTGGAAACTGTCGATAACCTTAAAAAGTCTAATGATTTCTTATCAGTGCTTGAATGAACCGTAAAATCACCTTTTGAGATATTGACATTTACACAGTCATGAGCAGCAGAACTCCAGCCTCCATATAACAGCTGACGGCTACTTATTCCAAAAGAAAAACAGCCTTAGTGCTGAGCTATGGAAACCAATGCTGTATGCATTCATTTCAGATAAATAGTTAACTCTCAGCTTCATAAATAATAGATAAATACTCATTAATAATTTGATCAAAAATATCCCCAAGCAGTTTTTGCCTCATTGTACATCATTTTTTAAGTATGTCAGATGAACCCTCATTTATTTTCAATTCCATGCCATGTCTGTGTTTTGTAAATTTGTATATTGGTCTTTCTACTTATTTATTTTACAGATACAGTTTTAATATTTGATGTGTAGCACTAAATTACATTTGTTTCCTTTTTATGAGGAGACCCGGAAAGCTAGATACAAGAGGAAGGGTGCTGAGATGTTAATAGTGAGTGTTATTAATGTCCATAGAACTCAAGAACTTCATTAATTTTTAACTAGAAATACATACTGTGCATGAAATCTGGGGCTAATTTGCCTTGTGATTGCTGAGGGAGAGTATTTGAATTATTCTAGCCTTACTTGTTTACTAAAGAAGTACAACTGGAAGACCTCGTGTTTTCATTGAATTACAAGTGTGATTGAAAGGTTGAATGGTTTCATCCACCCCCCAAACCCCCCCAAGCAAGCAAAGCATTTATTTTGTAAGGAATAATGGGAAAACGACATATTTATTGACTTACTCAAAATAATTTGTAATAAAAAGGCAATAAAAAAATAAGCATGAGTTTTGACTACAGTTCACTGTATGAGCGCTCTTGACAGACACTCCTTGATTTAGGGTGTTGAGCAATATATTTCAGCTTTGCCTAAGCAAACCATTGCTATAGATAAAAGCAAGAGTGATGGTCAGAACTAGCTGCTCATTACTGAGAGGAGCTCGGTGCCTGTCTCAGAGCCCTGCTTCACCCCAGGGTGCTAACACTGCTCAGAACCCAGTCGGCAGCAGGTATGGGCTGAACTTTCCAATGAAATTATGCTTCTTGACATCTGCCCAAACAGTGCTTAGCCAAACACCAGGAAGGCTGTTTGTGAAAATCTATCACAGTTGAGGGCACTGTTTGTGGCAATCTCTGCACATCTGTGCTGGAAATGTGAGGGGCTGGAGGTGGGGTCCAGGAGGCACAGATTGAGTAATCGTTATTGAAGGACAGTGTAAGTAGTCCTTGGCCGCCTGACTAGAAATCAAATATTCCAATGTTCTCTCGTGCTCCTGAGTTGGCCGTAGGAGTAGGTCAGTGCACAGTATGAAGCCCGGCAATAGGTTTGCTGGCGCTCACATGACTATTTGTAGAGTGAGGAGGTGGATAAATGCCATTCCTTCCAGAAGGTTTAGCTTAATAATGTGGAACATCAGCTCACTAAAGACCACATTATGACCATGAAAACCATAAAATCTCGGTGGTTATCTAAATTAAAAGAAAATATGACATTATTCACCTTCGTTTCACCTGGTCATATCTTGCTTTGCTTTGCATCAAATGTTTGCATTGCAATTTTGAAGGAAAAAAGTCAGGTGTTTTATGAAATGCATAGATAAAGTGATAACACTTTAGAATAATGGTCCATCATTAATAGGAATGCAGGAAGTAATGCAGGACAAATGAGTACTGCATTAACACTTCAGCTACTACTATTAACTAATATGGAAACAAGATTAACTGATCAGTTAATAATAGCAAATTTTGGACTGAGACAGTTGCTTATTAGATAATCAATAATTACTGAATGAGATTAGCCTTATTAAGAACTAATAAATATGACAAAAATACAAAGAATTACCAATTACTAACTAATCATCACAACATTATGTGTCTGAAACATCTTTTTTACTCTAAAAGGGGTCATAAAATGCAATACTAATTACTCAAGTATTATCTAGTGTTTCTGCAGGAACTGCTAGTGATCTGGACCATTATTTTAAAGTGAAGAAATTTTCTCTTTCTTTTTTTTAACTTTAAAATAATGGTCCAGTTCACTATAGGAACCTCTTCGACTGATCCAAAAGCTGTCCAACCAATTCAGCCAGTTTGAAAAAAAGAAAAAAGAAAAAAAGAATTGATTGGTTTGATGACATTTTATGTCATAAGACTTACATCATAACACTTGCTGGATGCTAACTCAAGTTAACCCGAGAACCTTTCTGACTGATTCAGAGTTGTTCAACCAATTAGTTCACAAATGAATCATTCAGTATGATCAGCTGAACCAGTTTGCAAAGAACTGACTAAAAAAATAATGCATTTGTTCACAAACCAGGCATCAATTAAATGGTCTAAGTAGTGTGATTTTTTTTCCCTCAAACTCATTAAGTGCAAACCCTGCAATGCAAGCGATTTTAAAGATTTCATTGGTCACATCAATCATAGTGCTCATTGCCTACACAACAAGGAAACAAATACTAACCCATAACCTAAATCTAACTTTGATCTTAGCATTGGTAGTTCATCCTGGTAGATAACATTACTGTCTGTTGTAATCAGATCCATCCATGTTATTTCGGAACTCTGAACTGAATCCAATAAGTCCGAACTTTTCCTGACATGACTGAGTGATTAAATCCGGTTGGTGAGGTCTGAACACACTCTGACAACGAAAGTGATGTCTCGCGCCTATACTTCAATGAGTGCGAGACATCACTTCCGTTGTCAGAGCGCGTTCAGACCTCACCAACCGGATGCGCAAGGCAGTTGGACATAGTGGTGTATTAGAGGTAAAAAATTATATAAATATTGTTCGGTTACTCGCACAAACCGATCGTTTCGTGTCTTAGGACATCAATGTGTCGTCACGAGCCGCAGGGTTTAATTTGGATTTGTTTGTGCATGTTTTTTTTTTTTATTCTCATAGATGGTGTTACCATTTCAATGCATCATATGACTGACAGACCGCAACGGTTGGAGTTAAAAATCATCATTTGTGTTCTACTGAAGAAACAAAGTCACCTACATCTTGAATGCCCTGGGGGTAAGCAGATAAACATCAAATTTTCATTTTTGGGTGAACTATCCCTTTAAGTTGACTAATGAAATTGGCTACTGTGTGGAGTTAAAGCTTAACTGTTTTTAAAGGGGACAAATTCACATGGTCTAAGTGTAACAAGCTAGCTGTGTCTCCATAGTGTACAAAAATAACACCAGAAGAAAAAATATCATTGTAAGGATTGTGTTGAAGTAGGACTTGTTTTGATCCACTCTACGGGAGTTGAGTAGTAGCTTTAGCTTTCTGACTATTTCAACTCTACATAAAAGGCAGAATGTCAAGTATTAGAGCTATGGGCACTCTAGAGTAGAGAAGAAAGGAAATTAATTATCTTGCAAAGTACATTTTTATCATGGGCAGAAACTGACACGTATTGATTAATGAGCCAGTAAGTGTTTGCTTGCTGGAATATTAATTAATTTCCTTGTAAAGGCAAGAGAAATCATTAAGACAGGTGAGAAGACCTTGACTTCACAAGCCCAACAAAGGCGCAGGGAGCCACAGAACGAAGGCTTAGGAGATGTGGAGAGAGAAAGAGAAAGAGACAGCAAGTGAGAGAACGAAGTTCTCGATTGGTTGCCTCTTCAGGTCATCTGCATGCCCTGCCCCAGACGTTCTCTCACCACATCAAACCACCATACTGCGCCAATTAGCACAGCCACTGTGGAGAGGAGGCCGTGCTCTGTTCCCTCTTATTTATCTCTGTTATGAATCCCATCATCTCGTAATTTTCCCTCTAAAGGATCTGTAGTGAAGATCAAGTGGCTGCGTTTGAGTATCAGGGCAGGAGGAATCACAACAAGTTAACCAAGAAACTCTGCAAATAATCACATCCTATTTTCTCTGCATCTACTGTTCTCCTTTGAAAAGACTGTGTATTTATTATTATTATAATTTCCCCCAAGAACTGTTTTTTTGAAAACTGCTGCTTGATCACACAAATCCCAGCGCTTTGGGCACATTTACTGTCTATTGTACAATTGTAAAGTTCTTGTACAATAAAGAGGAAATATAGGTTTAAAGCATCAGAGCTGGGGAAGCCTCATGGCTCCGCTCAATTATAATGGAGTGTGTGATGGAAGATGTAGGGCAGGCTTGGCCGGAGGGATCCACATGGGAAACCTGCTCAGGGTCTACAATGAGAGTTGGATGGTAACAGACCTGTCTCCACTCATAGGCCTCTGCCTGAAGCACTCTCACCTGCCCTGGAGCCCAGAGGAGGCCACGCACCCTCCTCATCATCCCACTGTGTGCTCTGTAGAAACTCAACCCTGACCCCACTCTCGGCCGCTTTATCATGGACCAGTGTTGAGGGATGTGGGCTGAGAAAGGCCTTTGGACTTATACAGACTTAGTATATTTTGTGTGACGGTTGCAATCTTTGAGAACAAGAAAAAAAAAAAAAAAAAAAGATAAAATTGATAAAATCAATCAGTTAATAAATTTACATGTTAGATGCACAAGGGTTATTTTTGTAAGTTTTACTGTAATAAAGCACGCAAAGAAAGTGAGAGATTTCTGTCCCTCCTTTGAAAGTCCATTACACCAAAACTTTGATGCTCAAAAACTAACCATTTAACCATATTAGATGATTTTTTTTTAAAACATTGATCATACAGTTATACAAATCTGTAATCCTAAATCCATATCCTGCTTATAGCCCTGACAATGAAACCAAGTTAATGTTGTCATTAAACGTAACAGCATAACCAAACAAGTTTTTCACTTGCTATTAGATTTGAAGGGTTAGTTCAACCAAAAATGAAAATTCTGTCATTAATTACTCACCCTCATGTCGTTCCAAACCCGTAATACTTTCATTCATCTTCGGAACACAAATGAAGATCTTTTTGATAAAATCTGAGAGCTTTCTGTCCCTCCATAGACAGCCTACATACGTTTTTCTTTGGATGGATGCACTTTCCTGAGCTTTATACTAGTTGGACCAATTCACTGCTATTATAAAGTTAAAATGCGTCAGGATATGTATTAATATAACTCTGATGTGTTTATCTGAAAGAAGAAAGTCATATACACCTAGGATGGCTTGAAGGTGATTTTCATTTTAAAGTGAACTAATCCTTTAAGGCCTTGATATACTGATGGTGAAGTTCTTTTTCATACTTCGCTTAGGGTTAAAAATAAGTTCAAAATACCTTTTTAGTGGTATACTGTTAGTGAACATCCTGATACCGAGCACACTGCTGAGTGTGGCATTTTGATGAATATGGCACTTCATTCAAGTCAAGCAAGTTATATTTATTTCTATAGCTCTTTATACAATAGATTGATTTAAAGCAAGTAGTTTTACAGTATTAAACTGAAAACAGTGTTAGTGTTGCTTTTAATTAGAATTAGAACTTTGATTTCTACTATAAAGCAGCTTGCTAGTGTGTTCATATATCATTCATATTTTTACTCACGTCTTACCTTGATGGACTGAACAGAAGAAATAAACCAGAGAGGATTTCCACGTCAAAGAAGGCGGAGACCCAGAGCACACCTATTATATAATTGGCAGTTCGAAGGTGTTTTCCAGCCAGAGCAAGTTTGCTTTGGCAAGGTGTTTCGAACTCCAAACTAACTTTGTTTTCGCCTGATTTTTTTTTTTTTTTTTTTTTTTTTACGACAAACCATTTCATTCTTTGATTTGGCTTGAAGTATATTGGGGCCTTTAGAATATACAAGTAGCACACAAGTCAAGAAGATTTCAGTTTCTGTCAATGGCTCTATAATGTTAACAAAACACATGGATGCATTTCTTGTCTGTCGCTACCACATTTATCTCCTGACTGGCACTGAAAAACAAGCAGGTACAACCCAGTCGCCATATTGATTAAGGCTAAATAAGCCCCAGCAGCACTTGTAGTGAGTGCTTGTTTGTGTCTGTTCATGTCAGGGGCCATTTCCACGGCAGGAGACCCCTGAGGAGTGCAAGCTGCACACTGCAGAGCCACCTGAAATGAGGCGCTGCCTGAGCCAGGCCCTCTGCTCTGCGCGCCATCATTATTTTGAAGGAGAAAAACCCGGTTTGACAGATGAACTGGGGCCAGAGGAAAAAAACACATCACTGATACGGCACATAACAAGCTCTCAGAAGAGAGCAACACTGATTCATTTCTATGGTAACCTGTATCAAAACAGACTTCCAGGAAGGATCTCTTTGTTTTGGTGTGGGGGGGTGATCATTCTTTTTGGTGGGAGGAAGAATTCAGGTGTGAGACCGATGCAGGTTCAGGGGTATTAGCACTCAGTGTGGTGATGAGTTAAATAGCGAAAGGTGAGTCGGCAGCACTCCCAGAGCTGGACTACTGAGGGATCAGTGTTAGAGTTGCTGTAATTTAATGGGTGAGATATATTTAGGTCTAGTAGACCTGCAGGGCAGGGGCCGCTGGGTGAGAATGTGAGAGGGAGCAAAACTTCAAACCGCCAGCGAGGTTACGGGATTTACTTCGGTATGTGGGCTGGTACGGCACTCTGCTGTTTCTCGAAGAGGAATGCTCATATTGCCTTGACTCTCAACTCCTCCTGATCAAGCACACCTGTTTGCTTAATACTTTTACCTACCTCAAGATTTAGCCTTTTAGGTATTATTTAGAGTTATTCCTTTTTTTGATAGTTTTGCGATGTAATTAGATTGTGGAACATTTTCTGCTGAACCCTGTCATGTTATGTTTGGTCTTATTATAAAACATATTGATATCTTATGACATTTCCTAATATTAGGAGAACTTATTTTAAACTATTTTCACTTGATAACACACTTCAAACATCCTCCATGAAAATGTTACTTCTCTTTGAACACTAAAATTCTGATTTATGAACATACTGTTTGGAGTAGTTTTATTGTATTTATAAAAAAGAAAAAAGAAAAACAATGCTACCTTCTGACATATTTTTGTGAAAAAAAAAAAGAAAGAAAAAAAGTCAAATCTGCAAAAATATCTGCCTGCTGAGAAACGTAATAAAATAATTTGAAAGAAAAATAGGTTTATCTCAAAATTACTATTATTAATTTTACACATACAGAATTGAGGTCTCCAGGGCCCCAGCCATGTAGTAAAGCCAAATCTTAAGAGTAAAAGAAGGCAATTATAAATGAATGTTTATAAGATTAAAAGCACATCATGAGTTGGTTTCTCTTGAATGTCAATATTTCATTTCATATACATGAGTGAGCCAGGATGGGAACAGGATGACTTTAACAAATGGGGCACAAGCAGTCACAGAGCTGCCCTGTTCCCATGAATGTAAAACAATGGCAGGTTTGTGGTAATTATGGGATGTGGAGACCACTGGCCTAAATGTGGGTCAGCACTGATGAATATCCTGTCTGCATGGGGCATCCCTTACCCTGTCCCACCCTTCGCTCTCTTTCCCCCCGGTGCTTATCCAGTGGTCATGCATATACCAGGATAGTCAGTGATGGCTTAACCCTATTTTTACTCTCCCTTAAGCCCCAAACTTTTTTTGTTCATTATCTTCCTCAATCCACAGAAACACACTCACATATCACTAAAAATGAATTGTGTCCACTGATTTGCATACACTGTTTGCATTGGTTTACAACCCAGTTCAATAAAAAAGTGCCAATCTGCTAATAAAATTAGCTTGGGAATGCTATTTACATGGCACAGTTCTCCATCTTTCAGGCTGGTTCTGAGTACTACGTTGTGGTGGAAACCGCAGACTACAATCTGACATACTTTACTGCACAGCATCGCTTTACCACCTGAATCAGCTCGATAAATTGTTGAAAGTGTGTTTGTCTACTCCAAATGTTTAGACATATGCCCACTTAAAATGCTCTTACCCATCAATGGATCATAACTTGAGGAATCTCTTCTTCCATTGTAGAAAATGTACACAGCCTTCTTCTGCTGTTTTCATGATGTACCAGTGTAAAAGGTGGATTTCTGCCATCTACTGGACTGGAGTGTGACGTACTGGATGGTGCACAGAAGTGTAATGGCAGACATTATGAGTTTACTATATATATATATATATATATATTAGGGCTGTCAACATTAACGCGTTAACGCATGCAATTAATTCAAAATCATTAACGCGTTAAAATAATTTGACGCATTTAACGCGTGGTGTAGCCTACATAAATGTACGAATTATATGAAATCATATCATTTGGTTGTTTGGTGTCATTTTTTGGAAAGACATCTAAATTTACCTTGAAAAAAGCTGAAAAATACAGTTTTGTGAAAATCACACTTCAATCTGATGGTTTACTTTGCTGGATATACGCAATGATGGCAAAATGGACGTGTTAAACAAGATAAATGGTGTATGATTAATTTCACGATAAGTGTGTATATATATATATATATATATATATAATCTATTGACAGCCCTAATAAATAAATAAATAAATATAAAAATTTTATTTTTGGGTTAACATTATATATATATATATATATATAATGTTAACCCAAAAATAAAATTTCTGTCATTAAGTACTCACCCTCATGTCCAAACCCGCAAGACCTTTGTTCATCTTCAGAACACAAACTAAGATATTTTTGGTGAAATCTTATCTCCCATAGAAAGCAATGAAATTACCACATTCAAGGTGCAGAGAAGTAGTAAAAACATTGTTAAAATAGTCAACATGACTACAGTGGTTCAACTTTAATGTTATGAAGCGACAAGAATACTTTTTGCACACAAAAATTCTTGTTGCTTCATAACATTAAGGTTGAACCACTGTAGTCACGGTCTTGCGGGTATGGAACAACATGAGGGTGAGTAATTAATGACAGAAATTTTATTTTTGGGTGAACTAACCCTTTAAGTAATTTCCCCCCTGAATTTAGTTTTAATCAATAGGTCATAATCCAGGCCACAGAACTCTGCAGTAACTTCAGCATAATTTTGCAAAATTGTAAAGCCCCTCATTCTACACCTCCCCTCCCGCTCTCTAAATTTGTTTATTAAATATTTTGGCTAAATTGATCATGCTTTCAGCTACCAATGAGAATCTAGCTTAGTTTAACACATTGTTACCACTGTAAATACATATTCTGTGTAGGCCTAGTCATAAAAGAGACTGTAAGACATTGCTGCAAGAACCTGCTCATAATAGATGTCTTGCCCTTTATTTTTATTTTATTTTTTTCTGTATTTTTTTTACACAAAACTTTACTAAAGGAAACATAAACAATTTTTTTTTTCTCTCTCAGAAAGATACAACCATGGATAAAAATTATCTCTTTGCCTTTCAACATCTTTTTAAGACACCTCCAATCATTGACATTGAAGGTGTGCTGGTAATGAAATCAACTTCTGAAGGCTTTGATTTTCAGTCTTAATGAAGGCAAAAGAAGGGAAAAGCAGCAGTATCAATCAGTCTGTTTGGTTTCTTTCATTTGTAGAACAAGCGGGGAATAATTTGGCACCTGATGCAGAGAGGAGCTGGGCTAAATCAAAGCGTATAAATAATGAACTCTAATTAGCAGCGTGTGGGAGAGGTGTGATGTCTGTCTGGATGGCGGAACCTCTGCCTGTTCTCGTGATCAGTCACTGCGAGAGCCTCACTAACGCAAGAGGAAGTCAGAACTTCTCTGTTAAGGGAGGGAGGGAGGACAGGAAAGTGGGAATTGGGGGACCCACATGCTTCTACAAACACTAATTGAAATCTTAGTGTGCTCATACACACACATTCGCACATACACGGTGGCACAAGCTGCACTGTGGTTAATTTAGAATTAACCTGTCCCGTTGTGAAAGGTATTGTACCTATGTTCAGTATTTTTTGTAATAATCGCTTGACTAATTGAGGGTGTTGGGTAGTTTTGCACAGAATAAATAGTGGCCTAATTAGAAACACAGCAGGTTTGTGATATCCTAGCAATAATACTGACACTTTACAACAAACACTCACTGGCGCACAAGGCTTGGCACTGTCTCAGTGGCTCCCTGAATTGGGAGAGGTGCTGGGTTTCACCGTGTTGCATCATGGTATATTATCTAACAAGCACAAATGTCACTGTGCCAACAAACATCACTTGGACCTGGTGGGTAAATAAGTCCCTTGGTTTACACCAAAATGTGTAAAAAAAAAAAATAAATAAAAAAAAAGGCGAAAAAAAAAGCTCTCGCTGATGACTGTGCTGTGGTGGGCCTACCATTGCACTTATTTAATAAGACGTATATGTTTAGTATACAACCTCCGAACCATTTTTTCCCCCCACAGATTTTCCTGCCATATTTATCTTACAGTATGTAAAGAGAAGAATCTGATTAGACTCATTGGCTGACCCCTCTTCCTCTGTGATGAATTATAAGAGTCAAGGATGCAGAATTTGATTTATCTCCCTGACCTTTTCTATGCAAAGGATACACAGTCTGTACAACCATAATGTGACACGTCAGAAAAAGAGGTCATGTCTGTTAGAAAACATTGGTGCTTTTCGTTCTTTCTCTCTCTTTCTCTCTCTCCTGCTGTCTCCTATGGCTCTATTGTTTTGTGTGACAGCACAGAATCCAGCACCGGTCTAATATGATTTTTGTGCCGTTTTTACTGGAAATGAAGTGAGCCTTAGCAGATGAGATATTTCCCAGACTGCATTTGCTCAGATCGAATCATTAAAGCGGATCTGTATAAATTGATAAACAGAAATTTTAATATTTATTTTTCTCCTCTTGACACAATAAAAGAGAAATCAGAATGATTGGTGATGACTTTGATCTCTTATAGCCCATCACTTTCTACCTCCTATGAGCCTCTTTAAAACTCACTGAATTGATCTTAATTGCCCCTAATTTCTTAACAGTTTATGTAGGCTTTAATGCAAAGGGAGAGTAAATGAGGAGGGAGGAATAAAATAATAATAATACAAAAACTAAGTCCGTATTAGGAGGATGCAGAATCAGTTCAATAAAAGCTCTATACTCTGAATGAATATTACAGTTATCTTCTATGTTTGCCACAATTAATCCAAAATTAATAAACATTACCCTTACTGTAGAATATTCTGAGCAAAGAGGCACCTGTATTAAAACACATATATAAATTATGTTTATCTCTTATCCTGAATAAGAAATCAGGTCTGAATTGGAAAGGGAGGATGCTATAAATATTAATGATTTTTTTAAACTTCAAAAGGGCGATAATATGGGATTCTCAGGAGGTGTCTCATCTTGAAGGGGGTAGAGAGAGGGGGGTTTGGGGGAGGGGAGGGAGAGCAACTGTAATTAAACATGGATGTATGCCTTCCTACGGCCGGTCTGGGGTTTGACAGGCCTGCAGAACAAGCCCAGGTGCAGCTGAGCGTGACAGCGAGCTTGTGAGTACAGGGACGCTACACACACATTAGCACCTACCCTGGACAAGAACACTAGCACAGGGAACGCTGACTGCACACGATCCGCCTGAATCTGCTCTGTGTGCGGCAGTGATTTCAGCCGGGAAGAGAATGAAATGAATAACAGTAAGATGCAATTAAAAGGTATATTCGACTATGTTAGCAACTTGTACAGGCTTGTACATGATGATGAGGGTCAATGATCAAGTCCGGGTGATACAAAAAAGCCTCATTAAAAGAGTCAAATTCTTAAAAGAAAAATTGACACTAACTAAAAGATTAATAGTATTATTTCTTAGGGAGATTATTTCTTAGGAATAATAATGATTAAGCTTTAAGTATTCAATGTGTAAGGGAAATGTACTTTTTACATGATTGTTCAAGCCATTAAATTCAAAATTTGCTGAAATGGTGTGAAAGTTTTCTAAACTTAAAAAAAAAATAAGTATACATTTATCCATTTTTATTTATTTATTTATTTTTTTTTAATAAATATATTGGCACTGTGATTTGTCAATGCCTCAGCTATCATTAATGCACTTTAGCATTTTACTGAAATTCCAGATTGAAAAAAATAATCAATTGTTCAAAATCATTTATGGCATTTTTTAGCAGTAGTCAAACAAAGAGAGGAAATGCTGGTGGAGTGTTGAAGAAGAAATGGGCTTGTGGGACAGGTGTTTGTGTTCCTCTCATTCCAGCTTTATCTCAGTAATTAATACATAAGAGGCCAAAACATTTGCCAAGCGGTTTCCAAAGCTGTTTACTGTAAACAATAACAAGAATAACAACCAAGGAAAGGGAAATAAAACGCAGAAGTGCAGCACAATGGATGGTCATGTAAGCGGCTAGCTGGAAGGAAGGAGAGGAGAAAAAAAATTGAGAATAAATGAAAAGACATGAACAGTCCAGGTGGTTTAAAAGAGCGTGCAAGAAAATGGGTGAGAAATGAGAGAGAGGGGAGGAGAGCAATAGGGCAAGAATATTTTTAAAAATGTGGTATTGTGAAATCGACGGAGGGAGAAATAGAGAGAGAGAAAGGAGACAAGGGAAGTGAGGTAGTGAGTGCTAAGCCCCAGGGCTCTGAAGGGGAATTGTAAAGTAACGCTGAGTGAGTGAGCATATCCAGTTCGGGGACGTCTCCACAGCTTTTTTGTCCGCTGCCGGACACCCAGAGAACACGGTAAGTCCCAGAGCGTCTCAGCCGGGCTCGCTCTGACATATGCAGCCTTCCAAAGATGAACAACATCACCCCCAGTGCTTGCCAGAAGGTCGGGAAATTGCTCCCATTGCACATCGCTTCTTCTTCACACATACACACAAGAACCCTCCCTCCTGTTTCCCCCTGGCCAGGGTAAAGGTAGCTTTTACTCTCCTTAACTCATCTACTCTAAGGGACTGCAAGCTTTCTCTCACTCACCAGACCTTTTTCCACATGACTTTACCCAGTTACAGGCGCGCTAGAGTAAAAACCTTCCTCCTTGCGCACCCGCACGGGGCTGAATAATGGATAATGGGCCTGTGATGAATTTTTTGGGGAAGATCTTAACGACACCCAACACCTCTTCCCCTGCACACCCCCTAGTCCTCCATAAATTAACCACCGCTTTTAATTAGCTACGGAGAGACAGTAGAACAACTTTGAGCATTAATAAATCATGAGCACCAGCACTATTTGGCTTGCTGTACATGTTTCTTGTGGCGAGGATGATCCTTTTCAGACTACGCTGCGATCGCTTACAGGGGAAAGCGCCTTGAGTACAGAGTGCAGTCGGAGGGCATTCCCGGGGAAAATGATGCCTGTTTGCATGTGAAAAGCCCCATTTACCTGCTTTATACCTACCGGCGCTCACTCACCTCGTCTTTAGCTCACTCTTACTATCGTGCTTTTGAGACCTTCATCAATTTTCATTGGTTCAAACAGCATGCATGCAGCAGGCGGCGCAGGGGCAGGTTCTTAGTCTACATCCATTTATCCACATTAAACGGGAGCTTTGGGGACATCACCCTGCGAGAGATGAGAGTTTAATGGCACTGTCCCAAATAAGTTTTCGCTGTGTACTTCCGCACTCCATTTAAGATTCATATTCCCTTTTTATGCTTTTATCACCCTGAATAAGTGGCGACCCAGCCAAGCGTTCACCCAGCCCTTCATCTGCCATTTCAGAGCACATTTACCAGCCCAGCCGAGTAAACCCCCGCCACTGAGCCAAACAAAAAAACCTCGCTCCATACCGGCGCGTTCCCCTCCTTATTCCCCCATGTACATTTAGAGCCAAAGGAGGAAGTAACTGCATCACATCCCCACCAGGGCTAGTAACCATTTGGATATTTTGGATCTTTTTTCTTTTTATTTGTTTTAACAAAACCCTCTCCCTAAGTCCCACTACAGCCAGCATTGCCGCATAAACGCAGTCAACCGTCTTTACAATGCTAAAAGAATTGACATTACTTGGACCAAATAAAATAATTACCATTTAGAGCTATATTTCCTTTTCAGTGGCTCCTACTTAACTACTTAAATCATGTAGCTATTAAACA
This sequence comes from Ctenopharyngodon idella, assembly GCF_019924925.1. Lineage (NCBI taxonomy): Eukaryota > Metazoa > Chordata > Actinopteri > Cypriniformes > Xenocyprididae > Ctenopharyngodon > Ctenopharyngodon idella. The sequence continues at coordinate 16,178,922 of NC_067225.1, read as the reverse complement.
TATCAGATGCTAACAGTGTTTCTGCCAAATTAGCATGTAGGGTATCAGAATGAATGTGGAAACATATGAAAATGCCAGTGTGCATTAGGCTTTATGAAAGAGACACACTAGCTGTAATGCTCTATTGGACACAGAGGGGAGAGACAGAGGTGTGTAATGTGTACTGACTGAGTAAATGAGCTCATAAAGTACCGCCTGCCTTCAGGGAGTGGAGAACTACATGTGCTAATCTTCATCAACATCCGCTCCCTGCCATGTAAAAGAGCAGGAACAACTGAGTTACGCACTCTGGACACGAGCAGCCTACATTAGAGGGGAGTGTTTTCCGGCACAGGACACCATTACTACCACTCCCAGCATGCCTCAGGATGAGACGACTGTCACTGAGAATTAGCCACGGGGGCTCTGCCATGTAAACGCATCATATGTAATTGGAAGAAGGAAAAAGGCAAAGGAAAAGTGTAGGGGAAAAGAAAAGGCTTTTAAAATAATCTGCCAGTTCACCGTTACATTGTCGAGACCATGTGCCGACAACATAATGAAGCTTTTAGCAACTGTCAGACCATTGGGCGCAGAATACGTTACGCCCGTCTACCTGCTTTCCCTGTTTGTTTCGTTCTTTTTTCTTCCGAGTGGATCTGTGGGTAACCTTGTGTTGATATTTACTCACTGTGAGTGCTCTTGCTGCAGTTTTCTCGAAATGACCAGTTTACTTGATAATATCGACAGCTCTAGTGTAAAATCTGCTGGCATCAAAGGTCAAAAAGAGCAATGTTTTTTCCCCCTCCCATCTCTACGGGCCGTCTTCCATCTCGCGCTGAGTAAATCTCAGAGCGGAATCACTTTTCTGACAATAATTTATAAATTATGCACTGCTTGTGTTTTGAATTGAGAAAGGCTTTCATATCTTTTCCATTAACTCAGATTAAGTTTTCATAGTGATGCTGGAGAGAATGCTAGCAATATACCCGTCTCATTTTAATGAAAATTTTATCAGTGCTCTTTTCTGTTGTACACTCCTATTGGGATGTCTGTGAATCTACAGCTTGGCTTTTGGACGTGAACTCCCCTCAACCTGCCTGCCAGTGGCTCTGAACGCTTCAATATTTGATGGGCTCTGGCTAACTCAGCCGTAAGAATTCAGCTGCAGAGATTTAACTCTAATGTAAAAATTGTGAACGGATGAAAACTGGGATGTCATAAGTAATACATCTATTCCAAGAGGGGGAACCGCTACCATTTGTGGGGAAGAGGAAAGACAGGAGAGCAAGAGAGACAGAGAGCGAGAGAGAACGAAGAAAAGAAAGGGATTTAAGAAGGAACACTGCACTCTCTTTCTTCCTTTTATGTTCTCAAAATGAAAAGCCTGGAAGCTATGGGGCTAACAGCTAACATTTTCCCCTGACTCAATTCCTTGCTCCTCCAATTGATTCTTAATTATGAGCACTCTTTTTCCCTTTCTTCACAACCATCAATAAAAAAGGTCCTTTAATGTCATCTTTCTGAAGAAATGGGCATCACACCACTTAACGTTCATAGGTCAAATCCATTTCAAGGAGCATTATGTTCCTCTCTCTCTTTCTCTCGGGCTCTTTTTCTTTCGCAGACAAACACACTCACACTCTCGGTCACCAAACAGATTCCAAAACATTCGGAAAATCTGTCTATACAGTTCTACTGTGTTGATGCACGCTTCCTTCGAAGCGGAAGAGGTCAGCTGAGATGGGTCTGATGAGCACGTTTTGTATCTATAGATGACTCCCTTAAGCCATACGCTCTTTGGCACAACGCATACTGCTGGTAATAGCTCATCTAACAATGATTTCTTTGTGTCGGGGAATCCAAGGAGAAACTCTGTGTGGAGAGAGGATGGTGAAACACTTTGTTGCCTTAGTTTTTGTTTTTTCTAGCTTCTCATATAAAAAGCCCTGGGAAGGAATGTTAGTTGTTTAGTATGCAGTTTAGTCGTTTAACCAATAAGATTTTTTGGGCTTTTTTTATGTAACCCTCATGTTCTGTTTGGGGTCTCAGAGACCCTGAGGCCTTTTTATATTAATAGTTTGAAAAATACTTAACATTGGCATATTAGGCTGATTCTTCTGATACTACTGATACCTTATGTTATGGCAACTGATTTTTACTTCAACCAAAACTCCATCATAAACTTCAACCGTCCTCAAAGAAAGCTTTACATTAATTTATATGAATAAAGGAATTTTCGGTAACACTTTATTTTAGGGTCTTTTAACTAGTTGCTTATTAGCATGCATATTAATAGAATATTGGCTATTTATTAGTACTTATTAAGCACATATTAATGACTTATTCTGCATGACCTTATTCTACATTCTTAATCCTACCCAATACCTAAACTTAACAATTAACAATTACTAACTATTAATAAGCAGTAAATTAGGAGTTTATTGAGGGAAAAGTCATAGTTAATAGTTTATATGTGTTCCCTATACTAAAGTGTTACCGAATTTTCATACTGTATGATAGCATAACATCTGTGATCGGTGTAAATTAATATTTACCCAAAACAGAAAGAATGCTAAAGCAGAATTAGTTTTTTGGAAAAACAGAACAGGAGAAAAAAAAAGAAAAAAAGAAATATAGACATGTGATGCAAAAACTTTTGTGGATGACTCACATAAAGGACACAGTATACCTAAAGTGGCACAAGCTATTCCTTATGCCATGTTTATCACTTTTTATTACCAATAATAACAGATCTCCTCAGGGAGCTGGAGGGTAAGTATGCCCGGCAGCACTCTTTCAGCCACTTTTAGACTGACTGCATCCAGCAAGCACTCAATGTATAACGCTTACTGGGAGTCTCTCCATTTCTGAATGTACACGACTACAGTGTCTCTTACAGCTGATAAATAAAAAATCATTACTGTTATGGCACTGATTTGGACTTCACCTGGGTATTACCTTGCACACAATCTAAAATATAAATAAAAAGTCAGGACCTATATGCAGTGGGGCAGAAAGTCTGAGATCACATTGAAAGTATGGAAATAATTGGAAAAAAAAGAAAAAAGATTTGAATTAAAGTTGAAATGAAAAGAAAGGAATATGATCATAAAATGAATAAGACATATATCAGAATCAGAATGAGATTTATTGCGAAATATGTTTACACACACAAGGAATTTGTCTTGATGACAGACAGATAGTAAAATAAAATAAAGATAAGTGGCTAAAGATGTACAAATGAAATGAACAGGGAATGGAATAAGAAGAGTTAATGAAATGTTAAATAAATATAAGTGATATTGCACATATGTATACCATTTAAATATTTTGGGTCAGTAATATGTTTTTTAAAGCAATTAATACGTTTATTCTGTAAAAGTGACAGCATTTATTATGTTACAAAGATTTCAGATAAATGCTGTTTCTATTAATCAAAGAATCCTGTAAATGTATCACAGTTTTCACGAAACTATTAAACTGTTTTCGACTTTGATAATAAGAAATGTTTTTGAATCTGAAAATGTTTTGAGCATCAAATCAGCATTTTAAAATGATTTCTGAACCATGAGACACTGAAGATTGTAATAATGGCTGCCGAAAAATCTGCTGTCACAGGAATAAATGACATTTTAAATATATATTTATATATAAAACAGCTATTTTAAATTGTAATAAATTAAATTACATTTAAATTGTGATAAGATAGATAGATAGATAGATAGATAGATAGATAGATGATAGATAGATAGATAGATAGATAGATAGATAGATATGTGTTTAACTAAATGTTAAACTACTGTAATCATCCTCCCCCAACTCAGGCACATAGCATTCATGCATGCTGCAATGCAAAGGTACTGTGATGTGAAGTAAAGTGTATAACACTTCCCTCTCTGTGACATTCACCAGAGACCATTAAAGTGAGAGCCAGTAGCTGTGGACGGGATCCTGATCTTTAGCTGGGAAATGATCACAATTAGGAAAGCACACTGTCCCCGGTGACATTTAAGAATGCACTTGCAGGAAGTACAGTTGTAATGGCTTGTGAGTGTGTGTGTGTGTGTGTGTGTGTGTGTGTGTGTGTGTGTGTATTTGTGTGTGGGCACTGCTTACCTTTGTCTTCCAGATTTATGTTTGGCTTTCGGCCCTGTTTTGCAGAGACTACAGCAGTTTTTACATCTGTCAGAACTCTGCAATCTCTCAACCGAACTTTGAAACTCATGTTTATTTTTACTTTCATCTGATCTGTCTTTATATGTGCCATAACCTACATTTAACATTTTGTTTATGTTATGAAAACAATAATGGGTTGGCTTTCCTTCACGCAGTCTCTCTGAGGGCGTATGCTGTCGAGGAGGACCACTCTTCCACCCCACTCTGTAAAAGTGGCATAAGGAAAAACATGATTTGATGCTATTATTTTTTGATAGCATCTGAAAATGTTAAACATTTAAGTGTTGTTATAGCTGTATGTCTATGAAGGGGAGTTGAAGTGCATTCGTATTCTGCATCTCTGAATGTACTTCAAAAAAAAAAAAAAAAACACAGCACACACCAAGCCACAATGACTTATTTTAAAAAGGTTTTTTTTTTTTTTTTTTTAATGACATTATATGGATACAGTTTTTTTTTTCCCCCATGTGTATTTAAAGGTAATTTGTAATGTAAGCATTGATTTGTTTGTCTTCTCTTCATAAAGCTAAAGGTCACACGGGATGATTTACTTCTGTTGACCAGTAATAGGGGCTTAAAAAAGACACACAGGGCCTGTCAAATTCAGGTTGCCACAAAAAAACTTGTGACTTTGTGTGACAGACTAATTAGTTAAAAGTCACAGCCATCATCAGATCAGAAGGACACACATCACCTCTGGGTAGATACACAGCTTCAGGGTTAAAAAGCACATTCTCAACTATCAATAACTTCCACTAATTATATGCTTTGTAATTAGACACATAATCAATTATGAAACCTTTACGTTTTCCCTGGTGAAATTTAGACAAATAAAAACCTTGAAAATCGCCTCGTACCTTCACAGTATTATGTTTATGAGTGAGCATGTCCCGGCTAATCATAATGTTACACGCATGCTTCATTTTGATGAGAATTATCCAGCAGCTTACAGTAATCATGATTAAAAGAAAGAAACGTGATCATTTGACCTCTGCATTGTTGAACTGCAAATGATGTGCCTAATCGTCAGCTGTCACTCCCAATCTTAATTAATCCTAATGGAGTATTGATGCCGCTCAACTGTTGGGCTTTGTAATTAGCAATGCAATTTAGATCAGATAATGCACCGGGGCAGTCCAATTACTCAGAGGAAATGTAAAAAGCTGTGATACGATAATTGCGAAATAATCATCACCAGACAACGGAATTGTTTTTATTTTATATATTTATTTTTACATAACCCAGTGACTGAATGTATCAAGCTGTAACAATTACTCACAAATGACTGACTGAGGCAAATAAAAAAGAATACTTTTTGCGACGAGTCCCTGCAGCATTTTCTGCTGTTGCAGACGTGGTTGCCCTAATTGATTGCTGCTATCAATGGCAAACAAATCTGTGAAGCTGTCCGTGCTGATATAATCTGACCCCGATTTTTTCAGCTGTCACTCTCTGTGAGAAAGATGCCATGCTCCAATTCTCCAAAAGCTGCCTGCCCAGTCAGGACATCAACATGTCTTTTGTTTTTCCACCCCGATAGGGCAATTAATAAAATATATGTTAATAGGATCTTAATTGTTTTACAACAGTGGCTTGACAAGGCATTAAGAGCAAGGAGACTTGTCACTGATCCGTAGTCTGTGGACATTTGTCTCGGCGGTGCCTTGAGCATGGCATATGGTCATCTTTCCAGGCTTAAAAACTGTACCATTATAATGGGCCCCTGCTGTTTATGTTTGAAAAAAAAGAAATTATGTTACCACTTCCTTAATCTTAGTCAAGACAACGGCTGCCGTCTTGTTTTTCCTCTTACTGCAGATTCAATATTGTAACTCCAGTGATAGTCTTTATGGAAAGTAAAGAAAAAAAAAAAAAAAAAAAAAATATATATATATATATATATATATATATATTCTTCAGTGATTTCATTCAGTATTACAGCTGAATAAAAAGTGTCTTTGTTGGAGAATAACACCATACTTAGTCAAGCTTGCAAATTAGCCCTTTAAAGTTAATTAAGAGAGGCTTAACTAAAGGTGAGGGAGACGAGCCATATGTTTGTGCAATCTACTGGGGACAAAGAACCAGGAAGAAAATGAGACACACGCACACACTGTTACCTTATTGGAAGGAGACCTTTGTTTACTAACTGTTCTGATTAATGTATTTGATTAAAATGTTCTGTTAATGTATTTTGGAGTGTTTTGCGTATTAATTTATCAGGAGAGTACACAAGGCAAAACTGCCTCAGGTCTTAAACTGTTTATATGATAGTGTTTGTGACAGATTGCCTGAGATGAAAACCTTAGATGAAAGACATTTAATTGCTATCCCCATTATCTGCATAAGGGCAGATAAAAACAAATGACACTCAGATGACATACACGTCATCTGCTGACTAGATTCTCGTAGTATTGTGTGTGTGTGTGTATGTGTGTATAATGATGTTTTAAATGTATATATATATATATATATATATATTAAAAATGAGTCTAATCTATAAGCCACAGTTTCTGTAATAGCTGTGCTACAGTCTATAAGATGCCAAATGACAGAATCCTGAATGTCCTGAGGGAGGCAGCAGTGAACAAACAAGAGCCTGCTCTTGCCTTCTATCTCTCTCCCTCTCACTCTTTACGGCCTCCAAAGGCCATTTACATAGTGAAATCTAATTACCCTGGCGTTATGAGAGAGCATTTGATCTCAGACTTAAGCAGAGCAGAACATATTATTTCCAAAAAAGGCTTTTCTCAAATGAAAGTGGCTTACTGAACAGAGGGTCCACCTTGTACACAATTCAGTCTCTCCGTTTTAATTATTTTTTTCACTGGCACCGTGTTGAAAAAGTAAGGGTGGGAAAAAAAGAACAGTCATTTGTTTGTCTGAGGAGTCTTTTTTTTTCTCCTTTTTTTTAGTGTAGCCAAGGAGGCGACACGTTTTGGACAATTGTATGAAAACAAAGTGTTCACTATGGCTCTCCCTCCACGTAAAAGAGGGAAATAAAGAGGGTGATAATGCTTATTCTAGCTGTCTCTCTGCTTGAACAGTGTGGTGTCCCTGATTCACGTCATCACATTGAATTGAATCATTTATTATTGCCATTACAAAACTCCCACCGAACGGTCATAACTGTTAGATGTGTATATATATATATATATATATATGCTAATCATGAAATGTGTATTTTTTTTTACAGTATCGTGGCTACATTTACCACTCTTTTACAGACATACATGTGAATGCGTGTGCATGCATACTACATGGGAGCACACATGTGTATTATACTGTTTACTGTTGCTCTTTGCCTGAAAATTAGGTCAATTTTAAACCCCACACCAATTTCAGTGTCCATAATGTGACTGATGTTTTTTTCATTACATAAACTCTCAAGTGTTTCCAGCTTGCCTTTATTCCATATGACAAGATTAGAGCTTTCTGAAACAAATGCACAAAAGGTTCAGGCTCTTTCTTTCATTTTCTTCGTCCTCTTGCAGAAATGATATGTAATTGTAGTCACTCTGAGAGGCTTTTTTAGCTTTGACCTTTACAATGCAATAATATATAAATTGATGGGGGGAGGATCGTCTGTTGCCGGCATTTCAACTTCCACGTAGTAGCGTCTGCCTTCGCCGGGCTATTGTGATACTGCCGGGTGTAGTGTCCTCTTGCATGCAATTACACCTCCATCACAAGCGATTTTTCACTTCTGCCGAAGTACTGCTGAATGCGCAGGACTTCTCATTCAAGCTGCAAAATGGATGCAAAATTGATCAGATTCCCCAGTAAATATTCTTCTTTGCTTTGATCATTCATCTTGGGAAAAAAGGGGAAATAAGCAAATAATAATTATGAGAAATATTAAAGTTCAATAAAGTCTCTTAGTCATGCCGCTCTGAAGCACTTTATTATTGAAACAACATCTAATAAAACATAGAGTGTGTGAATGAAATAAGAAATTACCTTTTGTTACTAACTGAAAATTGCAAGTGAACACTGTTCTCCTTTCATGCTTTTCAGCCCAGTTCATCTTACTTTTATACACTGAAAATAAATTTGTCTAAAAAAAAGCACACCTCACAGAAAACGTTATTAAACATATTGTCCTACTCTTGGAAAACAAAATCATGCCGCGTATCTTAAGTGCGCACAGGTGGAGGATACTGGTAGGCTGATATTTGTAGAGACCTGTGTGTTTGTTTTGGAATCACAGCTCTTGTGTTGGAACCTGGGCCCTTTGAATTCTCCATTGTCCAAGCAGCATGTCGACAGGCTTAAGTTGCTTCACAAGGGAACATTGGCAAGGTGACTCGCAGGAGGGCCTCCTGGGTGTGCTTAACCAGAGGGGCAGTCAGGGCCACATTGCACCCTTCCTTTGATACAGTCTGAGGTTTGGTCTCACATGTGACTCAAAGTACACGGCAGGTACACACATGCGGTGAGCAGAATTACATATTGCCATAGTCACCCAGACTCCCTGCCAAACTCTAATTACCACACTGCAGCTCCTGCCGTACTGCAAACACACACACACAACGTCTCTTAGAAAGCAACACAGGACAGGGTCTTTTGAACTATAAAGGTGTTTTTTTTTTTTTTTTTTTTAACTTGATTCTGATTTTGGAGAAATGTTGTGCATATTTATTTGTAACAATTCAACACCTCTATATAACTGCGCTAGACATATACAAGTTGACAAATAAATTGTCCACGATAAAGAAAAATAACTTTTTTCTTCTTTTTTTTTTCTTTTAGAATTTTACACCTTGTATTCATATTGGATTTGTCTTTTTTTTTTTACTTTTATACAATTTTATGCCTTTTTTTTTTACAAGATAAAAAAAAAATAAAGCTACAAAGTTTGAAACATATTATTAATTCATAAATGCAAAAATATTACAATCTGAAATAGACTTGTTATGTCATAAAAGGGTCAAATCATCTGACATTTTAACTAAAAACAGTGAAGCAGTATTGCTAACATATGATTTTTTTTATTATGAAATAATAACAAAGATAATGCCAAACTTCTTAATAATGTTTTCTTTTCAAGATTTAAAAACAATTGCCCTGACATTTTTAGTTTATGCCCCCAAATAATATCAAAATTAATTCAGAAACTAAAAATATGCTCATTATAGAAGAGGTTCAAGTCTTTGTATATATAAACTGCATTTTTAATGTATAGCAAGAGATTCTTTTATAATGTTTTTATTTTTTGTAATTGATTATTACTAAGAAGAGGTTCCTACCTGATGCAACCCAACGCAGTTAGTACAGTTCCAAGAGCAGTTAGAATAGCCTAGCTAATTTTACTCAATGACACTCAAAATCCACATGATTACAAAGTCAAGAAATCCACATATTATTTTTTCTTTCAAGCTGCTTATCTCTTGCTCTGTCATATCTCTTTCTCACTCTTAAACTCCCGTAAAGCCACTTTTTCTACAGATGTAATCGAGGTAACCTTTCCTTCTTTCTTTTTTCCCTGTTTAAATCCCTCATAAAACGAGTCTAAAGTCTTTATAATGAGGACTGAGCGAACACTTAAGGAATTTTATAAATCTTTTTTTTTTTTTTTTTTTTTTTAATTAGATTGTAAAAGCAGAGCAAGTAATCATATCACAGAATGCTAATCATTTTATATGTGGCGACCGAGGCCTAGTAGGAGCTCTGAAGAGGGGCTTACTGCCCCAAACTCTTCCTGTCAGGACAGTGGTTAAGTTTTTTTTCTGCCAAAGAAGCAGAAAATCCAATTATTAGCAGCAACCCAATTATTTTCCTCCTCTGGCTCCCCAACTGAAATCCAAGGTCGAATTTGTGGATTAGTGAGGTTTTAAGGATAGGACAAAAACAGGAGAAATCAACAATGTGTAACCCCATGGCCGCCCAAGCCCTTCCGGGACTGGACTTAGAAGGCGACACAATCATTGAAAACAAGTAGACGGAGAGCTGAACTTTGTGGATTGTGACGGAGATGGGGGCAGGAGGTGGGGTGGATGGGTCGTTCATGGGCTTCATCCTGTTGCTGATGACATCTGTATTTCATTATTGACTCTGTACTACAAGGTAAAACTCCATTTGTGAGTCAATCAGCATGGACATGGAGTATGCAGGGTGACCTCCAAGGGATCACACACTCAAAGGACCTTGACCCATTGTCCATTTCTCTGACCCCTGAGTATGCAGGTCACCCCACACACCAGATTCTGGGGAGAAGGTTATTGATGGTTTGATATTGACTCCCACTCTAATGTGACATTGGAAAACGTCTCCTTAATTGAAGACTATGTCAATGATATTGAGTTCACATATCAATCCAGGTTTTACACTGATGTCTTATGGCCTCAGACAGTTGTTTGCCTTTTTTAAGATCTCTACGCCCTTATGTGGGACAAAACCAGATCCTTCCCAATTCAATAGGAATCTATTATTGAGATCCACCAATGCTAAAATATACCTTTAGTCCAAATGCTATCTAAGCTTAATTAAACTAACATGAGTGGACATCCACCAAACATAATCTAGTTTAAAATCTCCATTTGTGAATCGGTAAGAAGCAGATGGAGTTATTCAGCAATAATTAACTTGAAGGTATGTCGGTCTGTATTAGCTTGTGAAGGATTAGATTTAACACTTCCTCATGAGGACCTGGTGAGGAAGGCTATTGTGCTAAAGCCTGTGCTAACCTGATCTATGTCTTTCATTTTTGTCTAATTAACCTTCTAATATCCACAACCCTGCAGTGGCAGATAGTTAATTATACAGTGTCATGACCGAGGGCAGATTAGCACTGTGTCAGTCAATGTCTTGTCCTATCAGAAACTAAATGTTCATTTCTTTTCCCCCCGTGTCATTGGACTAGCAGTCTTACATTAATTTCCTTCTCTAAAGATGAACTACTGGTGGGAAAGGTGACAATCATTCTGTTACTCCATCCTCTTTGAAAAGTGAAAGATTAAGTGTGAGAGAAAGTTTGCTTGTCAAAGAGAGCAAGACTTTCTTACACACTCATGCAGAAGGGACGCTGTCATCTGCAATAGAGGCCGACCAAACATTCAGCTCTGACTCAGTCTATGGTCATCAGTCTTTGTGTTTGAATCAGTGTTATTTGATGAGGACTAATTAGATGATGCATGACTCACTACTTGAATCACAAATGCATTTTGGATAACATGTTTATCTGATTTACTATACTATATTATAAGAAATACACAGTAAACTGTCATTTATGAAATAACTGCTCATAAGCACAATTGCTTTGCATTACAGTTATATAGAAAGTTGACACATAAGGTGTCCATGGGCTTTTTTTTTTCAACATGAAGTTACAATGACCTTGTAAACATTTACATTTTTCACCACTTTAAATCAGTTTACATGTATAGAATATCAATATTTCCATATCACTATTTATTTTTGCTTTTTTAAATCCATTTTTAAAAGTTAAACTATATAATATAATATAATATAATATAATATAAATGCTTTTTTTTTCTATAGTGCTTTTATTGTAAATATGCTAGTGAAATATGCAAAATGCACTAGAAGTATATTCCATTTTAGCAAAATTCTCCTTAAAATAGTTTTAGACAGAGTGCAACATACTACAGGTCAACTTTCCAAAAGTATTTCATGTCAGCTGCCCAATACAATAGATTTTATATGAATTAGTTATAGTTTGATGGTAACACTTTATTTTAGGGTCTTTTAACTAGTTGCTTATTAGCATGCATATTACTAGAATATTGGCTATTTATCAGTACTTATTAAGCACATATTAATGTCTTATTCTACATGACCTTATTCTACATGGTTAATCCTACCCAATACCTAAACTTAACAACTACCTTACTAACTATTAATAAGCAGTAAATTAGGAGTTTATTGAGGGAAAAGTCGTAGTTAATAGTTTATATGTGTTCCCTATACTAAAGTGTTACCAGTTTGATTGTTTGTTTGATGTTGTTAAAAATAAAATGAAACCAAAGAAGGTTACAAAACCCTTAAATTACTGTAACTGCAAGTCAAAATAGCCCAGGAGCATATTTGATATAATAAATTAAGGCTGTCACTGCAGGCATTCCGGAGACAGGACATAACTGCAAAAAGAGACTAAGAAAAACAAAACAAAAGCAGGTCATGGTCCCGACACGCATCTGGCCACTCTGTGCTGGGACGACACCTCCCAGCAGACACACAAGCACTAGAGTAGTTAAGCTGCCAAACACACACAGACGACAAAGACAAGTGAATTTACGTGTTAAGCGTCCCCCCACATACACACACCTCAGACGACACAGCACTGAAAGTCAGTTCCATTAGGAATTTCAAGTTGAATTAAGGTGCTTTGGGAGCACACATTAACACATGTGTAGCTCCTGTTGTTTAATGTTAGAATGGGAATGAGACCTTGCAACTTTATATTCCATTAAGGAGAAGGCCTGAGTTTTCCCCTATGAACATCTAAATAAGTAATACTGACAGCCCCCAAAACATGAATCATATTTTCACAATGATAGAAAATTAATGACTGGGTTTGGGAACGTAAATCACACCAGGACATTCGGCGCCGCTGCCTCGGCACTAGTGAGAGAGAATGACAAAAGATGCATTATAGCATTCTGCGATATGGAAATGCATTGGGCCAGAAAATTCTGGAATGGGAATAAGATGACAGAGATGCCAGCCAGTCTTGCATCACCTTGTATAAAAATCAACTTCAGTTTGGCTCCTTATTAATTTATAAGCCATTAGTAACATATTTTCCAACAAAAAGGCTTTGTTAAAAGGCAGAAATGAAAGTGTTTGGGAGAGGCATATGGAAATAGCATTTTGCCATGCTCAATTAGAATGAGGTCAGAGAGAAATGGCTTCCAGCCTGATTCTGAAAGATGCAAATGGACCGATGATTTTATGCAACGTTAGCTACCTGCACGCATAGAGCCGAGGTTTTTTAGCTGTCCGGGAAACAGTTTGAAATTCTACAAGATTTATAAAGTGATGCAAACAGGGCACTTTTAAATGAAATAGCTAATTATGTAGTACACGGTTCACTTCACTTTTTAGCTGGGTGGCTGATTTGTTATCAAATTAGAGATAACCTCTCATCTCAGAAAGTGAAAAGTGTTTCAGCAAAGGTAATTTTGGTTAATAACATGTTAGATGTTGTTGTAAAAGTTTAAGCTAGACTGCTATGATGACTTTCTATAGGGTACACACACACACACAAAAAAAGTTAACCTAAAAATGTGCTTCATGTGACACCTAAATTAATAGTCAAAAATATTATTTAATATCACCGAATCAACTTAAATATAGTGGGTTACACCAGCAAAACTAAATTGAAGGCTTGATAGAAATAGCTGCTAAAGGTAACCGCTTTTACAGCATAAAAGGCCTTTTACAAACATACACTCTGGGAAAAAGTGATGCAAAATTACCATTCACTGTCACTGGGGTGGTACCCTTTTAAAAGGTACACCTTATTTACCCCTAAAGGGCTCATATTAGTACCTTAAAGGTACTGACTTAAAAGGTACAGCCTTTTGAAAGGGTACCACCCCAGTAGCCTTTTGAAAGGGTACCACCCCAGTGACAGGTTTTCTACCATTGTGTGTGTATGTGGAGGTGTCCACACTACCAATGATCGTCAATCAAAATAATTCAAAACCACTTCTATTTGTTGACAGCCATTGAAATTATTGTTAATTTTGAAGTGTACCTTGTTCGGTAGTCGTTCATGAAGCAAAGTCACAGACCTATATCAAATTACCTATATATTCCCCTAGTTACGGGGGGACTGTCCTTTTGGAAAGCTCAAAGAGCAAAACAACAACATGCCTCAGCTAACAACAAAGTATAAACATGGATAAAGCCTGCAATGGCTCAATTTGGCCAGTAGGGGTGCCATTTCCACAGAGGAGCAGGTGTTAAGAGCATCTCATTTCCCCACATAAACACCTCTCACTGTCCCCAGCCATGAATTATTAGCACAGACACCAGTCTCCTGTTTATTTTTTAAATAGAGCGAGGAGGCCACGCCATGCGAAAGTCAGAGAGACGCAGTGCAAGTGTGTTTGAGAACGTGTGTGCATGCGTGCGTGTGTGTTACTGTAAGGCCAGGGAGGGGGAGCACGGCGTCACAAGAGTCATAAATAAGTCACATGGCCCCTGGACCTTCCTCTGAGGGTTTGGAGCTTCTAAGATGTGCTTCTTTCATCTGATAGGCCTGCAATGTCCTGGAGAATCAACGTGAATTCAGATAGCACATATACAGCATATGCGATCGAGTGTCGGGAAGGGAGCGAGGGAGAAAGAAAGAGAGAAAGAGAGAAAAAGAGACTGAGCAACGCGCACTAGCCCAACATCAGAGTCGCCGCGTTCCTCAAGGGACCGTGCCATTCAGAAAGACTGCACTGCAGTACCTTTTCAATTAACGGCACGAGGTGAGCTCATCCTCAGTTCAAATAATGAGTGCAATTAAGCAATTAAGAAGCTCGCAGCTGCCTCTGCCCTACTTAACAGCCTGCAAATGTGCAGACACAGGGGGATAGAGTGCATTATGCCCACACAGCCCAAGCTTGTTCCTGTTTGTACAAATAGATCGGAGGTCAAGATCACAAGCGAGAGCAGCATTTGAGCAATGCGAAAAGCAATATGTCATGAAATTTGTTGATTTTATGGGAGGTGCTTTGGGAAAGAAGGAAAAATGCCTCACGTGTTTACACTGGAGGATTTCTGAGGTTGGATTCTGTCCAGTGAGTTTAAACTGTAAAGCCTGAAGAGAATCTGCTCACTCTTCTTTTTCTACCACAGTGGAGAGCCACTGGACACTACAGATGAGATGTTTGGCATTTGTCAGGTAGGCAGAGCGAAAGAAGCTCAGAGCTAGCCTCATATTCAGACATAACACAAGTTTTTAAACTATTGACTGCACAGGAGCTGCAGACTTCAAAAGGTCCCCCTGACCTGTTTGCAGAGAGAAGCCTCAAACCAAGTTTTCTCTCCCTTCTCTCTCCTCTTTTGCCTTCTCCCTCCCAAGCCCCACATCTTTCATTATTAATATGTTTTTTCTCAAGTTTTTTCTCTGACCCAGTACATTAAATAAAACATTGTATGGTTCATGAAAGATTATGAAAGAGCAGCTCATAAGCAGCAGGAGGTGTACACTCAGCACAATCCATTCTGGTATATAATGTCAATGCCAGCTAACCAAGCACCCACCCCACCACGCACCCCCACCCCATGCCCTGCAGGCATATTGGCGGAACCACCAATGGATGCTAAGCTTTTTCCGACAAAGCTCCAAAGATAAAGTATCTTCCTTTTATCCCCTCTGCAAATCAATTCTGGGCCTTACAGCAAAATCCCATAAAATAACTTCAAACACCACTACTTACTCCAAAAATTTGTATTATGGCTATATCTCTTTGAAGCCCGGTGACTGAAGTTTTGGAGGAAAAATGATTTAAGCGTTATCAGCTAAGACGTTGACGTGTCAGCACTTCACCCCAGTTTTTCTTGACATATCAACCTGAACCTTCTCTCTCTCTCACCATCCACCTCTTTCAATTTCCATCTCTGTTTCCCTTCTGTTCCCCTGTGATGTTTGGTTTTTGATTGCTCCTAACCACCCAGACCTGGTGGTAAATACAAATGTTGCTTGTTAACTTAATGGGTGAGATAAATGGGCGGTAGAGTTAAACCAGAGCCGTGGTGCCGCTGTAGGCCTCAATTGCTTCTGAAATATTTATTTTTTCGCAACTATCAATAGGTAAACCCAACCAGAAGCTTGCCTACTACCAACAAAAAAGAAAGAGATGCTACTTTTAATTGGCAAAATATTATTTTTTACAGAAATATTATTTTGACTTTGTTTGCACATTTCTATAGTACACTGAAAAAAAGTCAACCTAAAAATGTGCTTCATATGATAGCATCTAAATTATATTCTATTCAAAATATATTTTAATATAAGTAAAAACTTGAATACATTAACTTCCACCAACAAAAATAAACAAAGTTTATTGTTGTTACACATTGTAAAGACAGTAACGATTGTACACATTGTAAAGACAGTAACGATGGCGTTGATTTTACCATATCAATCCGACCGCGAGTCCGATATATGAAAATATGAAATATGAAATATTGGAAGAACTAGTTATTTAGCCCAAACCTCCATTGCAAGGACGACTTGAGCAGGACGTTTCTCAGTGATACGCTACTCAGTTTGACGTCACCATCAACATTAACAAGTGTATGTCCAACAAAGCAATGTGTATATTTCTAATTTATTGCGGTGCACATGTGAGAACTGTATTATTAACAGTATCAATAACAGTGCATACGTGCATAAGCCGAGCACTAATGTGAATGAACTAATTTGTAAAACAAATCTTGCGCCATCCTTTATTATTACGCAAAGTAGTAAGAATGAAAGACAATCTGCATTAATGGACACAATTTTAGGTAATAGTGGGCCCACAGCTGATTAGCAGAAGTATTTCAATAAGACAGTAATAACATGAGTTAACCGTGTTGGCGGAGACATAGACAATATAGCTAAAACACAAAACTATACATTTTGAACACTCGGTATAAAGTACATCAATGAGATGTACTTCACAGGTTGTGATTCTGAGGAGCAAGTTGGTCCAAATAAAGCAGGTACTGTCCCATCTTTAACCACTGATTCCAGAGGAAGACCAAGAGCAGAGCCAGGACGAAGGTCCACGGCAGAAAAAATGGAGGAGGAACCAGGGTGGAGCCAAGAAACTGACCAACAGAGGTGGAAATGTGAAAGATGGAGACCCAGATGGAGATGAGGACCCAGGGTGACACCGTAGACCTGGAGGGCCAAGGCGGAGCTGCAGGTGTGCATGACTGAGGTTGAAAACGTGGGCTTGACAGACTGGGGCAGAGTCAGTGAGGAAGAGCTAATAGGTTGGAAGGTCAAGATGGAGTCCAGGTCTTGGAGGCTCGAGGTGGAGCTGAGGGATCCTTTGACCAAGGCGGATCTGAGCAGCAGGGCTGAGCCACCTAGGGAGGAGCTGGGGGGATTCAGGGAGACAGTGCTGGCGAGGCAGAGGAACTGGATGGCTTTGGCAGAGGAGGAGGGAGAGGAATCTTCGGTAGCATCATTCACGACAAAAGACACTTGGAGCTGGGCAGAACCAATGGCAACAAAAGAGACTTGGAGCTGGGCTAAACCAATGGTGATGAAGGCGACTTGGAGCTGGGCAGAACCAATGGCGACAAAAGAGACTTAGAGCTGGGTAGGACCAATAATGACAAAAGAGACTTAGAGCTGGGTAGGACCAATAATGACAAAAGAGACTTAGAGCTGGGCTGAACCAATGGCGATGAAGACAACAGGAGACTGGATGGGACCAGTGGAGATCTTGATCTTGAAAACTTGATCTTGAGGTCTTGAAACAGGAAATTATCCAGAACATGAAATAATAATTAAATGGGGACTGAGCTCATAGAACGCACCTCAGCGACAGGAGTGTGGGCGGGCTTCATTCCATGCCATCGAACTCCACTAATATTCCCTCGGACGTGACGGACAGTACAGCCGGCTCACACACCTGGTCAGACTCCGCAATGGGCTCAGGCTACAGGATGAAATTGGCATTTGCTCTAGCACTGGCTTCGTAGCTGGCTTGGCGTATGTGGAGGGCTCTGGCTTCTGGTCCGTTGCGGGCATGGCTGAAAGCTGGCTGGGCTTCCACACTTAACCAGCACCCACTCCACATATTGTACAAAGCTTCCTTGAGGACCTTCCACGGGCAGGCGTGTCCTCGACTGCTTGTTGAGGCTGGTGTTTTGGAATATGCAGAGTGATCAGTCTCGATAATGGGAGAGGCACGCCAGAGCTAGAAAATCTCTCGTATGGTCCTTGAGGGGACGATCCTGCTTGAGCAGGATCAGGCGGACAGCAGGCAAATCCATATTTCCTTTTCTTTCTACATGTGTTGAAGGTTTTGTGTTCTATCACGTAACTGCTGTGTAGATTAAAATCCAAAGAAGAGCATCACATAGAATAAACAGAATACAAATACTTTAATGAACAATGCACATACTACACATACACATTTAATTAAATGTTAAGTGATCTGAAGTGATTACTTTATGATTGACAGATTAATATTTAAGTGTTTATTATATGATCATTTGACTTGAGAGTCAATATAGCAGTTGAGTCTTATGGATTCATACATTTAATATTTCATTATTTGATTTACAGGGGGGGTATGATGCTATTTCAAGCATTCTGACTTATTTATACTTTTAAAGAGTTGGATTCTCATGCTAAACATGGCCAAAGTTTCAAAACACGAGTTGGACGTATGACAGAGTATTTCTGTGCCAAAAATACTCTTCCAAATCCTCTTAAATTTCGGGATCTTTTTTTTCGAGTATGTACCTGTGTGACATCAGAAAGGCTGGAATTCCTTGTATGGGCACTTCTCCCGGAAAAGCGTGTGCGCGCACACGTCGACCAGAGCGAGAGAGCAAGAACACGCCCATCAACGTGCTTCGTTCGGGTTTATGGAAGTCATTGGCAGCCCTGCACAGGACTTGCTCGAGAAAGATTTGTCACTTAGTTTTTAGACCACGAAATCAACAATGTCACCAAAGAAGTGTGTTTTTGGTTGTGAGGGAAAGATAACCTTTCTTCCCAAAGAACCCAGTGTTCAGTGGAGCTGAGAGATTTGTGCTCACGCATTACATTGATGCGCTCTCGATATTTGTTATTAAAATAACCATAGAAACTGATAGTTGCAATCACTTTTTTATTGGTTAAAATGAATGGAGAATATCTCATGTTTTTCCGTGGCTGCTCGAGCCCTCAGGATCGGCGCTTATGGTTTCATAAACAAGGCCCAGTTCCACGCTGGATTTACAGATCATTTTAAACTGAAAGATGGAGAGGTCACAGCGATAATGATCTCGGTCATGAGTCGGAACCGCAGGTGGTGAGTAAAACTGCTTCAAATGTTTGTTTTGTTGGCAATACTCGCCTAAGTGCATATAATGTAAACAACATGAATGTAGTGAATTCATAAATTCATTATTCATCATTCACTATATGCTATATTCATTATAGTGATTCAAAAGTTATCCATGGATAATGCGATGGTGTATTGTGTGTGTTTAAATACAGTTGTTTTGCTGACCATGAATAGCTTGCAGACAATCGCTACGCGTGCTCGTCACTCTTTAGCTCCGCTCACACGACACGCCTCCAGGCACTTGGCTGTTTTCGGAAAGACTCGGTACAGCGTATGTATCTTTTATAAATATGATAAAACTAAAGACTTTTTAGCGATATGAAGGATGCTATACTATTCTATAGGTACTCAAGATTAACATGAGATTGGCAGAAACTGTGTGTGATACCCCCCCTTTAAGAGTGAATATACAGTTTGTGTTTTATGGATTAATACCATTTTTATGTTATGCTACACTGTAAAAAGTATTATTATTATTATTAAAGTAACCCTGAATGTATTTCAATTCAAATTAATTGTTCAAAAATGTTATTTAATCTGACAAACTGACAAATTAGGTTACACCAACAAAAGTAATTGTCATGCTTTAGATCAAGTAGAAATAGATCCTTCAAATCAACTATTAAAATTCTTACAGTATGGTGTCAATGTACATTGAGGTATCAAGGTATCAGCACTAAAACAAATAGAAATACAAAAAGAAATACCGTTTTCACACGTCTATGCTGTATTTTACCAAACAGCTAGACATTCAGCTCCAAATGATGTCATTACAGCGATGCTGTCTTCAATTAAGCCTAATAAGAGATGCAGCATGAAGGGGGACGTTTGTGCTTCAGTGTGTAATTACCAGAGAACAACCCTTGTCTCCTCTGTAATCTCTGTGTTATAATACTAATCTCCAAAGTCATTAACTAATGATGAAGGTCCCTTAAGCCTGGATCCTGGGCTCTTACTTTGTAGTGAGGAGCGTGATCCCTCCCCTCCCACTACCCCTCCTGAGCACGACGGGCCCCTACCAACCCTTATCTCACACACAAAAGGCTAGTTAGACTATCTTGCCCCTACCAGATTTGTGTAAATCAGCTTCACCCCATTTTAAAACACTTCACATCACCGATACTAAACCCAGGGGTCAAAACTCCACAGATAAATGCGCATACGTATGTAACAGCACGCCGTGGAACAAGTGAATGGATATCAAACATGAAATACCTTGTGCACAGCAGGAGCTGTTCTCCTTACATTATGATCATTTTTTAATAATGTAAAGAAATGACATAGAAAGATAAAATAGGTAGGTTTTAATGTGAATGTATAAATGGAATTTCTACAGGTGTGTATAGATACCTTTAATTGAACAGAGGTTCAAATGCAAAACATCTTAACCCTATAAAGCCTACTGTATCATATTTTATATGCAAATTTTGAATGTCTCTAAACAGCAACATGATCAAAACATTGCTGAAAAAAATGTTGTACACAATCTACTACCTGTTGTACACAATCTACTACATTTTAGCAAGTAAGAGGTTTTTTAATTCTTAAAATGTCCACTTTCAGGTCATTATATGTCTTTTTGCTGTGAAATCTTTAATGATTTTTATAAATTAAACATAAGAATAACTTTTATATTGTTAGTAATATTTCAAGATGAATACTTACTAGACTGAAGCATCTTATGTGTACTTAAAGGATTAGTTCACTTTCAGATTCACCCTCAAGCCATCATAGGTGTATATGACTTTCTTCTTTCTGATGAACACAATTGAAGTTATTTTAATAAATATCCTGATGCATCTAAGATTTATAATGGTAGTGAAGGGGACCAACGAGTGTAAAGCTCAAGAAAGTGCATCCATCCAAAGCAAAATATACTCCACATGGCTCCAGGGGATTAATAAAGTCCTTCTTAAGTGAAGCGATGCGTTTGTGTAAGAAAAATATCCATATCTAACAAGCTATAAAGTAATATATCTAGCTTCCGCCAGACCACCTTCCATATTCAACTTGAGAAGAAAGCATAACTGACAGTTAAGCTTTTTTTGTAAGTTGAATACGGAAGGCGTAGGACGTAGCGTAAGCGTTTTGAACTGCAAGAGTTTTACACTTTCTTCGCAAGTTGAATACGGAAGGCGGTCTTGCGGAAGCTAGATATTTTACTTTGTAACTTGTTGAATATGGATATTTTTCTTACACAAATGCATCGTTTCACTTCAGAAGGCCTTTATTAACCCCCCGGAGCCATGTGGAGTACGTTTTGCTTTGGATGGATGCACTTTCTTGAGCTTCGTACTCGTTGGTCCCGTTCACTGCCATTATAAAGTTTAGATGCGCCAGGATATTTATTAATCTAACTCTGATTGTGTTCATCTGAAAGAAGAAAGTCATATACACCTAGGATGGCTTGGGGTAATTTTCATTTGAAAGTGAACCAATCCTTTAATCATCCACACATTTATTTTTAAAGAAAAATCGGTAACACTTTATTTTAGGGTCTTTTAACTAGTTGCTTATTAGCATGCATATTACTAGAATATTGGCTGTTTATTAGTAATTATTAAGCACATATTAATACCTTATTCTGCATGACCTTATTCTACATTCTTAATCCTACCCAATACCTAAACTTAACAATTACCTTACTAACTATTAATAAGCAGTAAATTAGGAGTTTATTGAGTGAAAAGTCGTAGTTAATACTGAATACATGTTCCCTATTCTAAAGTGTTACCGAAAAATCATGTTAAAATTGATCAAATATTGGCTTTTGAGGAACATTTATTTTATCTCTCAATCATCATTGCATTGCATTATTTGTTTTGCCCCCTACAATAAAAAACTACAGAGCTTTGATAATAAAACAAATTTAAAATATATAGGGCCCTATATTTCAACAATCTAAGTGCATAGTCTGAAGCGCATGGTGCAGGTGCACTTAGGGAGTGTCCAAATCCATATTTGCTAGTTTAATGACGAAAAAAAATGGTCGACGCCAGGCTCATGGTCCAAAAGGGTTATACCTGGTCTCTTAATAAGTCATGGGTGTGTTTTGGGCTTAACGTGCAATAAACCAATCAGAGTGTCATCTCCCATTCCCTTTAAAAGCTAGGTGTGCTTGCACCATGGCGGATTGCTATTTACTTGGCAGAATATAGATACCCTCAACCTGACGATTCAGTTTAAATACATGTGTGTATTGCCACGATTGGTCAAATAATTAGCCAATTTCATTCGTCATTACTGCAAATAGGTAGTTCTGATACATGCAATGACTATCCATTATGACATGTAGGCATTGTTATCTTTATGTACAAAATAATAATCTTTTACATTGTAATCTTTTTATTTTGAATATTTGGCATCTTTGCATATTGGGTGCTGGACATGAAAATGATAACTGCGTCGGGCTGAAACTAGCAAAAAACACATGCGTCGCATTGCGCCGGGTGTATGATAGGGCCAATAGAGTGAAAGCTGATATTTATATGCATTGTAAGCGGTCAGGTATACTGTTATAAAGATCACATTGATTTATTTTACAAGCAATCAGAATTTCATTTGATTAACCATAAAAGCCTGATGTAAAAAAAAAAAAAAAAAAAACATATGCAGACTTTTTTTTTTATTATTTTGCCTAAAGATTCAATAAACTTTTCCATAAAAAAATGGTTACAAGGGTTAAACAACTAAACCCCCCCCCCCCCCCCCCCCCCCCACCCCCGCAAAAAAATAAAAAAATAAAAAAGATTTATAAATATGTAACAATTAGGCACAACATACTTTTCAGTTGGCACATCCCTGAATGTTACAGGGAAATGGCCAATCAGAGACTGGGCTAAGACGCTGCACAGGCTAGTAGCCTGGCTCAGCCCCAGAAAATGATTGACTGGCTAATGGTGCGAGAAGGCCCTGATTAATGTGGGGCAAGTTGGCAAACCTCCTCCCTTACAGGAGGCATGTGACGGGGTGGCAGGCAGGAGCTGGAATGGCTGCCACCGGAGGCTTCTGACATTTCTCCTCTCAGAACAGACAGCCAGTGATGTGCAACCACCACCGGTCTGGAGCCAAAATAGACACCATTCAGCAGGAGAGAGTGCAGGGTGACACGGCGCCCTGAAACATGCATTTTAAAGGGCTTGTTTGTCAGGCATGTGCAACGAGCAAATGCTTAATGTCAGAGTTTAGATTTCTCATTTACGTCATGCAATAACAATCCATTAGAGCATCGTATGGTACACACTTCCTAATGACTTGCTGTTGTATATATGATACGTAATCAGTCTGGTAAGTGTGAATATTGAGCTTGTTTAGCAGCCGTTCTGCTGCTATGTGCTGTGTGTGCAGACCCCGGCGCGCTGTGAGGCTCGGGGTTTTGAGGGGCCGTGTCAATTATGCAGCTCCCTCTCGCTCTCCTGTCAGTGCGCCTGTGCTGCAGCCTGCTTCAGCTGCCTTTGATCAGGCCGTCCATATGGGTGAGCAGGCCAGAGCCGAGAGGAGAGGAGCAGGGGCCTCTCCCGCCTGACACAAACACACTCATACGCGAACTGACACTGCTACAGATGCAGTAAATGCCAACCCAATCTCCTTAACAGCCTAACAATGAAGGCAGGCATCAGGAGGGAGGGGGGAGAGAGGGGAAACTTGTCATTGTGTGTGACAAAGCGCGGGAGGCCCATCAAACAAAACATCCCATCTGGTCACATCGAACTTAGTGGGCAAGCAATAACCTCACAAACCCAGGCTTTATTGTGGCCTATGCTCTGTGTATATGATGCCACATGAGGCGAAAGGTGCAACTTGTCCCATATTTACAGGCTGATTACTTGTCAGGGAATGGCTGCATGTTTTGGATAATGAATGCATTTACTTGTAAAATTATTGATGGTACAGTATGATGACTTGGATTATTCTTTTATTGAGGTAAATGTATAAGTTGAACACTCTGTAAATAATTAAATAATGAGTAAATAAATATATTGGAGGCCAAGGTAAAATGCATTGATAATGAACAAAAATGGATTAAGTTAAGTGTGACACACACACACACACACACACACAAATCAGTGATACATATATATTTATATATATATATATATATATATATATATATATATATATATATTATATATATGTATATATATACACACACACATATTAGTATGCAGTAATTAAGGTTGGTAATTACATTAACAGTATATATTACCTACAGTAGATTAATGCTGTAAAGTATTTTTTATTGTTTTTAA
Organism: Ctenopharyngodon idella; assembly: GCF_019924925.1. Classification (NCBI taxonomy): domain Eukaryota; kingdom Metazoa; phylum Chordata; class Actinopteri; order Cypriniformes; family Xenocyprididae; genus Ctenopharyngodon; species Ctenopharyngodon idella. The sequence goes on along the minus strand of NC_067225.1, from coordinate 16,154,495 downwards.
TGTTATAAATATTATTTAATTACCTCTTTTAGAACCTTATTTTAAAGTGTTACCATGAATTTTCCTGAAATGCACATACTGTAATCATACACATTTTGACAACTTAAACAATGCATGTTACTTTAGGAAATTGAAAGACTGGACCTCTAATACTTCACACTATAATCTTCTATGACCATATAATCGATTCAGAAATAACATTTGTCTTCAAATTAAATCGTAATAGCAGTGATTTCGAGATGATAAAGGAACAAAAGGAGAACTACAGAACATCTCACAACACTGAGGTCAAACATTTCCTGGAGTGCTTCCGACTACAAACTACATCATTTGAATGAACTCTGTCACAGAATCAGTTGAGATGCCACCCAACGATCAGTGAGGACACAATAAAAGTCACCCGCTGCTTGTGAAAAGCTTTGTCACCACGATGCAGTGTGATGAAATACTTCTCCATGCGTTAGCTGCTCAATTATGAATTATGAGCCAAATCAATTCAGATAGGTTCCAAACTCTGAACCTTCTGCTCGCTTCCATTACTGTTTGTGAGGAATGAAAAATACATAAGGTGTGTGTTCATTCCAGGCAGAAACTCTCACCCATTTGAAAACAATACTGGCAAACTCCTCCATTTCCATTTTTAAAGATTTCCTAAACAGAAAGTCTCTCTCTAAGTCTAAATCTGTAGATTAATTTGGTGATGATGCAATTGTCTCTCCAAAGACTAATTTAGGCAATGAACTAATTATCTCTCTTGTGCCTGTAGTGTATCTGCAGTAAAATGAGCAGAAGGAGACTTGCTGGAATCCCGAGGTGGACAGCTATGTTGCCCTAGAAACATTTAAACTTGAAACATTTTGATAAAACATTATTTTGATAAGATGCTTTCTTAAACATCTTCTATATACGTATGTCTCTTACATTGCGTTGGGATTGACAGTGATGTAATTTTAATGTTTGTATCTGCTGGAGTAATAGCTGGTAACATGCTACTTTTACACCGTAAATTCCTCACGGGAGGAGTGCTGAATCGATGGCAGCTGTCTGAAGGACAGCATTTTTTCTGTGTCTAGTCTGGTCCAATGAACAAGATTCTGCCACAGAATCTCTCACTTACACAACCGTAAGTGCTGTTTGTTGTCAAAAAATCCTCTCCTCCATGTCTCAGATGAAATATTCAACATGCCTCCATTTCACTCTCACTGCTAGTACAGCTGTTGCAAATGAACCTGAACACAAGACATTTAAATAAAAAATGTGTATTTACTAACATGTTCAGTTAGACACATAATAGCCTTGTGCTCCTTTGGACCGCCACACATTAACAGTTGTTATACTCTACCCAAAACCAGATATATTCTAGTTTGATACAAAATAACACTGTTGCTGTATTCTGTGTCTTCCCCCTTTGAGGAAATAGTTTTTCCAACCTTGTCGCATGGTAAACTCAGAATAATTTAATCAGAGTTAACCAGATACTATACAACTTTTACTGCCATTGAGGAATAATAATAATAATAATAAACAAACAAACAAACAAACCACCCAATAAAATTTCATATCAATACATTCTGTGTTACCCACAAGAAGAACCCATGCGAGGGAGTTAATTAACAATAAGGTAAGTATCACAAACAGGAACTTCAGAACGGGCTTGGTAGAAAACAGGTAACTTAAACTTCATTCATGGCTTCAGGCCCAGATAATTCATTAAAGGTGGGATAAGTAGATTTTGAAAAACGCTGTTGGACATTGTTGATATTTGAAATCAACCCAAACAAACCCACCCCTCTCTTCATTGCTCCACCTCCAAAACTCACACTCCAATCCTAACCACCCTGCTCCATGTCGGTCTCGAACTCCGGCCTGACCGTTGCTGGCAGGCGAGGCGAGTGCGCTAACAATGGCGCTAAACACTGCATTCTCTTGGATGTGTGTTTGTCACAGCTGACACGCAACAAAATGCTTCATGAAAAATAAAGTGCAGTTGACGAACGAACGACAAGGAAGCACAAAAAATGAACGTACAGTACACAAGATTAAATACAAAGTGTTTGTTGTTAGTCGCCAACAGCACAACAGCTCCAGACAATCAAAACTCAGTGTTACTCACGTGAAGTGGAATAAAAGCAGTTTCTGCGTCTGTTTTCAGGCCTTCATACTTAGCTCTCTCCAGCGCTGGAAAACTTTTCTAAAATAAATGCGGGTCCTAAAGTGCTTGCCCAGTCATAAACCTTCATTCCAGTGATATTCTTTTGAGCTCTTTTGTATTGTGTCCCATATCTCGTTCTGCAGTTTTTTTTTCTTCTTTTTTTTAAATTTCCCTCTTGCTCGTTCTCTCTCCTCGACCGTCATACGCCCCCTAATGCTGATTGGTTACACGTTTGTTGTTGGTGTCGGCTCGACTAACTTCCAAACAGTGTTTTTGAAATTCTACTTAGTCCACCTTTAACACAGGCACAGGTGAGTATTAGGGGTAACAATGCAACTCAGAAGTCACTTATCTTTTAAATCCAAAGCAGATCGTTAAACAACAGGTAAGCAAAGATACAGGTAAGTCCTTCCAGCTGAAGATTAGCAGAAGGTGAGTCCATCAAACATTTCAATAACAAGGCCAGACAATGAGTGAGTGGAAGCAAGCGAGATAAATACAATTCCAAACTAAATCAAAGAAACAAGAAACAGATGATACAACTTAATAAAATAAAAACTAAAGAACACAGACAGATGGGCAGACAGGCAAACTCAACTAAGACAAACCAGGAGGAGAGGGGACTTAGGCAGAGGACGCAGGGCAAACAGAACAGGGCCTCTCAGGTGAGGGAAGAGATGACATCTGGAGAAACTAGGACAGAGATGACAGTGGGGGAGATGACAATGGGAAGAGCCAAGGAGTGATCCCAAGCAGGAGCACCAGGAAGCAGGCCCACGGCACAGTCGAAGGAGGGAGGAGCCATGGTGGAGCCTTGGTGGGGATGGAACCAGTCAGGTGGAACCAAGGGAATGGCCAACTGAGCTGAGACCCAGGCATAGCCGAAGAGCTGCAGAGACCGGGTGACACACAAGGTCCTGGAGATCAAGACGGAGCGGAGGGGGTGAGCGGCCGAGGTGAAGGCAAGGTGCCGGAGGACTGAGGCTGAGCCGGAGCAACCGAGGACTGAGGTGAAGCTGGAGGGAAGGAGGAGCACAATGGAGCTAAAGGGGTGGAGGGGTGAGTCACAGGCAAAGACCCGGAAGCCGAAAGGAAGAAGAAGCCTGATTGAGCCGTAGGTGTGATGGTCCAAGGTGGAGCCGAAGAAGCAAGGAGCCAAGGTGGAGCCCGCTGGTCGATGGACCGAGGTGGAGTGGCGGGCTTGGAGGTCCTAGTTAGAGCTAGAGGGTCAACACTCCAGGGCAAAGCTGGCGAACTGGAAGCCCAAGGCAGATTCTGCACTTATGTATATTCAAGCAATTATTATTCAAGTTATTATTATTATTATTATTATTATTTTATAAACTCAAGCATGATTTTATTTTTGGTTTGTCAACCGTTAAACCAATCAATCCACATATGCATTCTGTGAACTATATTCCCACACTATATACTTCCTCTGATGGAGAATAAATAAGCATACATTGTTTATGACATGATGACAAAATACATTCTACTGACTATAAGTAACTTTGCAAGTACATGTCAACATATTCTACAAACTCAAACCCAAACCATGTAGTTGCAAACATACTTTTGTAGATTGTGTGGACCATCAAAATAAAGTGTAACCAAAAATTGTATTGGGCTTGAACAGAAAGCCTAATGCAGGGGTCTCCAAACTTGGTCCTGGAGGGCCACTGTCCTGCAGAATTTAGCTCCAGCCCCAATTAAACACACCTGAACCAGCTAACCAAGGTCTAATTAGGCATACTAGAAACTTCCAGGCAGGTGTGTTGAAGCAAGTTGGAGCTAAACTCTGCAGGACAGTGGCCCTCCAGGACCGAGTTTGGAGACCCCTGGCCTAATGTCTTGCTAGTTGAGTTGATGCTTATAGAGAGTATATAAAGTAGTCACTTATGATATATTTTTAAAAATATAATGATATATTTTTTAAAAATAACATGTATTTTTTAAAAATCTTAGTGTATGTGAAGCATAGTGTATGTGCTTTTTTTGAGTGTTTTTGTTTTGTTTGATACATCTGGCTTTTATGGCTCATATAGTATTATATAGTGAGAATATGGAGCTCATACTAAAGCAGGAAAAAAAGAAGAAGAAAAAAAAAACCCTCAGTTTTAATCTAAGGCCCAAACTGAAAAAAAAAAAATAAATAATAAATGCAATTTTATGCATTTGCTCGAAAGTAATATGTTGCACGCTGCATACACTACAGGATATACTTTTTGCTCTTGTCCATGTAATATATCCACAAATATATAACAAGGAACCGAAGCTTTCAAGCTTTAAAAAGTATGCAAAACCCTAATAAAAGCATTATAAAACTAACTGATACAACTTGTGTAATGTATTTCAAGCCTTATGATATCTTAAACAGATTACAATTTAGCCTGTTATTTGCAGACAATCTTATTCAATGGGTTCTTAACCCTTGTGACAGATTCATTGGTTAGAAGACATACCTGTCTCATTTCTATGGACCACTTTTACGTTATTTTTTGGTACTTTTTAGACATTTATTCATTACTCATTTACTGCATTATACTGAAAAGAACAGCCAGGATTCATCTTTTCTGTTCCACAGTAGAAAGATAAAGTGATATAAGTTTGAAACAACATGAGGGTGAGTAAATGGTAAGAGATTTTTCATTTTTGGGTGAACTACACACTTAATATTTAATCACACTCCTGAAACATGAGAGGACAGAAAAAGTTGCCTGATACAAAATGCCTTTTACTTTCATCTAAAGAACATTTTTATTACAAAATTGTTTCAAACACATAAAACAGAACAAAATGTGATATTTGACGTTTGGGGAAAATGGTGCCATTATCATTAAAGTGAAAGTGCTGTGGGTTGAGACACCACAATGAGAGGTGCTGTAACTGTGAGCTTCAGACAAACAGAGGAATCCTCCATAGTCACACAGAGTTCATCCTGACATCAGGGAAATATGGAAATCTGAAAAGGCAAAAGCAAGGAAAAAAGGCGTCTGATGGAAAACTATCTGAAAGAGTCAGAAATGTCAAAATCCACTAAAACCAGCAAGTCTTGTGTCGGTCTCAGATACATCCTGCTCGAAGCGAGAGAGCAAGAAATAAAGGGAAAGACAGCGCAAAGAGAGGCCTGTGTGTTTGCTAAAAAGCAAAGGCGTTTACGGCTTTTCTTCGTCGAGACGTGCTCATTCCTCTGTGTGCGCGAGTCAGGGTTTAGAGGATCAGAGATCTCAGGATAATGAACGCCGGAGTCTCTTGCAGACACCAATGTTCTAGCGGAGAGAAGAAGTTCCTTGCATCACCCATCACTTGTACTAATTGAAACAATTTTCGCTGGCAGTGCCTCTTCTCCTCACCCCTCCTTTTCCATCCACCCAGCCTCCACCCAGACAAGCCTGACAGTGTGTAGTGCTGGGGGGCTGATGAGAAAGAATCTGACTCTCAGACTGATCTCTGACTAAAGTATGAAGGGTAAAGGCAGCATTTACCAAAGGGTTTGGCTGGTTAGCATGGTGTAGTTAACCCCTGCTGGCAGCTGATGTAACTACAGCATTCAGAAATGCCTTTTAAAAGTTTTCATGTATATTGGTTAATGGGGGATTTTGTGGATACAATAGTTTATTTACATGATGCTCCTTTAAAACAAAAGCAGACATTTTATAATAATTTAATAATTATTATAAATCGTGGACTTATTATTTAATAATTTTATAGATTATATGTGCAGATTATATGTATGGCCCTATTCATTACTTTCAATTTTGTGCAATAACAACTAAGTTAGCAATACATTATCTACCTTATAATATATTTGATGATGGTTTACCATTCTGTACATGCTCAACTCAACTCTGTATGTTACAATTTAGCAGTAAATCCTCACTGTCTTTGTCATGGTGTATGCAAGGAGGAGTAACATAACATACTATGCAAAGACAATAACCAACAAAGAACTGAATGCACATAAGTCTGAAATGTCTGAAATTGCATACTCTCTGAGTAGGTACTTCTTTTGAATTAGTATTTACTTTGTGACCAAAAAAAGTACATTCTATATAGTAAGAATGTGCATAGAATAAATGTTATCCAAATGTACTATATTCACCACAATGTCACAGACTTACCAGTGCCAGTTGAGTCTTTTAACTGCCACTCACAAATCATCGCCCTTGGCCTCATGGAATAGTAAAGTGTACATCATCTGGACATTTCAGAATCTCATTGGAAGTTGGGTACTTTTCGCCTATTGTTTTAGAATTTGAATTTGAACATAATCTTTTCACATACTGTTTTTCACCTACTATATAGTAGGGGAATATGTGATTTTGGATGTAGCCAATATATACATTAGGGATAAATGGAACCAAACAAGAAACAGGTGAAGGTGATCAGTAACAGAGGCTGCATTTACACTGCAAGTCTTAATGCACAGATCCGATTGTTTGACCATATCCGATTTTTTGGCCAGTGTGTTTACATTCACTTTAGTGGACTGGTATCCGATATCTGTGTTTACATTAATTCCCGCCCAAAATGATTGTCATTGTTAGCTTTGCATGCACATGGTAGACCCTCGGGTTTTGAATGGCAATTATTTATATATTTCACGTCGGGTGGTCACGATTACCTGCCAGAATGGATAAGTTAACAGCTGTCAGTGTCATGGATATTTTGCAGCGCGAATTCTGACTGAACGAGTATAGACTGGAAAATAAAGTTAATTTGCATTTGTTATTTTATCTACAGTCGTTAAATCTAGAATTCTGAAGGGAAATAAAGTAGCAGGTAAGATTACATTTATTTGAATGAATGATAAAGAGAAAGCGAGCGAAGGAGAGAGCGCACACGAGAGAGTAGCCTACCCAGTGAAGCTTTTGGTTTATTAAAATAAAAAAAAATAAAAAATAAAAAAACACACAGCAGTCACTTTTAAATTAACCGCGCAATTTCTTTCAAGGAAAAATAGACATATAAAGTTTCTACCTCAATAATAAAGCTGCGAATTTTTAGTGCGAGTGCAAAGCCTACAGACACGTCTGCTTCATAATACAACATTAAAGCTACCTTTTAGTAAACAAACGTGTCGCCCTCGCCTTGTGGTGGCTTGGAATTCCAATGGGAATCGGATATGCGTGTTTAGACGTAGGTCGCATGTCCAGAGATCGGATATGTGAACACAGATACAAAAGTAACATTATACACCTGAGTCCAGGGAAAAACTTCAAACTAAGAGTCCAAAGAGAGAGAAGATATGTGACAGTTCCAATTAATTTGTACGAATTCGTACAACGTCACTTGCACGAATTCATACGATTTGTCTAAACCCCAGTGACAGGTAGGTTTAGGGGCGGGGTTAGGGTTAGGTCATTCGTACAAATTCATACAAATTTGGCAACTCATAAAATACATATGATTTAGCAAAAAAACGTACAAATTCATACAAGTGAGGTCATACGAATTTGTACGAATTAGCCACCTCGTAAAACGTGTACGAATTGCTGTGAGATCGGATTGGACAGTTCCTAAGGTGGGCATCTTTCACCATCATATCCTAACTGCAAACATTTTATTATATTATATGTTTTAACTAATTACATTTTAGGAGGGCTTGTGATAGCCAAGTAACTGCCATTGAGATGAATGGGAATAGCCAAATATTGTAGACCTCCTTGACATTTACCAAAAAGCAACTGGATAGTTTCACTCCCCTGTTAGTAATTTTGGTGTAGGATTCTTGTGAGAAAGAGAGGAAGTGAAAAGAGTGAGATCAGTGCTAACCTTGAAAAATTGGAAGATTCCTTGGCACTATGAAGTTCTTAAAAAAAAAAAAAAAAAAAAAAGCTAGCTAAAATAAAGAGTTGTGCGCTATACTGTCCCATACCAGAAGCTGCTGATTTGATATATACAGAACAATGACAGTAGCACTACCCTTGCCCCATGGGCAATGACGTTATGAGGAAAGTCTTACAGCAAAAGTTAAAGTGAGAAGGCGGTGGGCTCTGGATTAGCAGTGACATAACATGAAGAACTGTATGTCAGCAGCATGACACCTCGTTTTTGCCCACTATTGTCTGTTTAGCACAAACATCAGCCTCCCATCTACAGAGAGGATCACAAAGAGGCGGGAAAAACACAACTGTCAGGCTTAGACGACAAAGCCTTTTACCATCGTGCCTATTCCTTACAAACCAGACTTTAGGAGGTAAGAAATGATGAAAACGAAAGAAAAGAAATGAGTGCGAGAGAGGAGAAAACAGAGAGAGGCAGAGGCTCACACATGGACAGCTTACAGGGGATACAAACCCAAAGATTATGTTAATCTTCCCCCCTTTGTCCCTCGCGAAATGTTTTCATACTACGCCTTTTATCTGTGGAGGAAGGGATGTGAACCTCTTCAGTGGGTGACAGTGGGCACTTTCTGTGTGGTTTCTGGGTAATTAGCACCAGTAGCAGAGCCTTTCTCTTGCTCTGCTCAAGCTTATGGTCTTCTTAGGGCCAGCAACAGAGGATTTAGCCCCTCAACCCTTCAGTGGGAGTTTGGTTAGTGATTCCCAGTCTGGGTCCGGTCACACCAACCATCTGTTAGCGCTAGCAGGATCAAAACCCTTTAGAGCTCTCGCCATTTCTGACAATGAAATGGACAGCTTAAGTTTAAACAGGTGACTGAATTCATAAGGGACAAAACGAAGAGATGACACTCCTGTTGAATTTCACTCATAAAGTCCGGATTTTGTATCTTTAAGTATTTGGGTGTTGCATGTTATTTATGATGTTTTTTAATGACGTTTATGATGTTCTGATCTATGAGAAATGAGTATCAGTATGAGTATCATATTTAAGAACGACAAGCCTCTTTTTAAGAATCACCTGCCATTGCAAATCTGCTAATTCTGCATGCCTGTACATGCAACGGGTGCTCTGACCCTAATAATTTTTCCCAGGGTGAGGCTCTCAAGGAGAAACTGACCACCACCGCTGCTCACAGGCAAGCTAAATGCCAGCAATAGGGGCAATCCCACATCAGACACACACCCCCCAGCTTACACCCATCACGGTATCCAGGGCCTTTCAGCCAGAGGTCAGAGGTGCTCTTTAGATAAAGGGGCATACAAGAAGATCACTAGGGCCTAACCCTCTGACTGAAATCAGAGGCGAAGAAAGGAGTGAAAATGATACATTTCTCAGGCACAATGTGAGCTCTAAAGGTTCTTCTTCAGGAGTTCATATTGTCTACTTCTGCCTCTTTTGATGTTTTCTCTTTGGCTTAATGTTATTTCAACGATGGCTCTTCTCTTCTCCGCTCTCTAAAGGCTGAAGCCCATTTTTTGGGCCTGAGCTGTTTCTGATTGTCTCTGTCACGGGTGCTTTGTCTTACACAGGGCTTCCAGCAGCAGTGTTAAAGCAGAGGGTGGGGGCTGCATCAAAGCCAGAGTGAGATGGACTCAACACCAGTGGATTAAGTTCTTCTGCATGATAAAGTAGCTACCTAGGGGTGGTATTAATATGTGAAAGAATGTTATTGAGAGGGAATAAAGTGTTAAAAAAGCCCTGTCATTCTCTTCGTAATGTCTTAATCCTGCAGCCAACACAGAGGCCATGGGCCGGAGTTTGCGCTAATCACGGCAATGCCCATCTGTATTCCCTGTCCTTTAAGCTATTTAAACTCTGCCTGGATTCAATTATTAGCCCTGAGAGAGCAAGATGGCATATTAAGTTATGTGAAAGGGGATTCTGTGGGGACGCAAAGAAATCCCTGCTTTAAAGCGCAGAGGCATCAGCGCCACCAACTTAAGTTGAGTTAAACTGATTAAACAGAGTCTATGGCTGTGAAAAATCACGTGAAAATGAGCTAAAGAAAGTAGGAGCCTCACTGACAAAGCATCATCTAAACTGTTAATCATGCTGGATCTGGGAGATCTATGGCCTGTCAATTATATCTTCACACATCCCACGTTGTGTCATTCAGGGACTAAAACTGCTAGGAATATACTGCATCTTAGATATTTCCACTTTTACTCCTTTATTTTCCATTTTATTAGACAGAAACACCAGCTTTTCCACAATTACATGTAAGGTTAGGTCTCACGTTCAAGAGGTGAGCTATAACATTATCCATTATTGTTCTTCACGCATACTACAACATTTGCATGGTAAATGCATTAAATGGACTTATTACTTGGCAAATGTTTATTAATTAGTCACTCTCACATTCTAGCAGACAGATAGACCCGCAGGCGTTTTTTTTTTTTTTTTTTTTTTTCTCTTATAGCAGTCTTGCATGTTGTTCTACTGTGATCAGTGACTGAATCCTGATGTGGTGTGTAATGTAATTGATGTATAAGACTTTTTTTTTTCTGGTCATTGGATTTGACACTCATCTTCACTTCATACCACCCCCTGCATTGAAGTTGAGAGCCGTTTCATGAATAAGGCCTCAAACCAGTGAAAAGCTGGAGGAAACAGATATATTAAAACTGAATCACACACCTCTCCATATCACTGCTCATTTCAAATGTTCAAAAATATTTGGTGCTCTAAGGGCTACATTTGTAAGAACTTCCCTAACTAATGAAATTCATTGCCTGTTGGCAACTATTTTCAAACAGAGCATTCACATAAAACCAAGATGCAATTTCACATTTGACAAAGCGCATGAATGCCAATCTCTTTCTGTGCTGCTTCTGTTCCATATGTGGACTAAATGACCACTCATTCTGTCAGCACACGGTCAGATAAAGATGCAGTGGTGTCAAGTCCTCAGAATGCATCTATATCACATTTACTTGCTGTAAAACGAGCATTTAGTCCTAAGAGGAAGCAATGTACAGTTGAAGTGACATGTAAATTGGCGCATTTGTGCAGCAGCTTGGATCATTGCTGACCTTCACAGGCCTCTATGGCTCTATAATGGCATGTGTGCATTGTGTTGAGAATAGATAATGGTAATACTTTAGAATACTGTTCCATCATTAATGAGTAACTACACAGGAACAAAAGAGTACAATATTAACATTTTAGTAACTACTGTTAATGGAAAAGAAATGCTGATTAACGATTTAGTAAGTACACTGTAAAAATGACAGTGAAAAACAGTTAATTGGTTTACAGAAAGTTTCCATACTGGCGAATAACTGTAATAGATCTAATGGTACATTTAATGGAATTTTACGGTAAAATACCATTAAATTTACAGTTTTCGGAAGTCATTGTATAATTTACAGTGAAAAACCGTAAATTGACATTCCCACAGTTGAAATAACTGTTTCTTCTTAGTTTTTTTCTAATTAGTTATGTACATTATGTTTTTATCTTACATCTAATGTTGAAGTTGTTAAAGTTTATTGCATTTTTAAAATTTCATGTGTGTGTTAATATGATGGTGTTTAGTGTTTGTGTGAATGACACTGTGCACCTTCTATATATTAGTATTGTCCTTCTCAGCTTGTGGAAAAGCTGCTTGTGATGAGCTTTGATTCATCATGTGACTGTCATCACCACTGTGTTTGGTGGTTGTCAGTGTATTACAAAGGTACAAATCAGATATTAGTACTTCAATAGGTTGGTAAATTAACATTATATCAGTTAATGATATATGGGTTTTTTTTACCGTAAATTTAACAGAATTTTTTTTTTCAGTGTGTAAAATAAACAGTTATGAACCATAATCATTACAATATAAACCTTTAAATTATATGGTTTTGAACTGTAATATAGACAGCTGTCCAGTAAAACCTAAAATGTTGCTACCATATTTTTTACGGTAAAGTTCTGGCAACCACAGCTGCCATTTTTTACCGTAAATTTTATGGGGATTTTTTTTTTTTTTTTTTTTTTTTTACAGCGTATTAGCACTCAGTTGAATGCTGTAGTTAACTATTAGCTAATCAATAACTTTTTTTTTTTTTTTTCATAACTCCTGGAGGACTACTAAGAACTACTATATACAGGTTTTAAATTAATATGAATATGCATATTGTATAATTCATTTTAAAGTGAAGATCATGGTAACCCACTAGTAATGACTGAAATCACTGTAAGCTTTTGAGGGTTTTTTTTTTCAAGGTTTTGGATAATGACTCAAGTGTTACTACATCCCTCTAAAGGAATTGCTAATTATTTGGAACAGTATTCTAAAGTGAAAAGCATGATAACTCCCTAGTAATGACTAAAGTCATTGTAAGCTTTTGAGGTTTTTTAATTTTATTTATTTTTTGTAAGGTTTTGTAAGGTTTTGTATAGTTATGACTTATATAGTTATGACTACATCCTTCAAAAGGAATCACTAATTATGTGGAACAGTATTTTAAAGTGAAGATCATGGTAACCCACTAATGATAGTAATGACTCAAGTGTTACCAAATCTGTCCGAAGGAATTACTATCCAAAACCTTACAAATCTTTGCAATGACTTCAGTATCATGCTTTTCACTTTAGAATACTGTTCCAAATAATTAGTGATTCCTTCTGAAGGATTTGGTAATACCACAGTCATTACTAGTGGATTACCATGATCTTCACTTTAGAATTATTTGGTAGCACTTTATTTTACAGCCCTAATCCCCATGTACATACTATGTACTTATTATAATAATTACAATAACTGGGTAATAACCAGGCCTGAACCTACCCCTAAACCTCACCTTAACTCATGTAGTTACCTTATATTACCCAGTACTTTAAGTACACCTACTATAAAATAAAGTACAACCAATTAATTATACATTATGCATTATTTACATTAATTATGAACCTTATAGTCCTCTGGGAGGAATGAAAAAAATAATAGTTATTGATTAGCTAATAGTGAACTACCGCATTCAACTGAGCGCTATTACTTACTAATTAGTTAATAGAGGTTACTAGAATGTTAATGTCGCATTATTCTTTTGTTCTAGTTATTCATGTTATTAATGACAAAACAGTTATTAATGAAGAAACAGTATTCTAACATGTTACCTAGGTAATGAGAATTCTGAACCAGTCAGCCACAACCTGAATCTGTGTTGTACTGAAGAAAGAATGACAATACAGGGCTATCTACTTTTATCTATTGGGTTCGGTGACTAAAATGTGAATGAGGGTGATTTTGCACCCACTAATTTTTCCATTAATATATGATAAAGAAATCCTAGAATTCACAAGCCCAAAAAAAAGAAAAAAAGAAAGAAAATGAAATACACATGAATGCATGGTTTTATAAGAAATTTATATTACATAATTGTTTAAACATTTCAACAATGTTAACTTACGTACGTATAAAATACAAATAACACTCAGTATAACTAATCATAATGTGTTTATGTGAGGATTATTATTTTACTTGCACTATTGCAGATAACAAATTCAGTGACCCTTTTAAAAATATAGTATATAAAATTTCAGCAAAATTTGTGATATCACAAACCAAAATGTTGGAGCGTAAAGAAATATATTGTATGTTTACCACTGTATTGTGTTTACTTGTGTATGTGTTTGTTTATACAGTAAGTAAACATACAATGTAAGTATATATAAAATAATATGTAATGTTTTATTTTGCTAGAAGCATATCGCTTCATGAGCATATTTCCTGCTGATAATACTATAATATACTTGCTTTATCTTGTTGACCACCCTATTATTGAACACTTATGCAACATTTACAGCATTAGGTTTCATGTACAGTAATGTTGGCAACATAAAAAAAAAATAATAATAATAAATAAAAAAAATACTGAGTGCACCATTAATTCACTGTGAATCCATACTTTAATCTGAGCAATAAAATGTAGAATAAAACTATAATAGTCGTCAACAACCTGCGCTGGTGCCAAGGTCATCAAGTGATATTCATTGCAGCCCTTTAGCCATAAAAATGGATATAAAAAATTGAAGCTTGCTTTTTTCCTCTCCCCCCCTCTTATATTGATGCACATTTGTGCCTCACAGCTCACAGAAACATGCCACTGGAATGCATGCTAGCCCAGAGGTGCAGCATACCTCTGTGACCTTAGTGACATGCAGTGGCAGCAGAACGTGTTTTCCTCTCCTTTGGCACGATCGCAGGAAAACACTTCCCCTCCTAAACAGGCTGGGCATAGCAGTCATGGCAGAGCACACATCCACCAGGGAGCACACTGCAGCTGACACGCTGTATGAGGGCATTAACCTGGAGACAGGATGAGCGAGAGAACAGTGATGGTGAATGCATTCAGATTAAAGAAAGGAGGACGCCATTGTCACTGTGTGTTTGTGACTGCAGCGGGCAGAGAAATCACATGACCTTGCTGGCACAGAAAGGTTTACACAGCCACAAAATAAAAGAGAGAGATGCTATGAGTAAATCCTTATAGAGAAAACCTGAAAAGACAAGTTAAATTAAAGAGATGGATCAACCGAAAATTATCTCATTATTTACTCACCCTCATGTCAATGACTCCTTCACTTGTGGCACATATTTTACATTTTAACCCATTCTGTAACATGATGAGGATGCAGAAATGATGGGGAAGAGTAAAGAGAATTTATTAAAGGAAATAAACAAAACACAAGGAAGAGGCAAAACACTCAAAACAGAGAAAATCATAAAGAAGGAACAGAACTGAAACACGCGCCACAAAAAAAAAAAAAAAAACCTGCCTAGACAGGACAACACCAGACCCTGAACAAGGGAAACACAAGGACTTTAATACAGACAGGCACAAAGGGCAAACAAGCATAACAAGATACACCTGGGAAACGATCAATGAAACTAATCAACACAGAAAACTACAAACCGACTACAAGCTAAACAGGAAACAGGAACAAAACAAACAGAAACACAAAACAAGAGTCCCGAGCAGGGGTTGTGACACATTCAATATGAAACAGACATTTGTCTCATTATTTACCTAAAAATTACATCTGTCCTAGCTTTATTTGGCACATTTATGAGAGTTCATGAGACTAGTAGCACTATCTGATGAATGAAAGATTTGAATTTTGAGTGGAATCTTTTTGAAGAATCAGTTGATCCAGTTCACGAAACTGGTCTGAAAGATGTGTTCATAAATCAGACTGATTATTTTCAAGAAATTCAATTCATTGAATCAGTTAAAATCTTACTAAGAAGAATATAGTGTATAAATCATATGGGCTGCTTTTATGATATCTTTAATGGTGCATTTGAATCGTTTATTTTTTAAAACTTGACAGCCTCAATTCACATTCACTTTCATTATTTTGAGCGTCAGGGTATTCTTCAAAAATCCACCCTATCCACAAAACAAAGAAAGTCACCAGGGTTTTGAATAGTGAGTATATGATGATAGAATTGTTCTTTTTTGGTGATGCTATCCTTTCACAATTGTTCATGTGTACACTGGAAACCCTAATGCTCAAAATAATTAATTGGTTTAAGTAGGACAAACTTAAATTAAACAAATTAGTTCAATCAAATATAATTTTATGAATATTTAGTACTTTCTTTCAAGAGCTGATATATTTTAAGTAAACTGAATTGTTTCATTGTTATGAGTTTTATGAACTTATTTCTTTTAATTTAGACAAACTTAAATTTATCTGAGACTGGGCTGGGATGTCTATTTCCCAGCATGCTTCGCCCATGGCACTCGAAAGGTAGAGTAAATGCTGAAATTATGTGTTATATAATGTTTTGTGCAAGATTAAGGTTAAGTGGTTGATTTAGTATAGTGATTAATGTTTTGTTATGTTAATTTAGAAGAGTTTCTGTTAATGTGGGTTTTTGGAAAGTTACCATAGATTAACATGGAATTTTTTTTTTTTTTTTTTTTTTTTTTTTTTCACAAATCACAAATGAGGCTCAGTCAGACCCTTATCCAGCACAAAATATTATTAAACACTCTGCAAAAAACACAAACCCAGTTTGAAAATTTGAATTTTTAATTTAATTTGCCAAAATTAACTGTATATATATATATATATATATATATATATATATATATATATATATATATATATATATTTATGCATACTTTTACATAAATTTGTACATAAATATGCTGTGTCCAACTGAATGTTCCCTGGGGATGAATAACGTAGCCTGTGAGTGTTTATTAAACCTTACACCACAATACAGGAATAAAACCTTATGTTTCTTCACTTTAGAATCCCATTTGAAAAGCTCCACTGGAGTAATTAGATCTTGTTCATCTTGTGGCCTGTGTAATGACAGGGCCCAAGAGTATCTGAGTTACGGTCGGATTGCACTTATTCTAATGCTCATTCCACCCCAGACACGCCATTGCCTTCCATTACAGCTTTGCGTGGCCAGGGGCATCTCTTTACAGCACTTGGCAAAATATGGATCGCTCATTACCCCCAAGTCTAGAACAAAGCGTGAATGTTGGCCCTGTCAGATTCAGAAGAAGAAAAACAGTTATGTGTTTCTCACGCAGGAACACTGTGGGTTTTTCTCTAAGAAGAGCCGATAATGTGATAGGAAATAATGGTATCGGGCAGAGGAAGATGGAATGGGGGATAGAGGATGAAAGAGTGGAAGAAATGACCTCAGGACAGTCTGGATAAAGAAGGAAATGCACATTCCTAACTGACCACTCATTCTCCATCAGAGTCATATTTTTTCCACTTCATGCTTGGATTCCCCATGAAGCACTCTCCCTCTGTAAACAAAACACACATTTGCACAGAAAATTACAAATGCAACGAGAAGGCGGCTTTACACTTAATGTTTCGGACACTGGAGCTCCTCCAAATCATAGAAAAGCAAGTGCTTACAGAAAGAATGAACTTCAGCATGGGTAAGCGTTTTCATTTGAGGGGGAGGCAGAGTCCAGATCTGTCTTGACATTTTCAGCATCGTACATTTGTAGGACAGCAATACTGCAGACAGATGTGGATACGCTCAGAGACAAGCACTAAAGAGCATTAAACTAATCCAGTTTGGAACTCTTCCCAGGGGTGTCACGAATGCCGTTCCAGAATCAAACGTTTACAGCTTCTTCAAATTTTGAAGTTTATAGGGTTTAATGTAACCTCCTTACGGAAGAGAAAGAAACTCGTCTGGAACACATGGAGCTACAACAGCAGCAAATTGCATCTGACACATATATCTCTTGTATCCGTTTATAAATAGCTTAATAAGTGCTCTTCACCCTCTTGCTTATACATAGAGAAGAAAAACATTCTACTTTTAGGCACCATAAAACACTGTAAAACACTGGTAAACACAATTAAATCAGCTAAGATCTCATTATTAATTTGTGAAATAATCTTTACCGTTTGCATATGCGATTCAATGTTTAGATCTACAGTTTGCACACCAATGTAAAAACTCTTCAGGGAGATACAAGTGTATTAGAGATGACTAGACCTTCATGAAGTCCCTGCACTGGTCAGCAGGGTGAATGAAGAAAAGGTCACTTATCTTATTAATGTTACTTCTGTTAAAGGTAATTGCAAAGATTCCACACCTAAAACAATCCCTCCATTTCTTCTCAATAAAGATACTTGCAGTGAAAGTTCACTCTCATTATCTAACACAGGAAAGCAAACTGTGTGACAGGACTGAACATAATTATTACATACTGACATATGCTAATAAGATGCTGAACCCAAAGTAACACTTCATCTGGAATAGTTAAATTATATCATCTTGGCGCAAACTCCATCACATTGAGTACATTGGTGAACTGAACACTGTAAAAACACACCTTAAAGCTGCAGTCCGTAAGATTTGCCTCTTTGTCGCCATCTCTGTTTAAAACCTGCAATTGCAGTTATTTTTGAAATTATAATTTTTACGTGTGTTGTGGATTGGCACGGCTCCTCAGCACGGATGAATCTAATGTTTGCTGTCAGTCACCACATCGGTGATACTGTACTTCAGAATCACAGATTCTATGTCTTGGAAGTATGGCCAAAATAAGAATTTTCACCAGAAAATGTCATCTGAAGGAGTAAGTAACAAATCTGCCACTTTTGTTCTGACCAACTGAGAAAAAAACATAAATAGAGCTGCCAATGCTGATTAAATCTAACAATCGCTTAGCTTGGATCATGCCAAACCATGCAAATATTTATTATTGTTATACTTTGTTCTCAAATTGTTAATGTTAACAACATCAGCATTGTGTGACTATGTGTATTTAGTGTGTATTAGTGTTACCGGTAACACTTCAGTATAGGGAACACGTATTCACTATTAACTACAACTTTTGCCTCAGTTAACACCTAATTTACAGCTTATTAATAGTCAGTAAGGTAGTTGTTAAGTTTAGGTATTGGGTAGGATTAAGGGATGTAGAATAAGGTCATGCAGAATAAGGCATTAATATCTGCTTTATAAGAACTAATAAACAACCAATATACTAGTAACATGCTAATAAGCAACTAGTTAATAGTCAGAATTGAACCCTAAAATAAAGTGTTACTGCGTTACCTGTAGATTTCAAATTCTGTAGCTACTCCGCAGTCCGAAGTCTTTTACTTTTGACTACGGGTGAATCTCCACTGATTATTGTCATTTGGACCTTTCTGGATTGCAATTTGCCATCAAAATGATACGTTTAATTATTCCAGCTGCTGTGAGAAATCACTATAAATGATCCACTATACGTTATAAATGATACTAGATGTGATGTAATGACGCAAAGATGAACGGCTACATGCTCGAATTTCCCGCAGAAACCCACCAGTACCGATTTTATTATAAAACATTATTACAAGCTTACCGTTGTGAAAAGGGCTAAGGTTAGGAGATAGTTTTGAACACTGGCTGGTTATGTACTTGCTCCAAAATTGATTTTGGATCATTTTTAACAAAAAAAAAAAAAAAAAAAAACGTTATGGACAGCAGCTTTAAATTATTAATAAGGTCACCTCATCATCATCATCATCTAAAATAACTTTTTTGACTGTCGCAGTACCATGACTGATGGCTTATATTTGCTTTAGCACGATTCACATGACAGTGCAAAAAAACAACAACAACAAAAAAAAAACACTCTTTGATCATCCCCTTGCATTTAGATCTGGCCCTTCATCAAGTCATTACAGTAATACTTGTCATATGAAGCTGTTAAACTGAAGCATATTTCCATACAGACACTCAGTCAGACGGATGAACCTCCTAGCACTTTGCGTTCCTCACAATCCTGGCCTGGCCTGGTCATCTCCGCACGCCATCCATGCTCATAGCCCATTTGTGAACGCTAATATCAGCCAAGGGACAAAGACGGGGGTGCATGTGTGCGGGTCGTTAGTGAAAGCAGCAGATCTGTCCACATCGTTAATGATCAGGCTAATTGAATCCCTCTAATTAGCCGTGCACACGCCTGGTGGATCAGCTCGTTGCTTTTACATACATGACAAGGGAAGAGAAAGAATTGAGCTGGTGCTTTCAAACCACGAGGCGTCTTGAAGTGCAAAAACATCACTTCCCACCCCACAACCCCCACCCCTCCTCCTTGGCCCCCACGGGCTCCTCCGCTGCTGTTTGCGGTGGCCGATATAGGTTAAAGCAAACTCTCATGCTCCGTGAGAGGGAGCAGGCCATGTAATTTAAATTCTGATGACATTTACTGTCAGGCAGTATTAGTGCACTGGCATCCTCCTCTGCCTGGGCATGAATCTTACTCAGCACCAGCAGGCCGCAGGGGCCGAAGAAAGACTCTCTCTCTCCTTTTCTCTCTCTCTCTCTTTCTCTACTGTAATTGTCCCAAGGACCCCCGTCAGTCTCTGGCAAAGAATCCTAGCCTTTTTGCCCAACACCCCCCCTCCACCTAATAGGCCCCGAATTGGAGAGTTGTGCTGTTTATTGCCTGGTGGAATGTCACATATACGGGTCATGCACGGTGATTGGGCAGACACCTTCAAACTGCATTCTGGAAGATGTGCCCTCTTGTTTACTCCGCGCCAATGTAATGTTGCTCTGCAAACACTTTTTGAACAATTCAGAAATGCATTTGAAATTAGTCTCATAGCAGACGTCACTGCTGCTTACCAGGCAAATTAGGCGAACTAAATTAAGAGGCTAAACAAAAATGCTCTGTATATGTGTGCTTCTGCTGTGTGTTTGCAGTTTTATCTCTTGAGATAAATACATTAGACAAGGTCTGAGCTTCCAGCAATGACGCGACCTTGAGTGAGTAATGCAACAGCAATAATCAGACAGGGCCACAGGCCTATGACCTTAGGATTAATGGGGACCCTTTTAAAATGTAAAAGAGAAAAATTACTTAACTGCATATGCTAGGGATTGGCAAATTAGAGTGCTCTACTGAAGTGTCTTTGTGTTTACAATCTGAGCATAATTTAATAATTTAAAATTCATGTACAATTCATGTGCATTGTATTATCACAGACCCTACCACCAAACTCACATTCATATTTTAACTATTAACATTTTAACTGTTATACATATGTCATAACCATGTAATAACATATGCAATTTTAAAATTTCACACTGGGCAGGTCAAAACCATCTCACATGAGAAGTGCACTCTTTAAAATTAATATGTGAGATGGGGAAGTCAAGAGTCTTTCATTTGTCTCATCTCTCATGTTTGTCAGCAGAATCGGGCGGTAAACGGGGATTTAAAGGAGTATAACGGAGCCTTTAACTGACAGCTCTGGAGCACTGACAGGTCCTTGGGAAATTAACAAAGACTGCATGGAGCACATGTCATATATCATAGACTCACCACGTACCCTCAACACTACCTGCAAGCTATGATTCTGTACTTTTCTCTCCCTGCACACTCAATAAAAGCATGTGGGGGTGGAGTGTGTGTTGTGAGCTGCAAGCCTAACAGCACAACATTTAGCCTGTTTTTCGCTGTCATGTTAAAATATACACGCAAGTGCAATCTACATTAAGGAATTTAAGTCCTATTTCCATATTCCCAGACCACCTACCCAACAGCACTCTGTGTACACAGGGCAGAAGGAGCTGTGTGGTTCTGATGACACATCTACAAACTAAACCATCTGCTATACACACAGCTGCTGCCAATTTTAGGAATTGTGGGATAAATAAATATGCAGAGAGTAAAACAAAACAATAACAGACAAGCAGCTAAATACCAATTCAATTAACACATATCTATGACGTCTAATGGTGCATATTAAAACTGTTGGGCTGGACAGCTTTAGAACGTGCAGATCAGCTCAATGTGGACAGTGAGAGAATACTAAGCAAAGATGGTTCCTACCAAATAAGGACTACAGAAATAAACATTTTAATTATATATATATATATATATATATATATATATATATATATATATTACATTTTTCTTTATTTTATATTATATATTATTTATATAACCATAGAAAAAACAGAAAACAAAGACAAACATTTTTTATTTATATATATACACACACACACACACACACACACACACACACACACACACACACATCAAACTTTTATGAGGAAAAAAATGCAATGCCTGTTTAACATTTACATAAAAAATTTTCTTTATATCCATTACAAGCACAAATGCTTTCTCATTTACACCCGCTAACTGATCCAGATTGCTGTTAGATTGGTTTCGTTTTGGTTTGTAAGAAGCATAAACAGATTAGAGCAAACTAAGCTTGTGATCTGTTTAGAAAAGCTGACCACTTCTCAAAAGATCTAAAGGTTTTAAAGAGAACCCTGAGAAAGACACAATCCCCAAACAATGAAATGCATTTTGGAGGCTGAGTCAAGCTCCATTCCATAGTTTAAACAAAATTAAATATAGGCATAATGTTCAACATTTGCGGCAAATATATATTTACAGCATATATTATTCTAAATGATCAAAAATGTAAATTGCCTAATGAATTAAAAGGAACACTGTAAAAAGAAAATGGATTGCAGAAATGTAACTGTCATGTGCAGAACAAACGGTTACATTTATCAAGGCTCAAAAAGTAGCAGAACTCTGATTATTGCTCCCTTTCCTCTTTTTCCTTTCCTTATTCACACTGTTCACATTTAATGGAAGGAGAAACTATTTTTTCTCTTAATTAAAAGTTGGTGAGGACATCATGATGAGCACATGACAGAAAGCCATTATTTCTTGAATTTTAATCTGGTCCTGGTCATTCAGGGAAAGTAGACCCATGCTGACTTCCTCTTTAAGTGTCGCCGCTGCTGACCAGTATGATGATTTCTCCTCTCCCAGGGTGGTTCTCAAGTAGAAGTGGAGAAAATTGGCAGAACTTAAATTGGTGGCATTTTGTGGTCTTTAAAAGAAGGGGGTCTCATTAAAACTAGCCAAGAAAGGCCTTCAAGTTTTTGCTGTCATTAGTTGGCGTAACTGTGGATAAGAGGAACTACAATTATGGATGCGGGTAAATCTTGTTGTCAATTTGTGGCTGATGAGGTAACACCTCTCTGGCCCCTGAGCTAAATCTGCCCTCGTCAGGCCTTCCACAGTCTAATGACTGGCATCTCACATATGTATACCACATCCTTTAAAGGCTACATGTTTGAGTTTTGCATCATTACAGAAATACTTTGAATAATTTGTCATTTTATATATTTCAATAGCTTCAAATAACAACGTGGGTTGGATGACTACAGATAATATAATGACATCCATCTGATTTTCTATCATATTACGCTACAATTACAAAAACTCTTGCTCGTTTTCATGACCATAAGCAAAGAAAAACTAATTGTTAAAATGAATCAATGTGCATTTTAAGGGATAGTTCACTCAAAGATAAAACAGTCATTGTTTACTCACAGAATTGTTGCTTTTGAGTAGACTAACCCTTTAACTGTGCTAGTAAAAGCATTTGGTCCTGACCCTAATTTTCATGTGATTTCTAAACTACACTGTAAAAAGAATTGTTGGTTTAACTTAAAGCAAGTTACCTGGTTGCCTTAAACCAGTACGTTCCACAGCATTCTCTCCAGCGACTGTTTGTATGGGTATTACGTCCCCTTGAAGTGTGGCCTCCTCCCTCCAGAGTTGAGTTCATTGAAATTAAAAATTTGAGTTAATACAATGAAGGCGATTGGTTTAATTAACAGAAACTCAAAATATTATGTTATTTGAACTACATTAATTATCTAAGTTGATTTGACAAAAGAAAAAAATGTAGTGATAACAAATCATGAATATAATTTTTTACAGTGTAAACATTTGCATCAGTTTATAAGCAATTAAGTGTCTTAGCAGTCACTCAGTAGTTACTTATAATTATCAATTAATTTTAGTTTAGTTGTTGCATATATCCATTACAATGTACATTTATGAATTGAGAACTAGGATCGTTTTGGGATTTATTGTCACAGTTGTACTGTTCGGTGATGTCGAGATTGTCTTCTGATTTAATTGGGCTGTATCATGTGCTTTGTGGCTGGTGTGAGGAGTAATTTTCACACATCGAAAGGTCAGCCAGCATGGCTTGAAAAACAGTCTGTCTAACTTAGACTATTAATACATATTGGACACCCAGCTTAACTTTACATACCTCACATACAGAAGTAATATAATGTGCTACTTATAAAACTATAACTCCTCCTATAAATTTTGATAGGTCTAGAGATAGACTTAATGGAAAACGAATAAGGTCTATTATCTGGATTCCTTTTGGCCCCCCAAGTGACTGGGTGATTAGTGCGAGTCACTTTTATCCTGGTAGGTCTGTCCACAGCTTTCTGAATCAATAGAGAGATATCAATGGCTCTGGAGGGAGGAGGCCACACTTCAAGGGGACGTAATACCCATACAAACAGTCGCTGGAGAGAATGCTGTGGAACGCTCCACAAACACATTCAAGAGGACGAGATGCTTTCAATGAACAGACAATTGACTTAGTTAACATTGCCCAAGAACTGCGCTCTGACTGGTATACTTCCTCTAATCGGCAAAGCTGTTGCTTGCCTTCCTTGCGCTTTTACAAAGTCTAAAAAAAGTATTTTTCTGTTGAATTAATTTGAGGATGTGGCATTACACTTACACTTGAAATGTAATAGTAAAAATGTGATAATTTTGCAAAGACATAACAAATACAAGCATCTAAAGAAAGAAAAGAATTTGATTTGTTTTATCCATTTTCTATCCATTTTCAAAGATTAAACACAAGCACTCGTGACCAATCCGAATTTCATTTCACAGTGTGTGTGTGCTAAGAAGGATTAAACATTTGGGGAAATTACTAAAGTACTGTAGCTGATTCACCATTCAATTTGGACTTAGAAAATAAAGAAGAAAAATGAAAGAGAAAAAGAAAGCGGGGAGGTGGGTAAAAACAGGTCCAGGCGTAGCAAAAGCCATGGTCAGGGGTTTAAGAAATTAGCAATGCTCAACTGGAACGGAAGTACCGCAACAGGACCTCCACACCAAAGGTCCTCTAATCATATGTAACATCTACCATTGGAACGTAGTGGAAGGAGTTTACAATAAGCTTAACCCCAACTTTTATTTTACGCCCAGCAGGCTCTTCCCTCCATGTTGTGCACTTTGAACACTATTTTGTTATTCTGATTTCACTCAGGCTCCTAATCCAGATCTCCCTGTTTCCCAATAAAACGCTGCCAGTCTCAAAGCTTTCAAATTTCACTCTCAATCCCTCACTCAGCCTTAAAGAACTCTCCAGTCCTTCAAACAAATGAGCTCATAGAGGAATGAAAGTTAGCGCTTCATTATTTTACCACCAGGTTCTGGCTTAATTCTCTGTAACAGTAAAACTTACCATGCTCCTCTGCACTTTCATTTTGTGGCAAGATGTGAATAAACTCCCCCCAAAAGCTCCATCTGCATCACACATCATATTTTTGTGAACAGCCTGGTTTAATTTGGTGGACACCATACTTATCATAGAGCAAACCATTTTTGGGCCTTAGTGGGCTGGCTGGTGCAGACGTGGGAAGGGACTGGGGGGGCCTGGCCTTGAATTAGTTTGGCTCTGTACATAATTCTCCTTCAATGGGCTCCTCCATTCCACAGAAAGGGCTTGAAAAGGAGACACAGAGTTCGATTGCTCAATATTCATCTACATTTTTCCCCTGGATGGGCACAATATGGCGGGCTTAATTAACTTTTCTCAAAGGTGAAGCAGTGCGCACCATCTGCTGTGAGACAATCACGTTTCTATGCCTCTGCCAATAATCCCGTTACCCCTTTTAAGAACAGGGGAGCGGGGAAAAGTGAAAGAGAGAGTGCGAGAGAGAGATAAACTCGGAAAACAAAACAGTGGGATCCTGAAAATCATGGAGTCATGTGAGACATTTAGCATCTACTCTGCACGAGAAGCACCACCTTCTCCTGAACTTTTTTTTTTTTAACCACAATCCTGCCTTGGGTCCTAGAGCACTGAAACTGCTGAGTGGCAATTACTGTAAGATGCTCTTTTGCCTGCAAAACTTATTTAATTCAGGGTGCGTCTTTGTGAGCCCTACTTGAGAGTTCAGTTGAAGGTGTAGGATTTTCATAGACGTGGTTGCAGCCTTATTTTCCAATTCTGATACTTGATACCTAATATTATCTACAAGGAAGATAAAATACTTTTAAAAGCATCAACTACACATAATTCCTTAATAAATCTCAAGGACCACACAACGCAATCAAGGGCCAAGTGAACTTGCCCCAAAGCGGGGTCATTATTTGATCTTTGTGGCTCTTAATCTGATTAAGTCATTGTGGAGGTAAACTTCAGACCCAATCTTGTTAGCAGCTGGCCCAGATGGATTACGAAGGCCAGTGAGCTGGAAAATGAACTGAGCAGTTCAGCTTTGGACTTGCTCTCTTTCAACATCTTCTTGGCCTCTTCTTCTGCGCCTTCTGCTCTCCTTTCTGTTGGCCCTTCAAACGAGATATTATCCCCAGATTCTGCACTTGCATGAGCCCATGACGCTTTTCTTCTCCTCCATCTATGTCTTAGCTAAGCGCAGGCAATGACAAAAGAGCCCAGCCCTTTCTCAAAGGTCTGGATTCCAAGACGTTGTTGGCACAATTTGACCGAAACTTGCACCGGTTAACCCTTTAGGCTGGTGGAAATATGCGGCAAGGATTCGCCCTCTCGTTTGTAAATGAACGGAGTTTTCTCTATTTCACTCTTTCTTATTATTCTTTAAACTATGCAAATGCTTAAGATGTGTGGTCTGGCCGAAGACACTCACAGTTTTGCTTGTGGTCTTCTTGTGGTATTGAGTGCTTTTACAGTGAATGCACACCACAGTCTAAAGCACAAAAAGTGCCCTTTAAGGCTGAAAAGAGTTCAAAGCATTCAAAAGACAAAGAGGACTAAGCTGGGATTTTTTATGTACACTGAAAAGAAGAATAAGATATAAGTTCCCTATTGCTGCCCGTTATGACACTGGCTCCCAAATCAAAGCATTATGCTCAAACATAAAGGCTCCTGAAATTTTCTCTTGCGCACCATATGCAAAGAAGAAACAGCGAACGATTTCAACAGGCTGCCATTTTGTTACACGAACTTCTGAATGCTCTTTTTGACACGCCATTGAGGGAACAAGGAATTCAAAAGAGGTTATATTCGATCAGGTTTTCTGCCTCAATAGGTTATAATCAGTGCTAAAGTATTGAGCGCAACACAGTGTGGAGAGCCTCTAAGAGCCTTAATCAGGAGGTTTTTCTCACTCTTATCGCCTCCCATACGGGGCTAACCACGCACTGAAGTGCTCCCTTCTATTGATTATCTGGATGGGAATTTAAATATTAATACTCTGGCCAGGCCTGGTAGGCACTCGCTCATCGGTTGTGTTTCATGGCAGAGCACTCATTCCCCAGATTAAAAGCAGTCCTAGGTTTTGCTTTCTTTCAGTCTTTTTTTAAAGAGCAATCCTGATCTCTTTGGAGAGCGGGAGGGAAAAAACTTCAAGGGTGAGCCGTGTGGAGAAATGAGACTCTACAGCAATTTCAAAGGAGAGGACTCTCCTCGAGGCTTGATCTACTAACGATTCAAGAATCACATACTGGTCATTTAGACACTGCAGAGAGAGAGGGGAGGGGGGGAGGGGGGACACACTTAGGTTTACCAATCACACCTTCTAAAAATCTTCGCTTTGGAATCATTGCATATCTCTTCCGTTGAGTGTGCAAAAAAAAAAAAAAAAAAATCTATTACAATTTAGAAATTATCTAATGAACTACAGCCATGTGTGTATTTGGTTTCTTTTCTCTTTTGCCAGGGAGGGCAGCACTACATGAGCAGTTTGGGTAGGTCTGTGCAATAGGAGCCTGCCCCCGTGCAATGCTCTTTTGATTTGTGTGCTTCAGAGACATTAACCCGTGGAGCATTCGCCAGCCAACCCACTGGATTTAAGGGCAGTCTTGCCCCCAGGGTCCGTTTGCACACAACGGGGACAGAAACATGTTTACATCAACCTTGGTGTGGGACTGCCACTTGGTCATCCCCAGCTCACATACACAAATGCACAAACAGAGAAACGTTCTGGCCCCACTTGACATAAAACAAGCAAGACGCCACAGAGAATATAGCTCCGTTACCAATCCAGCTTGCGATAAAGGCAAGGGAAGTTGTGATTTGATGAAAATAATTGAGAGTATGGTATTTCATGTCCTCGCTTTTCCATGAAATACAGTGGGTACGGAAAGTATTCAGACCCCCTTAAATTTTTCACTCTTTGTTATATTGCAGCCATTTGCTAAAATCATTTAAGTTCATTTTTTTTTTCCTCATTAATGTACACACAGCACCCCATATTGACAGAAAAACACAGAATTGTTGACATTTTTGCAGATTTATTAAAAAAGAAAAACTGAAATATCACATGGTCCTAAGTATTCAGACCCTTTGCTCAGTATTTAGTAGAAGCACCCTTTTGATCTAATACAGCCATGAGTCTTTTTGAGGAAGATGCAACAAGTTTTTCACAGCTGGATTTGGGGATCCTCTGCCATTCCTCCTTGCAGATCCTCTCCAGTTCTGTCAGGTTGGATGGTAAATGTTGGTGGACAGCCATTTTTAAGTCTCTCCAGAGATGCTCAATTGGGTTTAAGTCAGGGCTCTGGCTGGGCCATTCAAGAACAGTCACGGAGTTGTTGTGAAGCCACTCCTTCGTTATTTTAGCTGTGTGCTTAGGGTCATTGTCTTGTTGGAAGGTAAACCTTCGGCCCAGTCTGAGGTCCTGAGCACTCTGGAGAAGGTTTCCGTCCAGGATATCCCTGTACTTGGCCGCATTCATCTTTCCCTCGATTGCAACCAGTCGTCCTGTCCCTGCAGCTGAAAAACACCCCCACAGCATGATGCTGCCACCACCATGCTTCACTGTTGGGACTGTATTGGACAGGTGATGAGCAGTGCCTGGTTTTCTCCACACATACCGCTTAGAATTAAGGCCAAGAAGTTCTATCTTGGTCTCATCAGACCAGAGAATCTTATTTCTCACCATCTTTAGCAAACTCCATGCAGGCTTTCATGTGTCTTGCACTGAGGAGAGGCTTCCGTCGGGCCACTCTGCCATAAAGCCCCGACTGGTGGAGGGCTGCAGTGATGGTTGACTTTCTACAACTTTCTCCCATCTCCCGACTGCATCTCTGGAGCTCAGCCACAGTGATCTTTGGGTTCTTCTTTACCTCTCTCACCAAGGCTCTTCTCCCCCGATAGCTCAGTTTGGCCGGACGGCCAGCTCTAGGAAGGGTTCTGGTCGTCCCAGACGTCTTCCATTTAAGGATTATGGAGGCCACTGTGCTCTTAGGAACCTTAAGTGCAGCAGAAATTTTTTTGTAACCTTGGCCAGATCTGTGCCTTGCCACAGTTCTGTCTCTGAGCTCTTCAGGCAGTCCCTTTGACCTCATGATTCTCATTTGCTCTGACATGCACTGTGAGCTGTAAGGTCTTATATAGACAGGTGTGTGGCTTTCCTAATCAAGTCCAATCAGTATAATCAAACACAGCTGGACTCAAATGAAGGTGTAGAACCATCTCAAGGATGATCAGAAGAAATGGACAGCACCTGAGTTAAATATATGAGTGTCACAGCAAAGGGTCTGAATACTTAGGACCATGTGATATTTCAGTTTTTCTTTTTTAATAAATCTGCAAAAATGTCAACAATTCTGTGTTTTTCTGTCAATATGGGGTGCTGTGTGTACATTAATGAGGAAAAAAAATGAACTTAAATGATTTTAGCAAATGGCTGCAATATAACAAAGAGTGAAAAATTTAAGGGGGTCTGAATACTTTCCGTACCCACTGTATGTTTAATTAGAAAAAAAAAAAAAAAAAAAAAAAAAAGATATATATATATATATATATATATATCCAGTCAAACCAAAATTTATTCAGACACCTTGAACATTTCATTCATTAATACAGTTTATTTATTAATTATGTCAGATAACACTTAAGCTAAACATGATGAGGTCAAAGTGTCTGAATAATTTTTGGTTCCAATTTTTTATCAATTTTACTGGTAGTCCACTGTATGAATAATTTTTGGGTATAATATGTCACAGTTTACTTTATTTTGCTATCCTCACTTACATAAATGAACTATAGTGTCCTGCACCCACTAGTAAAAATGTATCAAAAATATCAAAAATGTCTGAATCATTTTTGGTTTGACTGTATATATATATACGAGATATTTTTGATACATTTTTACTAGTGGGTGAAGTATATATATATATACATATACATGTATATATATATATATATAATTTCTCAATATATTTTATTATTTATAACCATTTCAAATGTTGTTCTTGTTTCTTATCCAATAGGCAAATAAATTAAGAAGTCATACAATTAATACTTTAACCCTCTACCGCACGCATTATGATAGACCTATAGAAAAATATTTGACACTTTTTCTTTTCTTAGAATGTTCTGTAAAAAAAAAAAAAAAAAATGGAAAAAAAATATTATGTTAAGGTACTTTATCATATGTTGGCAACAACAAACAATAGTGGACATAACTTAGAATAAGTGTAAGTTTACTTATAGTTAATATTTTTCCTCAGAATTGTTGTTTGTATTGATTCAATTGGTGCTATTATAAGCTTTAACAGTAAATGACACCTTATACATACACATACTTTCCAACATCTTGTGCTTTCTTTTTTGCTGAATAATGCTTTATATTTTTTGAATTTCATTACATTTTTCATGAATATTATTTAAATTGCACATTTATACAGTTAAAAACAAATATATACTGTTCATCATGTATCATATAACACTGACATAAAACCAAAAACATCGCAGTTCATCACGCAATCTTATGAGAGGAAGATTATGAACATGAAACCCCCATAATCCTTGAAACTTCACCTTTTTTCTGTATGAAACTTCACAAAGCAGTTTTTTTCAGAGGTGAGGCACAGGTACACATCACATTTGGTGCACTTTACCCTAACACTACCCTTACAGGATACCTGCACCTGCCTTTTTGAGACACCATGGTAGGCCAGTGCTTGGTCTGGTCCAGTAGTACTGGCTCTGGTGGCAGTGGGCAGGCAGGTCTCCTGTGTTGATTTTATCCATAATACAAATGCCATGGCAGTCCTTAACATACGACTAACCAACATTATATCACTAGCATTAATATTGTTATTGTTACAGCTTAACAGGTTGCAGCTGACCTTGCTAGCTATTTCATAAAAACTTTTTTGAGTGGTGAATATGTCATCATAACTTACCTGAGGTGATGTTACCAATTTTTTTGTGAAAAGTGACATAGGCTGGTCCTTGTTTGTTACTGAAGTTTTAGTATGCTTTCAGCAACTACCGACAAGAGACGGCAGTCTGTCAGAAATCGGGCCACAGAAAAGAATTGCATGTTATGTGACTTAACCAAAGCACATCATTGGCTAAACTAAGGTCTTCTCTTACCAACGAAAAAACGAAAATGTTCTCTTCAAGAGACAGTGGCAAGGAAATGAACACAAAGAGTATGTTGCCATATAGCCACACTATGCGGTAGAGGGTTAAGAGAAGTTCATTTTTAAAGCCCCGATATACTTCAAGCGAAATCGAAGAATGAACCGGTGTGACGTCATTTCAAACAAACACAGGCCAAAATGAAGTTCGTTTGGAGTTTGTTTCAGGCGTTGGAAACAGCTTGCAATGCAAACTTTCGTGGAATTGTTCTCCAGCTCATTTCCTCTGTTGAGTCCATCCGTCTACGAGCAAAAACATAAACACAGTATAGTAGAGACTGTAGTGTGTTTCTAATTGAAAGCAACACTGACACAGTTTTTTCATGTTTAATACTGTAAAGCTGTTTGGTTTAAAGCAATCTATTGTATAAAGTGCTATATAAATAACATGACTTTATTTGACTGGAGTGCTGAATTGCAGAGCTCGTGAAACATCCACATCGCTATGATCAGATGCTTTCTTTACTGCTGTTTTCTCACTGCTGTCATTTTTGTTCTGTGTTCATTTTGTTATTGTGAGGAAAGTGTACAGCACATATGTATATATTCATCTAAACGCCACTCTCAGCAGCGTGGGCGGCATTGGGATGTTCGCTAACATTATACCATTGCAAAGGTACTTCTTTTGACCCCTAAATGAAGAAACAAAAAAGAACTTCGCTGTGAGTATTTTGGGGCCTTTACATTATTTTGATAGTGTGTGCAGAGTGCTTATTCTGCTAACAGTGAGTTCAGACACTTTGACAGAGGACAATGGTATACAACACTTATAATGGTTGTGCTCTTTCTGTCAGGAACCTCAATAGTTAATAATCCTTCAGAGATGTTGTATTTAAGAAACTCCTCAGTCCAAAAATCAACAAGAGCAGACTCTGTTTTACATGAGAACCCACCAAAATTCATCAGAAATGCCAAAATCTGCCCAGCCAAATGTCCAACGTTGTACAGAGTGACGGCAGAGAGCATTAATGCAGGAACACAGAGGTTATTAGTATCACCGCATGGTGTAGCATAAAGCAATCAGCTTCAGAGTGTGTCTCCCTCATCTTACACCCTGCCTGTTCTCCCCCTGCAGAGCCGCTCAACACACAGACCAGCAGCTAATGATGCTGGACAGAGACGTCAGACTGCAGCAGTCACAGCCTGGCTTGATAATGCTTCTCTCCCTACACCTCCTCATCAGTGACAAGACACAAGATACCAGGGATTTTCAGCTGAGGTTCTTTCTGATGTTTGTTTGTGGTATGATTGCAGGGGGGCGGATAAGGTGTCAAGTATGATTGAAATGGAAGCCAGTTGCTTCTATTGGTTCTGACAATAGCACTGAAGTGTTGTGCAGGAAGTAATGCTCAGGTGAGATGCAGTCTTATCTAAACATCCCTTACATTAGTGAGGGAGCTGCAACTTTTGGACAAAGTAAAAAATGGTCTGTTTCTATTTGGTTTCAGCTCTACACATTCTGACTGTTTCATGTTCTCATATTACAGAATAATTGACCCTCATTATTATAAAATTGGCACATAAATGAAAATTATGTCACTATTTGCACCCCTCATGTAATTCCAAACCTGTATGAGTTTCTTTCTTGCATGGAAAACAAAATATGAATTTTCAAATAATGTCCTGACCAATGATAATATAAAGAAAGTGAACAAGGGCTATCTTAAAAAGGATGCAAAGGCATCATAAAAGTATCATAAAATTGGTTCATACGACTTGTGTATGTTGTGAGTCCTTACTATATATGGTCTATATGACATGTATGTGATATTGGTGTTTACAATCCAAAGTGGTCACCAACTTTTTTGACTCATTCGCTGATTTTGAATCATCCAGACATGTTTTGTTTCCTGAATCAACTGACCAATAAAAAAGAACAACACATTCACAAATCAGACTACTTGTCTCATAATTATCAGTGAATAATAATTTAAATTTCTGTTTGTTTGTTTTATCTTTTAAACAGATATATCATATGACTTCAGAAGACTTGAAATATAGTGCACAAGTCATATTGACCACTTTTATTTATTCATTTATAATTCTGCAGCTTCAGCTTCATTCCTCATTGACTTTCATTATTTTGAAAAGAGTGGCCATGATATCAAGGATAAAGTATATCTCAGGATATATCCATGGAAAAATAAATTCATATAAATTGCCGATACAAATTATTGTAATGTAGATTACATGTAGAGAAAGATTAAAAGAAAAATAAGGACTACAGTTTCCAGATTTATTTAGTACAGTATATCCAATTTTTCAGTCCCAACAACATTTGACATTAGATATCTCTATCGTAGTAACACATACAGATAAAACTCTGAACAACTTTAAACTGTTCTGTCGCTCCGCCCTCGAGACATAGCAATGAACTGACAATGAGACATCACAAGACAAACACAGACACAAAGAACAACATGTCAGTGCAACTGAGAATCTTTTTTTCCGTCAAATAAATGGCATCCGAGTCATTTTCCTATGTGATGTGTGAATGATACTTGCCACCATCCATCAGGAGAACGGCTAAAGGAGGCCAGGGAGACATGCCTCATACAGTGGACACTCCAGGGAGCTCATTATTGAACCTATTAATCTGTTATTTGACCCTGGTGAGAGCACTGGCCAATTTAAGAGGCACCTAAGCTTGCTTTCTCGAAAGATCAAGAAAGAAAACACCCTGTCTCTCTTTAATTCAGCAGAGCTGCTTAAAAATTTATTGATAGCATAATCTAATAAAATACTCAGCAAGTGTCCAGATAATTGATTGGAAAAATGTGAACTCAAGATTTATTTGGAAGGACCTTTTGTTTGCTAGAAAAACTCAAAAAAGCAAGTGATACTATGGCCTTTTCCAGGTGGGGGCACATTAATTTGATATGCTTATTGAGTACTAATTAATTTAAGAAATAATCTGATAACACAATGTCAATGTGAGTACACATATTTTATTACAGTGTAGTTACAATGTAACTAGACTTGTACTGAAAAGGGGTGCAAAACAGGTTTCATCATGATACAATCTGATATTGATTCTCTTAGCTATTTATTGCGCTTTCCACTGCGTGGTACGACTCGACTCGGGTTGGTTCAGCACGGCTCGGTGTACTTTACTTTCGGTTTGTTTTTCCACTGCAGTTTAGTACCGCTTCAAAGTGGGTGGGATTATAGACTGATCGTATAGTTGTGCCGCCTCTACTGCCGTGGATGTTTCAAATCCAATGATGCTGGTAGTGACGATTCTTTCTTACCAATCAGTGAACTGCAGTGTTTACACGTCACATTTTGTATCGGTATGGCTCGCTTGGAACCTCAACCGAGGTGGTACTATTTAAGCGAGCCATACCGTTCCGAGCCGTGCCATGCAGTGGAAAAGCATCAAATAGTGAGCCGTACCAAGCCATACCGAACCGTACCATGCAGTGGAAAAGCGCCATTATATACAGTATATAATTCTATACACACTGTATATAATTATTTTATTGTACTAGAGTAATTATCACATTAAAACTGTACACCGTAATTAAACATGTTATCATATACAATTTAACAAGATAATCTTGTGAAAAAAAGATCACCAATCTTGCAATGACAGACAAGGCTAATAATAACAGACAAGGCTATGTTGAGAATGTGTCATGATTGAAGCAGTTTCAGCAACCTCTGCATAAGAGAGCAAGTAAGTAGTAGAGGGCTTTCAATTCCTCCTTTCAGCAGGTGTCTGACTGCTAATCTTCAGCCAGGTGCACAACTCAGCACTTTATTAAGTTAAAAACAATGTCATGCCCTCAAGCGCTCCAATTCACAGTGGCGCCTATACACCACACAGTTAAAGTGGCTCTCTAATATCTCAGAGACAAGAAGACATCATCCTCAGAGTCACCTCTGTGCCTGGTTCAGCTAGTGTTCCGCAAACTGATTTTCAGTTCTAAACTTTAAATTTTGAAATTTAAATAATTGTTCACAAATCTAATGGAGACTGTTGGCTACATGAATCTACTGACCACCCCAACATAAACATAATTTGAAAAGACTACTTAAAAAGTTCGAATTATGTTAAAAATAAATTACAATTAGTGTTGGGGGTAACACAATACAAGTAAAGTTATGTAATCAGATTACTTTTTTCAAGTAACGAGTAACTACTTTTAAATTTACAACAAAATATATGAGTTACTTTTTACTTTTAACACAAGTTACTTTGTTTTCTCATTTAATTACTGACACCTCTCCTGCCCCCATGTTGAGAGAAATCGGGAGTAAGTGCAGAGGCATTGTGTAAACATGATGGTTATTGTAGTTCTAAACTAAATGTGAGCAGGCATTTACTCATCTCAAATGCACAAAAACAGATTCAGTATTTCTCACAATGAAAAATAAAAACAGTGAAATGCAAACTCAGAATATTACTCAAACCTGCAATGATTAAATATGTTAAATAACACAAATATAAGTTATGTATTTAATCTCACATTATTAACCAATGTCTTTGCTGCTGACCTTTGATGAACCAATTCTTCTACTGCATCCTATTCTTCTGCAATCCAGAATTACAGCACAGCTGAAAGGTTTGTTTGAGCTGCGCCCTCTACTGTACAGGCATGTATTTGCATTTGCTTCAGCCTGAGGCTTATCATTTCACTTTTGGTGTGACAGGGCCTTTACATTTGCCAAAATAATTTTTTGTTATTAAAATCCAGCCTAGGTGAGAAAAAGTAATGCAAAAGTAATGCAGCTCATTACTTTCCATAAAAAGTTACTAAGTAACGCAATTAGTTACTTTTTTTAGGGAGTAACGCAATATTGTAACTCACTATTTTAAAGGTAACGCACTATTGTAATGCACTACTTTAGAAGTAACGCTATATTGTAACGTACTTTACATTTGCCAAAATAATTTTTTGTTATTAAAATCCAGCCCAGGTGAGAAAAAGTAACGCAAAAAGTAATGCAACTCATTACTTTCCATAAAAAATTTACTAAGTAACGCAATTAGTTACTTTTTTAGGAAGTAACACAATATTGTAAAGCACTACTTTTAAAAGTAACTTTCCCCAGCACTGATGTGCAATAAAAATGGAAATAAAATAGGTAGTTGCTCTTTTAATAATATAGTATACTGTAGCTAGTACGTTTTATACATCAGTCAGTTTTTGTTTCTATGTTGTTTCCCGAAATTAGTTTTGGATACACACATATTTACTGAAATTTCATTATGTCTAGACAAATGGCATTCACATGGTGAATGTTAGCCAGTACCGCTGCCTAATACTAACCAATCAAATGTTTCGGCACAGGTGATTATTGCCACAGCAACTGAAACAGAGCCCCGAAAGCATGCAATTTGTTATTTCAGAAACTAATGAAAGCTCTGTCATGATTAGAGAGCCTGCATATGTCATGAGAAAAGGCACAGTTGCTTCTCTATTTTTGAAAATCGAGTTGTATTAATTACTACAGAACTACAAGATACATTGTTTGCTGATCTTTTGTGATTTTAATCTTTAGCAGGAGTTAAGTTCATGTAATATTACTCTCCCTTGATCCTGCCGATTTGTTCCTTAAATCATCTAGAGTAAGCCTTGTTTTAATCTTTGATTACACTGCTCTCCTCAAAACACAATGCAACTTAAATGATGTCCTGATGTACACAATTGAATTAATTGACTAACAGCAGGTGTCAAATCTAATGCTATACATCAATACAGGGGGATCACTGGATGAGAAGGGAATCAGATAGCTGTGTCTGAGGGATCCATTGGAAAGCTAATCAGCCTCTCAGTGGACTGACTGCAGCTGCTGTTGGTGACGCCCCCAGTATTTACACCGGGTGTCTTTTCAACTCTGAGAGCAGCTTTAGAGAGCTTACTGTAAGATCAGTGTTGGGTGCATTTCGTAGGACGCATGGTAGGTGGGGAGATGCTTGCACGGTCTACAAGAGATGTCACGACTGAGGAACATCATTAGTTGTCC
Organism: Ctenopharyngodon idella; assembly: GCF_019924925.1. Taxonomy (NCBI): domain Eukaryota; kingdom Metazoa; phylum Chordata; class Actinopteri; order Cypriniformes; family Xenocyprididae; genus Ctenopharyngodon; species Ctenopharyngodon idella. The sequence goes on along the minus strand of NC_067225.1, from coordinate 16,117,541 downwards.
CACTGGGGAGACAATGGAGCCTCTGTAATCCTATCTACCCCTCCCCTGAGTTTATAAGATCACACATGCGTGGAGCAGAGAGTCTGGCCCCATGGTGGTTCCTCTGCTTCCAAGCCATAAACTGCTCAGTTGCAACTGTATATGAAAATGACTCAACAAGCTGCCAAGTTACATGGTTGTATTCCTAAAATTGATAAGATATTGAAGTGACCACAACGACTTTAGAGAGCTAAGCCTGTGACCAAACTGACATCTAAGAACTAGCAGCGACAAAAGTCGACTGTGTTGTTGCCTCACATCGCCTGCATCTGGGCCAAAAAGATGTGCTTCAACACATCACAAAGACTACAGCCAACGGCCAACTAGCATGTACATTCTGCTCCTGCATAAGAGGAAACAGTCTATACCCGCAGGTGGCAGAGGTCTACATTCGTCATTCAAAAAGGAACACTGAAACTAGTGCTGTGTCCCAATTCCCCTACTTATACTATGCCCTAAAATTAAGTACTCCTGAAGTGAAGAGTGTAGCAGAAGAGTAGACAAGCTTTGGGACATACTATCACGTCATATGACTACACCTTTAATGGACGCTCTGTCGCATAGTTACGTGCATCCTGCCATGTAAACTGGCCTGTCATTTATCTTGTCACAGTTAACATCATCCACATTTAATTTAATTTAATTTAATGTATTGGAGAGAAAAGAAGCAGCATGTTGATCTGACAGTCGTGGGTGTTTCATGCTGAGAAATATCCAAATATTTTTGCATAATGATGCATTTAAAAGTTAAACTTATCTTTATAAACGTTCACATTGTTGCTGCAGATGAAATATAACACAGATAACATTAAACCAATATTTTATTTATCAGGTTAAATGTTGATTATTAGTCACTCAAACCCCTTTATCTAAACCTCTCTACTTAACAATCATTTGTGCACATCCACATCCACTCGTTTTTAACTGAATCCTCCTCCAAAGTGCAATGGTTTGTGGGCAATATTAGCCGTTAGAGTGTGCATGGGTCCACACTTCAGTAGACCATCCGGGAACTTTGGCATATTCTTTTCAACATACTATGCTTTGGGGGTACACTTATTCTAATCTCACATACTATTTAGGATGGATAGTATGCACATTGGGACACAGGATAAAAATGCAAGATATAGTCCGCAAACAAAGCAGCACTTGTTTACTGTTTTGAATATGAATCATGTTAATCAGTTGGTCTTCACTTTCTTGAAATTCTTGAAATGTCATTATAAAAATATTTAATATTTAAATGAAATATTTCATCAGGTAAGATGAAGTTGTTTTCGGGTTTCTTCTTGTGCATTGGTTCGCTAAGCTGGGTTGTGTTTCCCAAAAGCATCGTTATCCAACTAACATCGCAAGTTCAGTCGTTACTAACATAGTTCAACGATTTAGTGTTTCCTGAAACTATTGTTCAAACGAATATTCGCAAACTGCATCGCAAACGTGTGTGGTTGGAACGACTTAATAAATTGTTATCTTTAGCAAAATAAGCAAGCTGATATTAAGTAGCCTACAATGTACATCTTTTATTTCAGATATATACAAATGTCATTTACATATTTTAGTTTGTCAAGAGATTTTAAGCACCGTTTTTGAAGAGTGCGCATGTGCGTATGTGCTCTGGTACGTAGGAACGAGCCTATGATTGAATCTGGAAATAAAGCAAAATTACTGAGAGAAATGAGAAGTAGTCCTCAGATGCCATGTCCGTAATTTATAGCAACCCGACGGTCGGCTTGGCGTGTCACAGTCTTTAGAAAAATCACAATTGTGGTGCCTGTCATAATGTTTAGAAAAAAAAGAAAGAAAAAAATTACTCCCAAAAATGGTCCTAAGGATAGTGAGGGGAAAGTGGCCAGATGACAAATCACCACTGGTCTTGATTGTTCCAAATTTATACTGTGCTACCGGCAGGGTCTGCTGATATCCTCAGTTCCAGGACAGATTTACAATTAGAAAAGATGCCCACAGCCTGTCCTGTTTTTTTTTTTTTTTTTTTCAAGCTTGTATATATGTGTGCCATTACACTTTCCATAATAAATTAATAAGTATGTGGACTATGAACATGAGTGAGAATGGGTGAAACCAGTTTCAGTGTAAGGCATATATTAAAACTAAAGACCCTTTGGATTCTGGCCTTTCCCGGCCCCTTTACACTGGATAGCAGGTTAGTGGATGATGACATTGGGTGGACTCTTGGTTCCAAACTGACTTTCAGAGAAAGTTTGAGCTTTGATTTCCTTCCCCTTCTGATGGCAAGAATAAAAGGGGACAGTGATACATATTTCAGGGCTCTAGGATCCACAAAGGGACTGGAATAAAGAGGTATAAACCTTTGAACTAAACAAAGGTCCATCACCCGCACATCATATCAGAAGTGCTTGTAGCCCTTGTACAGACGAGACTGCAGAGAAAGAGAAAGGGAGGGAGAAACTCAGAAAGAGAGTAAAACCATCGAGAACCAGTATGACTTTGCTGACAGGTTGTCTGAGTGTCACCCCTATGTCCTGCAGCCCTTGTCCTCTCCTGAACCTCATGCCCCAGTCTTTCCACCCTCTGCTGGGCCACAGGGCTTCCTGAAAGCTCCATCTCAGACCTCCATCTGTGGAGCTCTTTGTAAGTGACTGCTGGTTGCATTAAGTTGATTAAAGTGGTTGGCAGACAGTAGTATTTGTACTCTCTCCCTTGCACAAAGATGAAAGAGTCAGGTATGTGTTTCCAGTTCTGAGTACAGGGGACGGCCTCCCTCCTCCTTCCACTCTGCTCTTAGAGAGGTCAACAAAAGACAAAGGCCTTTGGATTGAAAGCAATGGAAAGCCTCTTTCACCAAATGATCTCTAATTGTTCCTTTCTTCCTCCTGTATCCCCAGTATGATATCTGTGGCGGTTGAATGACTTTGTCCGCAATTGTGTCTTTGAAAGCTTCTCTTGAAAGAAGAGTCACGTTGAGACGAAGGCTATTACTTATATCATACTTCCATAAAAACAGACAACTGACAATTTTCCAGTATTGTATCTATCAAAGGAAAAGTGTAATTTATTTCTATTGCTTTCAGTCTGAAAATATCTAAGGGCATTTCAGTAAGCATTAAAATGAACTGATATTTACTGTTGGTTTTATGAAGAGATGTTTGTACCGAGAAAGACTGAGATTGGACTTCTAATGTACTGTATTAAACATCAACATCAAAGCAACGAAAACTGAACATACTGGAGTAATGTGAGCTGGAATAATGTATAAGAACTGTGGTGTCTTGCAAAAGTATTTAGACCCAGTTTTGTAGCTACTCTATAATATTTTTATTTCACAATAATGAAACCCCAACAAAATGATACTAAATTGCTATACTGGTACGTTATTACGATTTTAAAAGCAAAACAAAAATAAACATTCATTTGTGTTTGAAATCACTGATCCTTTCTCACATGCCTTTTTTTTTTTTTTTTTTTTTTTTTTAGACCAAGATGTCTTGCAATATTTTTGTAAATTGATTATTGTTCACTCAGGCCAGCCTTACAGAGATTTCTGGATAAACAGTAGGTGACTTTATGTATTTTTACTCTCCTGTCAGCTACTGAACAAATCACCGAAAGTGATCATTGGCCTCTCTAGACTCCTTTAGGTGTTCTCAGAGACTATAGATTAACACTGCAGCAAAATATGGTTGTCAGCCTTGTTTTAGAGTGCTAAATATGGTTGGGTTCCAGACTCTGTTACATTTTTAGAACACACATCCACATTTTGAGGGTAAGTTTGGTGAAAACTAGTTCCCTGTACATCGAGAGTGATTTTTCAGTAACTAACAGAGATGTGGATGTGAGCTGTATGTCATCTGAGCTTCTTATGATTATACACTCCGCACTCACTTAAAGGGATAGTTAACCCAAAAATGAAAATTTTCCCATGATTTACTCACCCTCAAGCCATCCTATGTGTATATGACTATCTTCTTTCAGATGAGCACAATCAGAAATATATTTAACGATATCCTTAGTCCTCCGAGGTTTATAATGGTTGTGAATGGGGGGCCGCGTTTTGGAGTAAAAAATAATGCATCCATCCATAAAAAAAAGTAATCCATACAACTCCAGGGGGTTAATAAAGGCCTTCTGAAGCGAAGCGATGCGTTTCTGTGTGATAAATATCCATAAAACTTTATAAATTCAAATAACTAGCTTCCGGCGTACAACGGTACGCAGAATGCACATGTCCTCTGACGCGATGTATGACGCAGGATGTAGGAGTATCGTAAGCTTAGATGCCTCACGCGGTTCAAACTAATAGGGCTGTGCAACAAATTTAAGCTTCTCTTCTCTTATATTGAAATCCTCTGAAATCTCTCCTTAAAAATGACTGTTTTAGACTTATAATCCTTGACCGGTGATCTGTTTTGCTCTATCCTCTGCGCCTCCACATTCGTCATTACTTGTGAGTCAGGTCAAAGGATACTCTTCCACTGCAAATCGACTTGTGCATTTTGTGTACGGTCGTCCGCTGGAAGCTAGTTATTTGAATTTATAAAATTTTAAATATGGATATTTTTCTTACAAAAATTAATTGCTTCACTTCAGAAAGCCTTTATTAATCCACTAGAGTCGTATGGATTACTTTTTTTTATGTATGGATGCATTACTTTTGACTTCAAAACACGGCCCCCATTCACAACCATTATAAACCTTGGAGGACTAAGGATATTTTTAAATATATCTCTGTTTGTGTTCGTCTGAAAGAAGATAGTCATATACACCTAGGATGGTTTGAGGGTAAGTAAATCATGGGATAATTTTCATTTTTGGGTGAACTATCCCTTTAAGAAAAAAGCTGCTGTCTGTTAATTAAGATTTCATATGCACATTCATCAATTGGACTTAAAAAAAATGTTTTATCAATTAATATAATTTACGGGGTCACATCTTTGATATTTATTTTAGTCACTGTCACTATGGTTACAGGCATTATTCACGGCTGTTGCAAGAACTTGACTGTATACTTCTTCCAGTTGCTCCTTAAGTGGTTGAATGAGCAGGACAATTTGAGATTTTTGTTAGGAGTATTCTCAAATAGAATACAGTCACATTACAATTTCATTACAGTTTTAATTTAGGAACTTCATTGTAGAATTTCTGATGTTAAAGGGTTAGTTCACTCAAAAATGAAAATAATGTCATTTATTTATGTCGTTCTACACCCGTAAGACCTTTGTTAATCTTCGGAACACAAATTAAGATATTTTTGATTAAATCCGATGGTTTAGTGAGGCCTGCATTCACAGCAATGGCATTTCCTCTCTCAAGATCCATAAAGGTACTAAAAACATATTTAAAACAGTTCATGCGAGTTCAGTAGTTCTACCTTAATATTATAAAGCGACGAGAATACTTTTTGTGCGGCAAAAAAACAAAATAATGACTTTTCAACAATATAGTGATAGGCGATTTCAAAACACTGCTTTGGAGCTTTGCGAATCGAATCAGTAAACCAGAGCGCTAAAGTCACGTGATTTCAGCAGTTTAGCCGTTTGATAGGAGATCCGAATCACTGATTCGATTCGTAAAGCTCCGAAGCAGTGTTTTGAAATCGCCTATCACTATATTGTTGAAAAATCGTTTTTTTTTTGTTTTTTTGTCGCACAAAAAGTATTCTCGTCGCTTTATAATATTAAGGTAGAACTACTGAACTCGCATGAACTGTTTTAAATAGGTTTTAGTACCTTTATGGATCTTGAGAGAGGAAATGTCATTGCTTTGAATGCAGGCCTCACTGAGCCATCGGATTTAATCAAAAATATCTTAATTTGTGTTCCGAAGATGAATGAAGGCCTTACGGGTGTAGAACGACATGTGAGTAATAAATGACATTATTTTCATTTTTGGGTGAACTAACCCTTTAAAAAAGAGGGAATTGGAAAGGGTCTGTATAATGTGTGTGTGTGTGCAAAGACCATCAAGCCTGTACCACTGCTTAACAAGTTGTCTCTAATGACAGCTGAGTCTTTGATTAAAACTTTACAATGAGGACAGTAGACAAAGTCACAAATATGACAGTTATTTTAACACTGCAACAAAAAAATAAACAAATAAACTAGGACTTTGGCATTAGAGATCTGTTCCACGCATGATTACGATATAAAGAGAGCCACTGTGATCAATGGGACTATGAAATTTGATAACTCGTTGCACACCTGAGACAACTGATGGATGTTTTTGCAGCAAACAAGCCTGCAATAAACCAAATATGATCCAAATTACCCTTCAAGCAAGTCCTGAGGAATATATGGATTCATTGCAGGCGTAAATAAAGGGGCAGCATAAATTACCACTGGATGTCAATCGTGATTGTGTGCCCTGTTTTTCTTTGTGTTAGTGTGTCGCCTCTTCTTCTCACTGGCGGATGACATGAAATGAAAGCATTCTCTCTCCAGCTCCGACAGCACCACTCTGAGCGCTTTCTGACACTTGAAAACGATCGGTATGGTGGTACCACAGCTGGGCTGGCGTTGATTGGCTGGCGCATAGGCTGCCACTAAACTTTCGGTGCTTGAGGAGCTGTCTGTGCCGGGACAGGTGGTGTTTATGCAGATGAATGAACACATTACTGTGTGCTCTTCCTTTTGGTTTAAACATTAGCGTTTCAAATGTGACAAATCAGATGTTCGTCTCCCGCATCCTGCCTCCATTGTTGTTGCCGGAAGGATGTACATGTGGAGAGGTTTGCATGAGTTTGTGTGTTTACAGTTTTGCTGTGTGTGTGTGTGTGCATGTGTGGGCGGGTGAGTGTATGCATGAGTACGCATATGTATATTTAACATCTGATTGAGCATGCTAGTACTGGACAATTTATCATAGTTTATCATACCTGCATGGAATTATTTGCACCCATCTACAAGCGGTAGGAGACCATGTGTAACAAACAAGCATCATTTTTTGCCCATTTATAGAGATTATGTTGATTACATGATTACATGTACTCCACGCTATAAACTGCAATTTGTTTTCACATGCATACTCACACGCACACACAGTGTGTCTCTGTTCCACAGAGACCAGCAGGATTGAGAGGAAACTCAGCTGTAGTCTTTGTTCACTGCGTGAGCGAGAGCTGTTGTCTACTACCCGAGGACACAAGGCCTTAAGTGGGTATAACTGACAATAAGCAATTACCTCCTTATTATCACAGCACAGCGGCTGTAATTGGCTCTCCTTCAGTAGCAATCAGCTCAGTAGACTGATTAATCCTGCCATTGGATGGGACTTTCTTCTTGTTTATTTGTATTATTGACATCACAAAATTATATAAATGCATTCTCCATTAGATATAAAACCAGTTCTGTTATGTGGGATTGCTCATATATCAAGGTACATAGAGATTAGAGAAAGTCTGGCTTTTAATTGCCATTTATTAATTATTTACACCTATATCATTGGATGTTAGATTGCATAACATGGATTAACTTGAATCCCATTCCATGGGAAAGGACACGAATACTACATAATTATAAGTAAACACTGTCTTTTTAATTACAATTCCTTTCTCAACTGCCCCTTATGTGTGCATCTTTAAAGCTCATCTAAGAGGCAAATTGACTCAGTTCTTGTATACGTTATTTGATTAGTAGCATAATTTTGAAATTTGAATTTAAAGTATTCATCTCAAGTACAAAGCTCCTTTTTCCATCTTAGGAATGTGCGCATTCTGTGTTCCTCAATGTGTAGCTCTTTGTTTGTGTAATACTTTGTTTCGGCTTTGGTAGTCTGAGGGAATTGGTTCAGAGCAGTCTTGGGTGAGAGACTTTAGCCCATTGTCTGGCTCAACTTGACCCGACCTGGCTGGTTAAGCTGACGTATTGTGGACTGCAAATCGTTTCAGCTGAGGGGGCCAGTTTCTTTGTGAAGCATCGGAGAAAATAACTTGGTTAAAAAGAGCATCCCTGCAGTCTTGGGAGAGGCAGATCGGTTTTGTTTAGCTGCTCCAGACAACTCCAAATCTGATGTCTACTGGCTGGAGGCAGCGAGGAGAGGAAAGGGAAAAAAAAAAAAAAATACCTCCACAAATGGTGAGAGGTTTATTGTTGCCAACTCTGAAAACCCTGCACCAGATGAACACCAAGCTGAAATAACAAGAAGATCCACTGTCACCAACACATTTGAAGGGCTGCTTCTTAGCATTTCTTTCCATATTCCAATTTCTCTCCATCTTGCCAGTTGTCCACACAGGTGCAAGAAGTGGATATTAATAGAATGGAGCTCCACTGCCAGTCCTCACAGGCCTAGGAAGTTACGTGACATAAAAAAAGCTGACAATTCAGCAGCAATCAACAACTTGTTTTCTAGCTGGATCCCCACAGCCGTCGAGAGGGGTAGAGGAAGACCTGCTGATGCTTAACGCCGGCTTCTAATCACATTTCTGCCATGCGGCAGGCCCGGGCTTGTACCTCACAGGTATCTGCTAACTCGTCTCAGCCCTATTTCCTCACACCCTCAGTGCTCTTAATAGCCTGGCTTTGTCACTCTTCCCCAGCAGCCGGCCCAAAGACAACCTCAATTTAAAAATGTAATTAACTCTGACATCGCATGAGCTCTCCTTGCTCTACATTCAGGGTCTTCAGAGGAAAAAACTGAAATAACAAACAAAACACACCCAACCTATCACCCCTCAAACATAGTGAAAAGCAGGAGACAAACTATGCAGCCACTATCGGACAGCATGTTTAAACATAACGGGCGCACATGGTGTGATTGTTTAGCTCTTGAAAGACACACTTGGCCAATGGACCAATGCTTCAAACGTCCTCCAACCAATACGCCCATATAGGTCATTTGTCACTTCCCTGAAATAGGACCCATAGGAGCAATTACTAAAGTTGCGCCCCTATCGACAACAGTACACTTTTATCTGCGTTATATTTCGGGTTTCGCGTAGCTCAATTGGTAGAGCATTGCAATATACAACAATATGCAATCACATGATTATGCGATCGTGGGTTCGATCCCAGGGAAAGCATGTGCTCATAACGTGTATATGCACTATAAGACACTAAGGGTAGGTTTAGGGTTGGGGTAGGTGTAGTCGTTAATAAAAAAATGAGTTTTGCTAAATGGAAATAGGACAAATGGTGGGTAAGGGACCGTGTAAAAAGTCCACACATTGCATTTAAATGAACACGCATTTTGATTGGTAACGACGGTCATACGTCATTTCATGACGACAGACCTAACATGACACTGTCATTAAATTTTATGCCAACTAGAGGGCGCATGACTTTAAAATGTAACTATAGGTCGTAATAAGGTGCTTGAAAAAACGACCTATAGGGTCGTTTTTTGGAGGAGGACAGTCTCAATGCTTATACTGGACTGGAGAAGTAAAATGGTTGATTACACGTAAACTGAACGGGGGGCGATTTTTTCTATCTACCCAAGTCAGTCAGTGTCAACAGGCCAGTCCCAAATGGATCAATCTAAGGAAACACCCGTCAAAAAATTCCTTCTGCTCAATGTCAAGCCAGTCATGACTTGTATGATTATCAAAAATGGGCACAGCTCTTGTTTGTGGTCTCCCACAGCTCAAGGTTTGGGTACAGGGTGGGACATCAATCATTCCCTTATGGACAAGGTGCCACCGCCTCATTTCCTGTCGGACCTCGGCAAGCGGTACTTCCAAGTGTCTAATTACCACTACGGAGCTAAAGCCACACCAGCAGCTCTCCAGCGTGGAGAGCCTCTCGGTGAACTACACAGCTAATTGTTCCATTGCTCCCTTAATGACGCAGTCAAAACAGAACAAAGGATAACACCAAAAGGTAGAGACCAAGTTGATGTGATAATTTTCATTAACCCTGCACTCCGTGTTCTTTCATCCACCCCCCCACCCCCACCCCTTTCCCCTGAACTGCGTAGTGAGGTACTCAAATTATCCACAAGCATTTCAGCCTGTGCTAATTATCCAAAGAGTTCCTCATTAGACGATTTTAAATCCAATCTTAGATCAACACTTGCTCAGACCTCAGGGATTCTACGTTCCCAACAGCGGTTAAACAAACAATCAGTTCAAAGGATCAGGTATTCCACTTTAAGAAGAGGGAAAAAGAGAAGGGTAAACAACTGCTCACTTGAAAGAAATGACTCCAGCCGTTGCCCAGCATGTATGCAGCAATCTATAATTCATTTCACTCAAAAACGCTCAATTTTTCCCCATGCACCAGCTTTCTAATTTGAAGTGTAGTCCACACACTCACACACCTACACCCACATGATGACTGCGGGCAAAAGCCAGACCACAGCTCCCAAAAAAAGAGAAAAACAAAGAAAAGAAGAATGGCCAGCAGTAACAATACGTTTCATGCAGCTTGCAATAATGACATGGCAAACAAATAAAGGTGACAACCATCTTAGCAGTGCTGAGTCCTATGGGTGCAAAGTATTTTCCACAATTAGATCAGGCTTACAAAAATTTATTCACAATATGGCCAGAACACACTTAATAGCCACCAAGAGCACATAAATGACCAGCCCTGTAACACATTTATCCATTTATTTTATTTAATTTCGGTCTGTTCTTACTTCTCATTACTTGTCTTTTATTTACCTGCTTATCATTGCTTTCCCTTGCAAGGGATTGGTTGGGAAAATGGGGGAAAAAACTGTATAGTGAGCATGTGAAGAATTGATCATATGAGCCTTTTAATAGGCATTTAAAAATCTGGCCTTGAGTGGATTCCTAAGAGAGCACTAGTAGATGTACCACATCACACTTATAATGTGCAGTAATTTCAACAGCATTTCTCCTCCCCTGCCTTTCTCTCTACCTCATTCGTTTTATCTTTCCATCTCTCTCTCTATGACCCAGCTGCACTCTTTCTCTCTTTCGTCTCTTTTAATGTCAGTGTGTTGCCACTGTGAAGCATCACAGAGCTTGAGTCTGTCACTTAAAATAATGCTGTCAGATCTGTAATTTTAACCTTGAAGCAATTAGCTGTTGTTGAGCCGTAATGAATGCTGACACCTCTCGTAGATGATGAAACCCCTAATTGCTCTGTAAGAATTGAAGCTTTTGACATTGCTGCTGACAGAATTTTTCCCCTTCCTTTCTTGTGCTCCTTCATGTGGCCACACGTACAATGACGGTGGCTGGTTTAAACTTGAAAGCTAGCAGAACTTCTCCGCCATCAGCTGTCCCGTCACTTGAGCAGAAAAAGGAGAGGGGAAAAGGCTGGTTTTGCTGAAATGATGAGAGCGTTTAAACCATGATAGCACTCAGCTAATGCATCATTCAGCAGAAGTGTCATGGATGAGCGTTAATGCCACGACAGGAGCAGGAAGATGACTGTTCCAGCTTAGACAGGAAAAGGCTGATGAAATGATGGCTCAGGACACTTGTAATAAGTTTCCTCCTTAAATACCTGGCAGGACTGAGTGAAGTGGGATTTACAGAAATAACAGTTCACTTACGCCTTTAGCCACACATAGTCTTAGATGTGGAAGTCCACTTGTATATTTGCAGTTACAATAGCCGTTTCACTTCTTTTATTGTCAAAAATTATTTCTTGCTTTTAAATGAAAGACAATGGAAAAAATGTCAGTACTCTCCTAGATTGTTTTATGGCAGTCAGTTTTGGCATTGGAACTTATCACAATGTCCAGTTCATTTCTCTGGGTGGCGGGGGGGAAAAAATGTTGCTTCCAGAACCAGGGCACACTACCATATGACAAACATTCCATATTCCTGAAAATGTCTTGTACATCCTATTTTAGATTTATATGCATTTGGCAGACATTTTTATCCAAAGTGTTTTAAGTATACATTTCAATAGTCCGTGTGTTCTCTGGGAAAATCAAGACATTGGCATTGCTATCACCATCCCAACAGTAAAACATTGCTTCTGTGCTTATATGTGAAATTATTATTGTTAATATTAATATTATTATTGTCTTTCTCTCTCAGGCTTTACAGTTGCATTATTTTATGGCAGTTTTACACATGCATCATCTGTGAATAATACCCAAATAGACATTTGCTCTAATGATTGAACTGATAACTGGTGAGAAATATATTTGGTGCAATTTTAACACATTCTTACAGCCATCAGCTCTGAATAATAAGTATTATCAAGTCAACAATGAATATATTAGCTGAGGCATACATATATAAATGTATTTGTATATTTTTTAGATGAAACAGTAGTCATTTCATATTTATTGGCAGTTTAATTAAAATAATTTGTTTTTATAATAAATAGGAAAAAGCTGTGAATGTATGTGCAGGAAAAAAAAAAACCGTTTCAAATCAGTTTAATCAACAGTTTTGTCTCGTAATCTAATAGCAGTGTTCCTATTGTATTTAATACTGCCAGATAGCTGTCAGATTTTCTGCCTGTGAGTCTATTGAAAGCAATGTGGCCATGACTATTAGCAGTGGGGTAGAAACATTTGATAAAAAAAAACATGTGAGTGTTGATGAATAATTTGAGTGTTTAGGAACAGATAGTTCTTAATCATGATAACCAGGCTTCTGAAAGCCTTTTTAAAAGGTATTAGTCTTTTTCACACCTTCACTAAAATTTTCTAAAACTTACTAATAATGCAGAGGTATACCACGATGCCTGTCAACTATTTCTGCCTCCTGGCAGAAATCCGCTTTCACACTTTAAACGATTCTAACCTTGTTACAACCGTTCCTCCAATTCAGTAAGCTTTGAAATTGCACACGTTGACAACCTACCATCTTAAAATTCATCATCCTGACACCTCGCCATCACCACAGGGCAAGATTAAGAATCCAACCCACGGTAATTAAGGGACACCCAGATGCTTAATGTGCCGCTTCCGTGCTGTTTTGCGAGGCACTGCGATGACTCGGGCCTTGAGTGCGTCATTTAAATCCCACACGACTGATTGTCGCCTTTCAACGATTCACTGAGTGACCTTGCAACGTGACCATCTTCGAGAAGTTCGTCTGGATGTGTCCCTGCCGTTTGAGTATGAAAGATGGTACGTTAAGAAAGTGCGAGCGAGTAATGTGGTAATGAGCGGGCCTTTGAGAGCTGGTGCGTTTCCCTCATTAGGATAATAAGTAAGACATCCCTAACATGACATCAACTGGAAAATGTGGCAATTACAAAACCTTACTTGGGCTCCTGGAAGCAACAAGAACAAACCAATTCCTTGCAGCAATCTGTTCCGTATAATGTGTGTCATGTAAATGAAAGGTCTGAACATCCTTTTTTAATTCAACACCCCTCCTCTCACCTAGGTCCTTACTAGTGCCTGGCTTTCCTCATTTCCGCCCTTTGGAAGTCGATTTTAACCAAAGGTTAAATAAAACGAACAGATCTTGGTCAGAAGGCCACAGCAAATTGAGCATTTACTGACCTACAATGTTTTGAGGATGCTGCTATCAAGCATCACTTCTATTTCAGCAACACCACATTGGCTAATGGTCTCCACATCAACTTGCTGGTGGCGCATAGAAAAGTGAAACAACATATGTCAACATAATATCTCACTGGCTTATATCCCGTGTTTTCTCATTTAATCTTTCATAGCTCCGCTTTCGATTAGCCATAAAAACAGAAGCGTTTGAAAATGCCACTTTGTCTTGATTGCAAAACCGAGTGCGGAACGTAAGAATTTACCATTACACATTGTCCCATTTAACTCATTTGCATTAATTATAAGTATTGTAAAGAATTTACTGTCCAATAGTTTTAAAAATACACGCGTTAGATTCTACTCATGGCTGTATTGTTTTTTTCTTCTTACGATATGGCAACTTTTTCGTTAGTATCTACATATAAACTCTTGATAATATTCCTGATGCGTTTTAAATATATCAAATTAACGAAAAACTAATAAAAATATGTCAATTCTTCAACACATTCCAAGCGATTCATATGACGCACGTAGAGCATCAACGCGCAGCCTGTATTATTGGTTCATATTAAATAAGTTTATAAGTGCCTGCAATCCGGGTACAGCATTCCAGCTGAACACAAGCTTTTAAAAATAATAGTTGTTTTGAAATGGCTGCAACCAGATCTGCAATTAAGTATGCTAGATTAAATTCACAACTGACTGAATTTGTCTTGCGTGCCCTCCAAACGCTAAAGTATCCAACACTACAGAAATCGAACATTTGCTCTACCAACTTTGTTAGTTGTCGATATCCGAAAGCTTAAAAGTTTTGACTTTACAGAATTTCGTTTGCTTTTATTTTATTCTTTTATCAACATAGGCCTAAATCCAAAATTCTGTTTCTCTCTCTCTCTCTCTCTCTCTCTCTCTCTCTCTCTCTCTGTGTGTGTGTGTGTGTGTGTGTGTGTTTAAAATTTGTGGCTATTTTACAGTATTAAATTACGCTTTGTTTAGACCTAACTTATTCTTTTTATTTCTAAATTTTGTCTTTTTTATTATTATGGCTAAAATGTAAAGCATCATACACTGGCGTGCCCATGTCATAATGTTTCAAACTACATAGCAAAGGTCAACTTGGCTTTAATAAGAATTTAGTAGCGCAGAAATCAGCAACCTATTCTCCAATTAGAGGAGCCCAAACAATCGCGCCCTGAGGCTATTCTATCCTGCAGTCTATTCAGTCCTCCAGGGGATGTTATCAAGCTCAAAAAGAAAGGCATTGTAATGTTCACTTAATTATATTCCCCTAAGAAAACTCACGTGATTACTTATATTTACGTCTCGTTTATTTCTTTCACATTTAGTGTAAATCTTCCTAAGCCATTTTGACCAAGGGATATAAAGTATTGCAGTCATGTATTATGTATCGTGTAATCTTTCGCTAGTATGTTTCTCATTTCGATTTTTGCTGCGTCTCTTATTTATAATTCCTTTTGTTCATTTTAGACCACGTTTATACACATCCACTCACTGAAACCTTTTTATCCATATAGCTTAGTGTTAGAATTATGCTATTTAATATACAAACGAACTGGATATGAAATACTGATTTGACGGGGGGGAGATAAAAAATAAATATGTACGTTTGACTGGTTATTTTCCTAAATCAAGAAATTATGTTTGGTTGCGCTATTTACAACATTATCGTACGTGTTGCTGGTTAAAACGAATGACAAATAGCGCATATTAATCTCGGGAGAGTTCTACAAAGGTCTATAATTGTTTATATGAAATGTTTCTTTTAATTCACTCACGCTGAGAAGGCTCACGCCTGCTGTCTGTCCGCGGCGGTTCTCCCACAGAACAGCTGCCAGACCGGGAGCAGCTTCGCCATTCCCAGGATAAATGCATCAAACTATCTATTCTCATATAGCAGACCGGTCCCGAGCCTTACTTGAATGCACGCCTATGCTAATGAGTTCAGACGGGCTTATAGTTTACAAAGAACTTATGTTGTGCCCTAAAACGTGGGCTATATAGCCTACTACACAGTTTAAAAATAGAGGTTTTGGTTATTCTTCTTAAACTAATGTTGTATGCCTACATGTTGTATTACATTATTGCATACAAGTGCCAAGAAGAATTCGAGATTTAGAGGTTTAAATATTTTATCTTTTTTTTTTTTTTTTTTTTTTTTTTTTTTATCCTGGTTTTAAAAATCCACACGGATGTTGCTTAAATCACTCACCATGATCTCTCTTTTGTGAATTGTGCAATTATGAGAATCAATATTTAAAGTTATTTTTGAGGAAAGCTCCAAAAATGTCACATGAAAAGTAATAAATATACGGCCCCTTTCAAGAGAAAGCGTCTGACATTAGCTTTTTAACATTTTGTCTTTATTTCACCCTTTCTTTAAATCTAATAAACTTTATAAGCGTATGTACTAGTATAAGTGTATCTGTACCAAAAAAGACAAAACAAACAATCTGACAATGAACAGTCATTTTACTGTCACGGTCACAGGCTCGTCTGGTTTAGTTTGGCCTATAAGTCAGAAATGGTCCATATTAAATAATACATCTTTTTCTTCGATAAAATCGTCTCTCAGTGTTTTCTGGATGAAAAAAAGCGTCTTGTGAAAGTTCAGCGCAGTCTGTCACATCACGTGTAATACATTTGTCTCTCAGTGTCTTTTCGTTTTACCGAGGATGCGGTGTACCCGGTATTGGGTTTGCTATTGGGTTTAGTGCCGGTTGTCCCCCGGGCCCCAGGCCGTGAATTAGCACTCTGGGGACGAGCGGTCTCTGGAGAGATGGATGCGGTGTGGACGGAGTCCGGTACATACTGCTGTACATGGCAGCAGCGGCTGCGGCCGCTGTCGTGCTGTCCACGGTGCCTAATAAACTCGGGTGGTAGAAATACGGGGATGGGAACATTCTCTGTAAGGCCGAATAATTTCCAGCTTCAGCCAGCAATTCTAATCCGACAGCCGTCTGCCTCTTCCATTTCGTCCTGCAATGAGATCAAAATACAAGAAATCAATTATTAAACTCTCCACATGCTCCTTATGAGCCAGATTAATCGAGGCGTGCATGTTTGATTCTTGCACAAAAAAAAAGGTAAACTTAATTTAAATACATTTATTGTTTGTAAAATAGCCTACATCAGAATAATAAAAACGATAAACATGCTAATAACATTTATTTTCCCTGTAATTTTGCCAAGTTGTGATTTCCGATCAGTTTAGAATTCAGTGAACTTTCTACAGAGTGAATATAACATTCGTCGCCTAAATATATATAGCTAATAAATGTAATAAAAATATGACAATTGTTTAAAAATTAAAAATTATTTAGGAGGGGAAATCAAAAATATTTGGGGCCTTGCTTAAAGTAAGGCTATAAGTAACATTATTAATGAACAGCTAGTTGCAATTGAATGATTTAAAATTATTTAATATGACAAAAAAAAAAAAAAATGTGTAAAACACATTTTCAGACAAGCATGTTCAAATTATTTGATCTAGGCTACATATATAGTTGCGCCGTTCGTTAAAACATAGCTTAATAATAATAATAATAATAATAATAATAATAATAATAATAATAGGCCTAATAATAATAATAATAATAATAATAAAAACTTGAATAACTAATAGGCCTAAATAATAGCCAAATAATAAAATCTTGAATTTTGGCAACTGCAAATATAGATCCATATGTAGATATAAAAATATGGCGGAAAAAAAAATGCTTGGGCAATCAAAATACACTGTACTTGTTACGCTGTACAAAATGCGTTGTTATTATTGATTCTGTTATTATTAGGCTATTATTATTATTATTATTATTATTATTATTATTATATTCCATGAATGTTATGGGGAAACTTACCGTCGGTTTTGATACCAAGTCTTGACTTGTGTGTCTGTGAGGTTTAGGGCTGCTGCCAGGTCCATTCGGTCCTGTACGCTGAGGTATTTCTGTCTCTCGAAACTGCGCTCCAGCTGGTTAAGCTGATGGTCGGAGAAGGCCGTCCGCGCTTTGCGAGGTTTTTTAGAACGGACGGGCGGGCTGTCTCTGGAACTAGAAATTTCCCGATCGCCCTCCTCTTTTGTTCCTAAAGAAGTAAGTGCAATGAAAGTTAATGAAAATGTATTTTAAAAACTGTATAAGGGGAAATGTATTTATTTATTAAGTGAGTTTACTCAAAATGACAACATAGTTTAATAATATAGTAATTACTGTTTAAAATGTTTATTTTGGTAACTTATGGTTGCTATAGGCCTCGATTTTATACGCAGATGTAAACCTGCTTAGGTCCGATTATTTCGTCTTGGTATTATGAGTATCAGGGTCTTTAGAAAAGTCAAATACCAGGCAGCCTATACAAAAATATAGACTACTTATTTGTTTCCCAGATAAATTAGGTCGTCGCATGTAGACGAAAATATCACAACAAAACGAGCAGGATCGATATGTCAATCTATCTCTATTTGTAGCAGTTTTTGCTGGGCTCCGTGATCCCCCCTCAAGGAAGAACAATAATCTCTCTAATTGACTCACTAGGGAGGATCCCACACCGGGCAAAATTCACCAGCCTTTACATCTGTTATGCTAATATCAGAGAATAACCTCAGTGACAGCCTACCAATATTGTTATTGTATTGTAATACTGGTTCTTAATGAAAATACAGACAAACAAACAAAGCCTTAAATTTGGCTTTAATGTTGATAATAATAATTTTAATAGTAATAATAATAATAATAATAATAATAATAATAATAATAATAAAACTTGAAAATATTGTCGGTATTTTATACCACTGAATGCTTGTAATATTCCAGTGGTGGATTCATAACGTTTATTGTTACATCCCAGTTAA
The DNA here is from genome assembly GCF_019924925.1 of Ctenopharyngodon idella. Lineage (NCBI taxonomy): Eukaryota > Metazoa > Chordata > Actinopteri > Cypriniformes > Xenocyprididae > Ctenopharyngodon > Ctenopharyngodon idella. The sequence goes on along the minus strand of NC_067225.1, from coordinate 16,099,267 downwards.
GATTTTTTTTTTTTTTTTTTACCCAAAATACGTTTGATATAACTTGATAATTTTGTTTAATGTACGCATGACCCATTAGTTCTGAAGAATTCCATAATTTCTATGTGCACCTCCATAAACTCATATGCTTAGATTTGCAATATTAAACAACAACAAGTTTTTAGTTTAGTCATTAGTTTTTTTATTAATGTATTTTTTTGTTTGTTTGTTTCGTTGTAAGATGCAATATTCAAATTACTGTCAAATCAAATATGTAAGTACAACGTAATAACAATAATATCTGTGCATCTCATTTCTTTGGTGCTTTATTCCTAAATCTCAGATTGTTATTGATAATTGAATCAATTATAATAACAAGTATTATTAAATGTCATACAGATAATGTGATCTAGAAGGTTACCCTATGTTTGTATTGATTTATTTAATTATTTTGCACGTAAAACACACTCTTACCGTTACATTTCAAATCACTCTGAATGTCATCTCTTTTGTCCAGTTTGCTTCTGTTTTCATCTTGCTCTAGTTTGGGCCTGATGCCGTCCGGGGCGGTTCCGCTCTCTGTTTTGGGGCTGTGATGTGGAGATGGTACACTGGTGCTGTAAGGAGCGCACGCTGCTAGCGGTTTACTGTCGCCCAAAATGTCTTTGATTAGAAAGGAGGAGGTGGCAGTCCTGGGGGCACAGCCAGCCTGACCGAGCGGATGAGGCTGGGGTGAAAGCTGCAAACTCTGAGCCTGATTGTGATGATGATGGTGATGGTGATGCTGAAGGCTGTCTTGGACCAGATGCGGTTCGGGATGCTCCATCGTGACTGAGATCGGGGATGAGGGGGCTGTTCCCACAGTGTCTATCTCCGAACATGGTGATGGGGTCGCTTGACTCCTGAAATCCGCTGTTCTGTTATTGTCACCGAGTCGAAAATCTCCGTTCATCAGTACTGAGCTGCCAGAATTGGTTGTGGACAAAATAGTGTCTATTCCGAAACTAGACCCACTGGATCCTTCCATAGTATAAGAAAAGGAAGAGCACTTAAGTCGTCTTCATAACAACTTTCCTGTACAATGTTTTAAAAGAAAAAAAAAAAGCCTTAAACGGAATCAACGAAACAGCGAACAGAAATCAAAGGTTAACGCAGTAAAAAAGCCCCGAAAAAGTACAAAATAAACATTTCTTACGCGCAAATAAAATAATCCTTGCACTAAAGCAAAGAAAAAGAGAAATATAGCCTGCGCTCCAAGATGTTGTTACATTCAAGGTGAAATGTGGAAAGCAAGTGGATCTGTGTAGTCCACGTCCTTTTGTTATGGTTATTGAACTTTCTTTCAAAGTTGAGGTGTGGAGAGATTGGGATGCTCTAACTCCTCGACATCACGCTCCCTTTTGCCACTAATCGTTGTAGTGTTGCTCTACAATGACTTCCTAGACTGACGTCATATTTTCTCCTTTATTATAACACATTCCTCGTGTTCCCCATCTCTCCTCTCATTGGTTACATGGTCACGCGTCTGTCCAATCAGCGATTTGTACTTCATCATTACATGTTAGAGCCACTCATTGATTCCTCAATGCTCTTTTGAAACCTTCCCTCCGCTATAATTTCTCAGACGGCATCTTCATTAGACATAAATACGTTTATGGCAACACTTTACATCATTGTGTGCATGTTACACATATTGCTTGTTGCAAAAACTAATTACTACAAAGCAATAACAACAACAGCAACGTGAAATTAGTAGCTGTTCCACGCAAAAAAAAAAAAGTAGACTTCATTAACGTTACCCAGTGCTAACTAATCACTTACACTGTGAATTGCAAAGTATATTACGGGGCCACTGTATTTAAAAAAGTACACTGATTTAAATTTGAACTTAATTTTACCATTGCATTTTTTGCTTAGTATTTATTCATTATGTTTTGAATTATAGCCTATGGGTTTTTAGTTTATAATGATTTCTCCAAAAGAAAACCTCACCATAATCCCTATTGGCAAAACAAAATTGTGTCATTTATTCTTTTAAGAGCACAGAGACAGTGAAACGTGCTAGAGAAATAAGCCCGTTTTGAGCTGATAGTCATTGTGTGTGTCAGGGCCTTTGAGTGAAAGCACTGATTCTAAATAGCTCAAGGGAATGAAATGATGGCGAATATTGTACATGACATATGCCCGACTCCTATCTTTCTTTCTTTCTTTTTTCCCCCCTTCTTCTTCTAAATAAACCCTGGGCCTATTCTAGTTTTATAAATCATCTTTAAGACAAAGTGCGTTAAATGGTATTTTCAGATTGGGGAGTAGAAATTAAGAACCAACGAATATATGCGTTTAAGTAATCACCCCTCGTTAAATATTGTAAGGAAAATAACTTGAGTACGCTCTGTGTAACGCGCGTTTCTTGAATGTTAATTTTGAATTATAGTTCAAAATGTTTTATATGCCGCTGTGTGCGACGATTTCTACTGAGAGGAGGATGATGATGCGATATATATGGAGCTATCTGAACAGACGGACTCAGAGCTGGTTGTATCAGGCTGCTGCGTTCTTTAGTTACGGTCGAGTTTTCCGTGGATCACTTCACTGTGCTCCCAAACCTGTTTGCAACCTCCTCCTGTCACGGATCGAACCAAGATTCTTTAACCTCTTTTATTTAGCTGATCGACGTGGGAGTCATCATTTAGGTTTGTCCTACGCACCGCTTCAATTTAATTCTTTTTCTTCACAAAAAGAAAATAAATAGTTTTTAGAAAACAGTTTTGTGTGGTTATACATGTTAATAATTTTTATTTACGTTTATTGTGTATTATATATGCTTATCTATTTTGCTGTAAAGGATTTGGTGAAACATTATTTGGAAACCTATTTTAAATATTACAATCAAAAATATAAGAGATTGCATGTTCGTTTTTATTGTTTTAATTACCATCTATTCGTATAGCCTAACAATTGTTTCTCCGGGGAAAAACTTGGCAAACTCTTGAAATGTTCACACTGTTTAATAATTCATACTGATTTACATGATAGCACGGGAGATTGTCTTTTAAAATGTGTTATTTAAAAGTTTATTTTGTTTAAATGTTGTTTAAATTTAAATACCGTGTCACATATTTTATTGTTTCTTCAGGCGACCTTAATATCTGACCTGTTACACATAATATAGATTTCTGGTTGTAAGTTTTTGTTAATTGGGTAACTAAACACTATAGCGATAAAAATATACAGTGCTGAATGCAGCGATACATGCTCGTGTCAGTTTGGATTATATAGTGTGCTTGGCTTGTTAGCTTGTCATTCTTAAAATGTCTGGATTCTGTACTGCACTAAAATAATGAAGTTAAGTCGTGGCTAATTGGTAAAATCTTGTATAACAAGCACCCCCTGACATGATTTTACACACGTTCAGTAATAACACTAGGCGGCGACAAAGTCATCTCAGAATTCCTGTCAATAATCGTTTGAAGATTGCTGGTTAATGCAGGGCAAAGCCACTTTATGTACACAAACCCACATCAAGTTTTACCGACAGCCAACAATATGCAAATATATAAATGCATAAATAGGTGACTTGAATATCTAAGCGTGGTTAAATGAAACAATTCAGATACACTCTATAGTTAAAGTTGTACTCAATTGACTTTACTGAATTTAGGCAACGTGTAACATTTTTACAGTCATATCTAAATATAGGCTATTATATGGCCAAAAGTTTATTTTAAAATCTTTAGCATTTCAAAAACTAGCCTACTTATAATCATTTGGCCAGATGATATTTGCTACCTATAGCTTGTCCTTTTAAACATGAATTCAAATTTACTAACTTAATTGAGTTAGGGGGACTGAAATGTGTTTTGCCCCAAGATATGTGAAAACGATCTATTGGCAATGTATGTCTTTCCGTTGAAGAAAATCAAAGCGATGACTGAACACGCCAGTCAATCTCATGAGACTCCAGCAGCATGTTCATTAACAGTTCACTAATTGCTGCAACTCATTGAGCCTCAATCAATCGCTTTATTAGGTTTAAGGGCGCCGCTGGAACAAATTGAATACAACCAGTCAGGGTATCATCTGATCAGCCGGGGCTGATGGTCGATGATCGGACAGTGAAATTGTAGTTTGCACTGTATTGATTCCCCTCGCGGCTTTTTGTTGAATCTGTCACCTCGCGACTGCTGAAGGCCTCGCGCTGTTTTCAGACAGGTCTCTCCACATCTGTCATCTGCAGCCAAATAACAGCAAATTTACTCTAAAGTCATTTTCCTACACGATCTCTGTAAGAATTTATGAAACGTACTGAATATTTTGCAAAATCCCAGAATATCTAACCTGAGAAACAAGTTAAAAAACAAAACAAGTTTCAAATGTTTTGCTAAATCCAGTATATATTTACTTCATGATGCTTTAAATGACATAATGCTCTTTTTCTCATTACTTTTAATGTTATGAGTTCTGTCTGATGTATTAAAGTTTATGCATAGACCAGGGAAGTTTATGCAATTAGCACCAAATTATGAGGCAATAAATAAGCAACTATATGAATCCCATGATTAAATTGGTCTTTAAATTAGAAACGAACTGATGCACTTCTTACTTATCTGTGTTGAACGCGAGCTATTTTAACATGATGACACTAGGTGTCTATTTAAATGAAAGACAATTAAAAAAAAAAAAAAATTCTGAATCATGATGTTAAAAACAACTGTCAGAGGTGTGTTTACATATTAACACACCTACACACCTACATATTACTGTAGATCTATGGAAATGCATTATTCACAATAGGTTATAATCAGAATTTATATTAACCTGTCTTTGCAGCTATTTGATGAATGCAAACAAGATATTATTATTAGAAATACTTCTAAGCAGAAAAGGGCTGTTATTTTTTTTTTTTTTTTTTTTTTTTTTTTTTACATAATATAAATATTTTAGTGAGACACATCCGTGCCATAGGTATCATGCACATCATTGTATTTAAAAATCATTTATGAGGTCAAAAAATTAAAGGTCATGTGTTGAGTATTAAAGTGTATTTCATGTGCAAGTGTCAAAAAAGCAGGCTGTAAGGGATGTACTGTATTTAACGGCAGTGCGCTTGAGCAGGGACAGCATTGGACAGAACACAATCTCACACAAAAATACATATTTAATCATAGAATCATGGGTCTGACAGAAGACAAATTCGCTGTCTCTCTCTAAACATGTCTAACATCTCTATTTGAGCGGACAGGAAAAGGCTAACACAAAATTGTTATTAAAGTCAAAATTCAATAGGAAATGTTATTTTAGAAGCTCTTGTATGGAAGGTTGCTGCTCCCTGTGAGCTGTGACATTTACAGCAATGGCTTTCAGGATCCCAATATTACAATTTTTTACTAGATCTTAACAGTATCCCCCCTCTTCCTCTCAACAGTGCTTGAATTTACACTGTAATAAAACATGTGACATTCAAGTTTAATTTGAAGTGCAGCTAGTATTAATCCAAAGGCAAACAAGGAGGGGAAATAATAAGCCTGGGAGAAGGACACAGAAGGGCCCGTGGCCTAGATGAACATCAATTACAGTTTTAATTCAACACCCAAATCAAATGTTAAAATATGAGCGAAAGCAGGAGAGCGCGTATAGTCGCGTCTGTCTCGTTTTGTTTACGAACAACACCAATCCATCCAAGAACTACAATGTAAATTTTAGTAAGCGACGATGACACATGCATCACATGAGTGCCCATCCCCACATCGCATATCTCTTTGTTAGGTTTTCTGATCTACTCTATAGTGCTTGCTCAAGGAAAGCACATTGATTTGTGCGCTCCGGCCACAGACCGGCCCTGACAACGTTGTTTTAGCAGTCAGAAGGGTCTTTACAATCACCTAATTACCAGAGCTGTCAATCAGCGCGGGCCGCGGCTGGCTCTGACCGTGTCCGCGAGCTGCATTCCTGCGCGCGGCTGAGCGCGTGATTGATCCGTGCTGATGGCGTCGAGCCGCCTCATGACGTGTGATTCTGTGGCGCGTGCACGCTTCACAAAGGTAATCGGGGGATCAGGAGGGGTCAATGCCATTTCCTATTACCTGGAGTCTAAAAGCACAAAAAATCATGAGGAAATAAGACAGAAGAGTGGGAGAATGAGGGGTGGTGGGTGTGAACTGTGCATTGCTCAAGGGGCGAGCGAGCAATTGAGCAAGACGCGAAAGTGATTTCCTTTCAAAGCAACAAAAGCCAGATTGAGATTGTCCAGCACTGCTTTAGTCAGATTTAAAACCGTTCGCACGTTATTACAGTGATAGGCATCAGCAGCACTGACAGAATGTTTGGAGGCTAAATCAGGGATAGGCCTATCTGTGTGTTAGCTGGAGGTCTTCACTGCTGTCATCCAAAATTAGTTCGGCACCTATGGCAGACCCAGCTTTCAAAAACCAGGTTTTACAAAACAATGCATAGGCTAATTGGCTAATTTTAGCTAGGCTATTTTAATACGTTTTATATAAAATTGACTTATTTCTATTCTATATGTTTGTACTGTACTGTGCATTTATATAGGCCTAATTACGAAAATAAAGCTAAATTGAATACAATTAATTGCGGGTTTATGTAATAATATATGTTGTAGATAAAAAAAAAAAAATACCCTTTTTAAAAACACAGTTAAATGAAGCAAAATGAAAACCTTCCAGATAGTAAACAGACTAATATTAAAGGCTATGGACTTTAAGAATTTGGTAACACTTTACTTTAAGGCGACGTAGTTACACGTTACTACATGTACTTACGAAAATAACAGTAAATTATGCATAATTACAATTATCTAACCCTAAACCAAAGCCTAACCCCAACAGTAGCTAATTAATATTATTCAGTACTTATCTGAATAAGTAACTATGTCACCGTAAAATAAAGTGTAACCAAGAATTTCTGTGCAGAGACGAATAAACATCTAGTAGTAGTAGTAGTAGTAGTAGTATTAATAGTAATAGTAATAGTAATAATATGCTATTCATACCAATTTTTATTAAATATTTTAGATATTAATATAGCAATAATTTAGTTTAAAATGTGAATATATATATATATATATATAGCTATATTACTGTATTAAAGGTTATCTTAAGTAGAATGGTGTCAATATAAATATCTCGTTTTAAAAATATATGTAGCACAAATTCTAATTCTTTTTTCGTTTTAAAAGAGTCATACCTATTGTAATCCTGCCCTATAGCAGCTAAGCGACAGTTGGCAGGGAGGAAGACGATGACGACCGCCTGTCAAGAACATTTATATTCATTATATCCCATCGCCTTGTGTATGTCGGCCGATTCACTTTTACGTGCCCAATGTGTGCGAGACAAGAAACACGGCACCAACACAAGACAACACAATGTAAATTGAGAATCAAGCTGGTAAACAGTGTGCATATGGCTGCTGCACCTGAAGGGAGCTGAACGAACGTCACTAATGAACCCGGCAAAACAGTGGCGCGAGTAATAAGAGATAACACTGCATTTTGCAACACCGAAAATAAAGGTGAAATCATCAATGAACGGGAGCAGGGGTGGAAAAAAAGAGGGGGGAAAGCAAAGCAATGATTAAATGATCAAAAGCTGGCGGAGTGAGTCTCCATGTCACTGCCAAGCACACTCATCTACCTACAAGTGAAAGTTAGGTTTCAAGCACAGTGTAATTATAGCTGGGAATGTCAGTTTGACATTAATGCAGCCAGCAGAAATTCCCTAATTGGCCTCAGAGGAGAAAGTGAACCAGAAAATATATTAACATTTTAAAAAACCATATTTTGCCTAATCCTTTCACTTTCCAACAATATTTGAAGACCAAAATGCCCCAGGCATGAGAATTTAAATGAGCAATTTTGTTTTTGAAGGAAACGGCCAATGAGACAGAAAATAGACTAAAGGGAAATCATTAGTGTATGAGAGCTCCTGACAGGCCTGCCTGGCTGACTGGCTGGCCTGTCACAGGGAGTCTGTGTTCTTGAGCTCCGTGCTATGAGCTAAGCAGATAACATGAAAAGACCTATAAACTTGCAGCCAGAAGTCAAAGCCTATTATCTGGAAATTCAAATGCAGTGGTGAGGAGGAGGAGAAAAGGCTGCTGCGGGGGGGTTGGGGGGATGGAGGGCTGCTGGACTCGTTCTCGCCAATGGGGGGAAAAAAGAAAGACCCAGGAGTTGTAACAGGCTCTGGTATGTAATATCAACTTAGTGGCTATGGGAAATATGTCCAAACATCGTTCATATACAGCTGAAAACCTGGAAAGGTGGAGATAGCTGCAAAATGTTTAAAGTTGGAAGTGCTGGTTCTGTCACAGGAGAGTGGGCAGATGTGATATGACCATATCAGGGAAACACAGCTAAGTGCAGTCAGGAGATGTTAGGCCAGTCTCCTGGTGATGGAGCAGCTGAGGCTGACATGGCCCCAGGCTTGCCACTGCAGGGCACTCACTCGCCCGCACTGCACTGCCTTTTTGAAACAAAACACAGAGCTGCGACCGGAGGAAGCCGTCATGGCACTGACCACAAGGGTCAGACGTTTTACCTCCAGCAAGAAAAAGGAAGAAATGAGAAGATGGGGTGGATTGAGTGAACCTATAGATGAAGGGAAGTGAGAAAAACAACAGATTCACAGATAACAACAGATTTTGTGCTCGCAACGGTCATGCATTTCACAGGTACCTTGGAAGCGTGTTTATGTGTATGCATGTGCCGTTATAATGTGTCGTTTTCTTCTTTGACCTGTTTTATTGTCTCTCAAACTTTAGTCACTTTTCAGGGTTGGGCAGGGTATTTGATCTCTTACTGAACTAAAATACGATGAGCAAGGCATTTAATCAGTAGCTTTGATAAACATTTGGCATAAAGCAGTTGGGCTCTTGTCTCTGACACCTACAGCCCAGGGCGAAAGATTGCGACAAAGAAGGATTTTCACTGGCAATTTCAGGAATTCTACCCGCCCTGTCAGCCGAGCTGTCACTCACTCTGACATAAGGATGGTGAATATCAAAGGAAGACAGGACTTTTTATCTCAAAGAAGCACAGGTACGATAGAAGTTCAGACAAATTTTCACCAAAAAAAGTGCATCTAAGTCAACAAGTTCAAACAGGTGTTTTATTTACATTCATGTAAATAGAATTTGACTGTATTATTTTTATAATTAATGTTAAAAATATGCCAGCCTCCTTAGTTTTATGTTGCTTCTATATCATAAAGGTCAGCATAGAAGAAAATAAATCCTGATATACTGTAATTACACACTGTATTGTGCCCAAAACATAAGAGCTTTGAATTTACAGTACTTCGCCTAAAAATATGCTTTGTGTGAAAAAAACCTAATTTAGATGAGTTTGTTCTTCAACATATTATTTAATCACTAAACCAAATTAAATATATTAGGTTACACTAAAAAAATTAACTGTAAGTTCAGCTGGTGTAGAAAGTGAATGCTACTCTGCTATTTGCAGTGTATTAATCAGCTTTAAAGGGTTAGTTCTTCCAAAAATGAAAATTCTGTCATTTATTACTCTCCCTCATGTCGTTTCACACCCGTAAGACATTTCTGATGAAATCCGATGGCACAGTGAGGCCTCTATTGCCAGCAAAATAATTAACACTTTCAGATGCCCAGAAAGGTACAAAAAACTATTCTCGTCGCTTTATAATATTAAGGTTGAACCACTGTACTCACATGAACTGTTTTAAATATGTTTGTAGTACCTTTCTGGGCATCTGAAAGTGTTAATTATCTTGCTGGAAATAGAGGCCTCACTGAGCCATCGGATTTCATCAAAAAATTCCTTAATTTGTGTTCCGAAGATGAACGAAGGTGTCACGGGTGTGTAACGACATGAGGGTGAGTAATAAATGACAGAATTTTCATTTTTGGGTGAACTAACCCTTTATGTAACTTCAATGAAATATGGATTTATGGACAGGTATATCATGGTTCAAATGATTTATTGTCAAGAAGAGAACTAAACAAATGATTTATCCTCAACAAGGTTCACCTCTAATAAAATAATTCAAAATGACAATGCATTTGATATTTGCTAATTTTATATACATAATATATATACACATTTTATCTGAGGAGAAAAAGGACCACCACAAGTTATAGTAGGCCTACACACAACTGATCTTTTGAGTCTTTGGAGTTTTAGGGAATGGACAGTGAATGCACTGTCATACCAGCAGGACACCATGTGTCTGACTGCAAGGCCATGCTCACCACGGTCAAGGATGGAGAGACGAGGAAAGAGGGGATATAAGGAGATATAAAAAGGGGGGCAGGCCTCTCCTACAGTTTCTCCTCGTTACCCGCTCTCCAGATGGGAACATGGAGTGTTGGCTGTTCTCCTTCTCATCAATACAGCATAGCTTTTTGTCAGTAATTTGCAATAAGTGTCCACACCACATCTTTAGGGAGCTGGAAATCATTACTGGATAAGGTCCTGCTCAGCTCCTAATTGGAAGCGTTGGGCCTTATCAACTGAGGATTTTCCCAGACCTCTGACAGATACCAATACGAAAATCATTGTTCAGTTGTCAATTTAAGAGACCGTTAAAGGAGCTTATTTTAATTCTAATTGGAACTTCCTCTCCACTTCATAGCAACTGCGAGAATAAGAAAAAATGTGCCCTTGCCAGTGTGTGCGCGTTGCTTTGAGCATAAGCAGTGTCTATGTCGAGTCATAGAGTAAAGGACCTTGGGAATTAGCTCTAAAGTGTTATGCTATGTAGGTCAATTTGACAGGTTAGAGTTGTGACTATTTTACAAATGAAGATGGCGAGCAAACACATTAGTTTACAAAAATCCTCACGGGTGGTTTCCAGGGACTTAATCATGGATACGGATGTGCCTGAGCCTGGTCTGCAAAGCTCCCAATTAAGCAATACTGCATCCGCTTAAGACGTTTGTTTGGAATGCACAAGGGCTAGTATCGATCTGGCTAAACTGACCGCCTGATGTCTGCTGCATATTTATGCGGCCGTTCTCCTGGTGTCCTGGAGCTGGGCTTTGCTGCTGTCGCTGTTTTTAATCCAGCACCATGGGCTGTGCAGGACCCTTTTGCTCAGGAAATAACTGCGAAAGCCACCAGATGTGGCAGTGACTAACATGCGTAAACGGCTCGACGGTCGCCGATGCGATGACAGAGAATTTGTGTCTGAATCTCAGTTAACAGCCAAGGGCGACGTCAGTAAGCTTTCAAAGGGGGGCAAAATTTTTTTGACATGACAATGGCGGTTGATCATCTATAGCGAAGACTAATTGCACCCTTGAAATACACCCATGCATGCCCGCACACACGTACTGTGACATCACATGACATTTATGCTCATTCATCACCTGGGTTGAATTTGAATTTGAGAATGCAGAATTGTGATTCAAAATTAAAAGTAAGGAAGTATAAATAAATCTAAATTCAAGTAATTCACAATTTAGATGATAGATAGATAGATAGATAGATAGATAGATAGATAGATAGATAGATAGATAGATAGCCTATTAACTAACAATAGTGCACACACTAACGTTAAATGTTAGTTTTAAGCGCAAAACAAAAATTGAATGTGAAGCACATGCAAATGCTCCACTCTTCTGCACAATGAAGTGAAAATCTTCTCCCAGTGAAATTTAAAACGTTCTGATAATTCTAATACAAGTGAACACTGAACACTATTAAACACTATCAAGCATCCCCCGTGTTCATCTTACTACAAAAGACACATAAAATAACATCAAATTTTAAAACATTTTCTCTCTTGATCCAGCCATGTGCAATGCATGCTGGGAACTAACAAGCACCACCCATTTTCAGTTAATGGAACAAAATTCATTCAACATAAACAGATTAAGTAAACTTCAATATTAGATATATTAAGTGGATTGAACACAATCAAATTAAGTTAGGACAAAATGTGTAGGAATTGTGTTGCTTTAGCTCATTTTAATTAAGTAATTTGAACAAGCAGCAAAAATATATATATTTTTTTCAGTGTAGATAGATAGATAGATAGATAGATAGATAGCTGGGAAGGGAAAGTAGATAAAAAATCCTATTAAAAGGGAGGGCAACGATAAGGAAGGTAATTTGCCCTTTTTTCGCCTCAGCAATGTTTTCCTAATGTCCACTCTCTCTGGGAGCCGGTGTTGTGTTTGCCGGCTGTTTTACTAGCTGTCAGAAGGCATTTGAAATGAGGAGGCATCTAAGCATGCGTACAAGGGGATTCATTTGACCTCATTATACCGCAATAAAGCAAGAAGCCGGTTTACTAAATATCACTGCACCACTCACACTTCACATCATATCATGCAGAGGAGCACGCTAAAAAGATGATTTCAGAAACGTCTGGTGAGTAGAGGGAGGCGGAGGGAATCGAGAGGAGGGGGTTAACCTTCACTAGCCAGAAGGGATTCTGACAAGCGCAAGGAAAAAAAAACAGCTACGTAAAGCCCTGTTTAAGAGCAGAGCCAGCGAAGAAAAAAAGATTTATGCTTTTAATTAATGGCAATTAAACCATGCCTGTTGGGCTGGCCTATGGCAATTGTTCTCAGTAAAAAGGAGGCTGTGCTGGTGACAAGCATTTGAATCCACTAAGTTCTACCAGGGGAGCTGACACTGCAGGCATCAAACCCAAACTAAATCAATAAAAGAATTAAACTTTTATAAATTGCATTTTGACAAGTATCAGATAGTGCTTCGCTTTGATATTACAAATTCCTTGGAGGTGATGCAAACAAGAGGAGCGGCAGTTAGTGATCCAAACAATCAAAGGCTCTCGTTAACATGCGCTGTCAGATGCCTCAGTGCTATTAATTACTACAAATTAATGTGACTCTGCCTGCCTCTACTGATTGGAATGATAATCAGACTCCAGCAGGCAGAGGGAAACATATGCAGCCTTGACCAAAATAAGACATGCTAACATATGCTCACATATACTCATGTTTACAAGGGCAGTCATTTGACAAGCGCAGATTTTAAATGTACACACCAAACAGATTCCATAATTTGTGACAAATTATTTTCTATCAAAATAATGCTCTAAATTCATAGTCCAATTTTTACAAAGACCTTCCACCGCTGCTAACAACCAGACATAGAAACACTCAAACATTAGATACTTCGGGTAGCATGCCACAGCATATTAGCAACGATTTCATTTTGGTGGCACGGGATGCGTGTTTGTGGGGGAGGGCGAATCTGTGGAAGCATCATCGCAGCTCAACTTTTCTGTCAGTCGTGTCAGCACGAGAATGTGGGCATCACCATGCTTGGGATGCAGCGGGCAGCGACATCATTCAGCTGGGAGCCAACAGGCTTTCTAAATGAGTCTAAGCTCTGTGATTATGCCCTCTCGCTAAATTGTTTGCCATGAGACTAATCAAGCTTGCCAGTAGTGCTTACGCACCCAATTTCTCATCCTTAACAGCCATATCTTCTGTGGCATCCGACACTGTACTTCGAGACTGGGCACTATCTGAATCTGTGCTAAATCCCAGCCTGCCCTCATTTATTCACGGCTCATGTAATATTCAATCCCAGCAGAATGCTCAGCAAGTTGTGGCAGCGCTCTCAAGTTTAGAGATTTATTGTGAGTTTTGGTGTCTTATCTACATTAAAAACATGGCTCTGAGAATAATTATTATGACAAAGGCTTGCAACGATTTTTTGGTGTTTGGGCGAGTTATAATGTTCATAAATTGGTAATGTTGTTAGATGTTAACATGAGGTTAATTTTACATAGCTGTACACCCTTAAATAATTACAATTTAGCAACATGTAAAAACAAACAAACAAAAAACAGTTTAAAACACACCCAAACACACAAACATTGGGTTTCCATGTTTTATGGGGATATTGGACAAGGATTTTTATACTGTACAATGATTTTTGATACTTTTAATGATTTTTATACTTTTATACTGTTCTGCATTTTTACATTTTCAAAACAAAAAAAAAAAACATCACTTAGTATGATTTATAAGCTGTTTTCCTCATGGGGACCAAAAAGTGTCGCCACAAGGACAATGATTTCAGATATTGCCATCCTCTCTCTCTCTCTCTCTCTCTCTCTCTCTCTCACACACACACACACACACACAGGTTTGTTTTGCTATCTTAGTGAGGACATTCCATAGGCGTACTGGTTTTTATACTGTACAAACTGTATATTTTATCCCCCTACACCTCCCCTACTCCTAAACCTACCCATCACATCTGCATTTTTACATTTTTAATAAAACCTTGTTTAGTATGTTTTTAAGGCTATTTTAAATATGAGGAATGTCCTCATATTTCATGTTTACGTCGTAATACCAGTGTAATACCCATGTCATTATACAAATTTGTGTCCTCATAAATCACAAAAAACACACACACACACACACACACACACACACACATTGGTATATGTGGTTTATGGGGTCTCCATAGACGTAATGGTTTTTATACTGTACAAATTACAATTTAAGGATGTTGTAGTTTTCAAACAACTTCAATTTATAGCAGACAATCATGTGAAAATTGTATATATTATATCAAAATATTATATCAGATATCGGTTTTTGAGACACACAGTATAAAAAGACACTGAGTTACAGATTTTAAAAAGAAAAAAATGTTACAATACTCCCTTAGTTTCCCCTGCATTCTTAGAAGACTCTTTCCATATATCTTTCTTCTTTCTATCTGTTTTTGAATCTACAGTATATGCAGAAGATTTAAGAATAGAAATATACTGAATTTAAGTTCTCAAAGTTAAATAATCCTATACATAACATTTATACATAACATTCCTATACCAGATCCGGTAACACTTTAGTATAGGGAACACATATAAACTATTAACTACGACTTTTTCCTCAGTAAACTCCTAATTTACTGCTTATTAATAGTTAGTAATGTAGTTGTTAAATTTAGGTATTGAGTAGGATTAAGAATGTAGAATAAGGTCATCCAGAATAATATGTGCTTAATAAGTACTAATAAATAGTCAATATTCTATTAATATGCATGCTAATAAGTAACTAGTTAAAAGACCCTAAACTAAAGTGTTACTTAAGATCCAACTGAAATACAATGAAAATACATCAAATCTTGCATCAGGTTTCATCAAAAAAAGTATTGTAAAATTATATAATATTATTGAAGTACTGTTTTGATAGTTAATGAGAGTGTGTTCCATCACTGCCAGACAATAATGGGGAAAAGAAATAAATAAAAAATGTGAACCTGGGAAACACCTGCATATGGAGGATGCATGTTTGCATGTCTAGTTTGATTAATATAATGACCATTTACATTGCATTTGTCTGTGTGTTGTATGCACATAGGATTATTCTTTATTGGCAGGTGTGTTTACTCTTGCAGCTGTGTTTCCATGCTGATCATCTCTAAAACTACACATGATCTTATTCCCTTGGTAAAGTCCCCTCCTCCACCTGGCTTTAGGCACCTTTGACACCTGCGAATGGGGCAAGCCCTCGGGGACGTGAGGGTCTGACCTCCGCCTGTATGGCCTTAGCGCAGTGAATTAAGGGGGAGAGAGAGTGAAGGAGTGAGTACATTTTCTGGTTAAGTGATGTCTTAAGGCCAGCACTATACATGCTGTGGATGGGTACTGTATTATGGCACAGATTAAGCTTCTGTACAGAGGTGTAATTGGCTGAGGGGATTCAGCTCAGCCCTCGCTGTGTGGCCTTCTTCAGATACTCAGATCAAAAGTCATTTGCTGTCTGACCCTGACTAGAGACTCATACTGACTCCCTCTCTCTCTTTTCAAATGATTTCCTGTGAAATTCTCCCCCTCTGATGTCGACTTTAAAGTCGGCTCCGGTAAATTTAAAGGAATGTACGTGCCTTTTTGTGCATAATCTTTTTTGAATCTCACTCTGAACTACTGTATCTTTAATTTGGCCATAAAAGTTGTAATATTCACCTGAAGCGAACAAGTCTGAAAGGATCGGGGCTTTGGAGAATAAGAGACGTACCCGCCCTCATTAAGGTCTAATATGATAAAAGGAACTTGAAAATGAGTGTGTGAGATAATAAGCATAATGTAGAATAATAGATTGTGCCCTAAATCTGTATGTGTACAGCAAGTCGTTTATTGTTGAGTACGGCTGCATTAAAACATTTTTTATCCAGATTTCATTTACACAGCAAAAAGACACATTTAGCAACATAATTTTAGTACATTACATGCAATTTCCCTCAGCTTAAATCTGCTTAACATTTATATGCATTTAGACTTCATTATGATAATTTGATATTTTAACTCAATGGCCGGAGGCTGGATTATGTGTGCTGTCTCTTTTATAATGTTAATGTCTGCCTTTGAAAATGAGGCATAGCCATTGATTTTTAGAGCTTATCTTTGTAACGCCTCCCAAAGCCATTGGTTTAATCTTGTTTTGGTCATATTCTGTTCCAAGCATTACATGTGCAGGGCGGGTAAAACATGACACATGTTACTGATAAGATAACATGAATGCTTTGTTGATATTTTGTCATTTTTGAAGTCCTAAATGTCAATTTTCACAGATCTAGTCATGATCACATGGAGAGAGAAAAAGAAAAAAAAAGGAGAGGAGAGGGAGAGAAAGAAGAAAAATGCTAGCGAGGAATCAGAGAGACAGATTAGTGCCTCTCTGGTACTTCAGTGTATCAGGACAGGGATTACCGTGCCAACAGCTGCGCCCGCCGGTCCCCTGACTGAGAAGAATTACAAGTATTATCACCTAGATCATTAAAGCAGGGTTCAGCGATTGCCGAATGGCTTCAATCAATTCATCCACAGATAACACGCTAGCAGCCGGACCCCCTGCATGAGAACTTGACTTAATTGGCCAATAAGTGGTAAGGAAGGGCGCATGCTATTTGATCAAATTACTGGGGACCTGGCGAAAAGGATTACTGTTCTTCAGGGGGAAGAAAGAAGAGAAGACGAGAGGAGCAGAGAGGGAGGAGGAGGAGGGGTCGTGGTGGGTCAGGGCTACCGGAAGGAGGGCCTGTCTTCGGCTAAAAGCGAGGCGGTTGAAAAATGTTGGCCCACTTGGCGGTGGAGCGGGGAAGCGAGAGGAGGAGTAGAGGAGGAGAGGAGAGGGGGATCCAGGTCATTCTTTTGCTTGGGGAGATGGACTCATTCATCATCACCCCCTTGGCCTGGTTTCTGCCTGGAGAAAGCTGTAAACTAACAACTTCCACATGCTCCTGGCTTTCCTTCATTATGCTTCCTGGTTTATGGCAAATTGAGCAATGGACATTCCATGTACGGTCATTATCTTCATGTACACACAATATCATTTATGATCATTTATGCAAGATATATTAAAATTCCTTGCATTCAGTGCACTACAAAGGGGGAAAAAAAACAACTATGCAGATAATTATAACTATAAAGATAATTAGAGGTAATATATACATTTAATATGATTTTGAATAGGTTAAACAGCTCTACTTAAGTCATCTTTTGAAAAAGTCAATACTAGTTCTAAATTCAGTTCTTTTGTCTTGAGAGTTAAATGTAATTCAAATGCAATATATTAGACTTTTAATACACAGATCTTAAAGGGTTAGTTCACCCAAAAAATGAAAATAATGTCATTTATTATTTACCCTCATGTCGGTCTACATCCGTAAGACCTTCGTTCATCTTCGGAACACAAATTAAGGTATTTTTGATAAAATCCGATGGCTCAGTGAGGCCTCTATTGAGAGCAAAGCCAAACTCTCAAGGTCCATAAACGTACTAAAAACATACTTGAAACAGTTCATGTGAGTTCAGTGGTTCTATCTTTATATTATAAAGCGACAAGAATACTTTTTGTGCACCAAAAAAAAAAAACAACTTTTCAACAATATCTATATGGAAAACATGAACTGTTTCAAATATGTTTTTAGTACTTTTACGGACCTTGAGAGTTTGAATGGCTTTGCTCTCAATAGAGGCCTCACTGAGCCGGATTTCATCAACAATATCTTAATCTGTGTTCGGGAGATGAACAAAGGTCTTACAGCTGTAGAACGACATGAGGGTGAGTAATAAATGACATTATTTTCATTTTTGGGTGAACTAACCCTTTAATAACAACAGATTGCATTATGCAGATGCATGTTTTTTTTATGGTTTACTTTTGTTTATTCTATACCTTCTGCCTGTATATGTGTGTTTGCTTTAAATTTCCTGGCCAACTCTCAAGATAATTTTGGGTAGCATAGCGGGAATGTGTTAGTCGTGGATGCTTAAGTGCTATGAACATTAATTCTGTCTTTGAAACCCACCTGCACAGAGAGGAGAGCTGAGCAGTGCATCTGTAATGCTAGCGAAATGAGCAGCCCTCTAGGGGGCCAGGAGTTAGAACCAAATACTGGCCAGAATTAGAATCTCTGCCTCTGTGGCTATTCATAATGTCATTAACATAAAGGCAATTAAATGAGTTTTTAACCCTCAACCTCTTTTTGTTATTAATGAACATCGAACGTAAGGGAAGCGCGAGTGAGACCGTGGTGGTAATTATCTCCTCATCAGAGAGCTAAAACAGGCTTAAATAGGAAAGCAAAACAGATGATTATTGGAAGTGTTTGTAGCAGGGCGAACCCATGGGGGGGCTTCTTTAATTTAATCACATGACATGGAACCAGGAGGATTAATTAGATGGGCTCTTCCCCTCACTGGGCACAGTGGTGCCAGCCTGGAATACTGGCATCCTAGGATGCGAATAGAGATCCCTTCTCAGTCAGATTGTCACTGTGATTATTATGAACGACGCAGACCTGTCTGCACGCCGTGGACATCCTCACGGAAACGTTCACTCCATCTGTGAGGAATTTTACGGAGCATGAGGGAGCATGTGCTGTTTACTTACTGCCATCTCAGATTTGATCTGTTTATTTTTACAGCCTGTTAGCCAAGAAAATATCATCATTAATGGCTCGTGCTGCCTTACATATGTTAAAACTTTGTAAATATTCTGTTGAGGGGGGATCAAGGATTAGTATGTGGGCACAAATCCATATTTCTGGGAATTTCACTGTAAAATAATTACACAGATTTCACACAGAGGGATCAAACTGAACATGTGCGTGACACGGATGATAAACTGTTTCTCCTTTAGCACCTTTGTGCGACACACATGAGAAACTGGTTTATTTTTCTCAGAGATACAGAACATTAATCATAGCTATTAGTGTGTTTGTGTGTGCGCATGTTGTACATCGACGTGCAAGCATCTGTCCTTGAGTTCCGGTGCGTGGACGGGTCCGCCATACAAACAAGCAATGACAGAGTTACAGTTTATCAACAAAAACTGGATGCATTTTATCAAGTGGCGAATCGATCCAAGCTCAAAGACAAAGCACCATGTTATCCTTACAGCTCTCCAGGCCACAGGGGTTTAACACGAGAGCCAAGACACCACCAACAAGAAAACACTTGAGCTAAAACACTACTCTCCCTCCTCCTCTTTTCTCTCTGCTCTCCCTCTGTTTTCTCTCCCTTACCTCATGCTCCCCAGACAATGTGCTTGGAGGTCACAGGTCATCATCACTGTGTTCTTGAGGTCTGCAAACAACTCATTACCGAGCCAGTGGTCTCATCGGGGCACAGGCTCTTGGGAAAATGATGTGGCAGTGTAGCATGCGGCTGCCCCCGTGAGTTTTGGTTGATCCTGAGGGAAGACCTCACTGTTTTTATGTGCCTCCCTCATGTTTAATCAATAATTAACTCATGTCAACCCGCAGTTTACACACACATGCACATGCTAGGTGAGGATAATGGGGGGGGGGGGGGGTAGTGAAAGACGGCAGTTTAATATGCTTGATATGCTTTTGAAGAAAATATTGTTTGAAAATATTATGTATGGAACAAATTGGGAGAAATAACATACTAAATTTCTACCAGTATTTAATAATAGACTTGGGTGCAATCGAATAAACACTGTCTGCTTTTTGAAAAACTTGTAATGCAGAACTGTGGATGTGGTTTCCAAATTGAAAACAAGTCCATGGTTACGGAGAGTGTGATATTTCACAGCTCTATCAACTGCTAACTAAGCTGTCAAACGAGTAGAATCGGCTCGATCTTACCCGACAAACAATACACAAATGAGCTATGGGCAATTTGCTGTGATTATGCGTGCAAATGGGTAGACTTGTTTTTAATTTGCTTTCCTTCGACAGAGTGTTAAAAAAGATTATCCCCTCATGTCCGCACCTCACTCTTATAGCCAAGAGCATTATTTTCTATGTGACAACAGAGAAAAGAAACGTGTAACAAAATTGAGTGTGAGAGAAAAAGAAAAGAGAGAGAGAGAGCGAGAAAGAGACTTTAAGATGTTTGAAACAAACATGTCAGAGAACAAAGGGAGAACGTCACATGCATGCACCTGCTATGAGGTTGTCCTACAGCCAAAAAGTGGTTTGTTGGAGTCCCCCTCTCAAACAGAGACCTGACAGAGGATAAATCTGTCTGGTCCAAGGTCAACCTGGAGTGAAAAGCCCTAGTGAACCTAGTGACCCCTCCGTACATCCTGACATCTCTATTGCAGCCACAGGGACCCATTCTCACTTACAGAAGTTGTATGTTAACATTTATTTTTGGAATACAATGGCTCAAATATGAGTGAGGACTGTCAATTCAACATGTACATTTGGATCGATTAAGTATACTAAAACTAATGTGATAAAAAAAAAGAAAACTATGATTAAAAGTGCTTGTTCTAATTCAGGAATGGCTTTATACCTTGTTTTATTTCATAGTGATACCTTCACTGGTCTGAGATCTGAGTTAATTGACTGTCTATGTGTGATTAATGATAAGGACTTAAACATGCACATCCTGGACATTCTGACCCAGAAGTAAAAGGCAATTTAGGCTCAGAGGGTCATCTCAGGAGAAGCACTTATCTCTTTCTTACACCAAACTCCACGTTTGGAAGCAGTGGAGAGAGTTGAAAGGAAAGAGCAGAAGACATGGGCACCAGGAGACAGCAGATCCCACATCAGACTTCACTCCACACAATGACCTCCATACCTGCCTGAATTCAACAATGATGAAGATATTTAAAAACATTCAATTCATTATTCTCTAACTGGTCCTTCAAAGGGGTCAAGTGTTTATTTAAATCAATAATAATAGTAATTCATGTTTCTGTGAAATACTATACAGCTGAGGAATACAGCCGAAGTAACATTTCATATTTACTTTTTTTACATCTTTACATTTCTACTTTTTCATTTTTTCAATAAGATCTAGTAAGTGACAATGTTTGTAGGTTTTAAAAGCAAAATAATGGAACAATGACACACTGGAAAAAAAATTCCCCCGTAAAATTTACAGTAAAAAAAAGGCAGCTGTGGTTGCCAGAATTTACCGTAAAAAATACGGTAGCAATATTTTAGGCTTTATGGGACAGCACTTTACTGTCTATTTTACAGTTCAAAACCATATAATTTAAAGGTTTATATTGGAATAATTACGGTTACGGTAAAAAAACGTATTTCATTAACTGATATAATGTTAATTTACCAACAATGTTTACTCACCCCTATGTCATCCATCCCCAGGTCAAAATTACAGTTTCAGTGCTGCTTCAAAGGGCTTTAAACGATACCAGCGAAAGAAATAAGGGTCTTATCTAGCTAAACAATCAGTCATTTTCTTTAAAACAATGAAAATGTATATGCTTTATAGACACAAATGATTCTGTATTCTTAAAAAAGCTTACACTAAATGTCCTACACCACCCTATTAAACTTACGTAAAAAACGGAACTGGTGCCGCGTTCATTCCGTAAGTTGAATAGGGAAGGCGTAGGACATTTAGCATAAGCTTTTTGAAGAATACGGAATCGCATTCTAGTGGAAGCACTTGTGATGCGATCATTTGTGTCTATAAAGCATATACATTTTCATTTTTTTAAAGAAAATGACCGATTGTTTCGCTAGATAAGACCCTTATTCCTTAGCTGGTATCGTTTAAAGCTCTTTGAAGCAGCACTGAAACTGTAATTTTGACCTTCAACCGTTTGGAGACCATTGAAGTCCACTATAAGGAGAATAATCCTGGAATGTTTTCATCAAAAACCTTAATTTCTTTAATTCTTAGTTCCTTAATTTCTTTTCGACTGAAGAAAGAAGGACATGGACATCTTGGATGACGTGGGGGTGAGTAAATTATCAGGAATTATCAGCATAACTAAACTGAACAAGCAAGAAATCCATGTTTTCGGTGTTAGTGCATGCAAGTAATTCAAGTAAACTCATTTCTTTGGCTTATTCAAGCCAAAAAAAGGACTAAAGGTCAAACACATTTTGAGTCTTATGCCATCCTGCATGGCTCATCACTGAGCATGTGTACAGCTGTTGTTTTAGTGGATGGTGAGGAGGAGACAGTCTCCACAGCAATCACATGTACTCAGTGTGATCTACAAGCAGCCACTCTGCGTGAAAGAGTACAGCCTACATCAATCACTCTGCCACAAGAGCTGGCCACCAACCACTACTCAGATTAATGACAAGGGTCTGCTAACATCATTAATGAAGGTTTTTAATCAACTCCCACCTCTTTCCTCCCCTACCAACCTGACCAATAGATTAAACACGACCTGGCCCAATAAAAATGGCTGATGTTGGCAGTCACAGCAATGGCTCTTTTATCCAGTCGTGGAGGCTGTTGGGGTTGCCAAGAATCAACAGAATGGAAGAAAACATACTCATAGCGAGGTCAATGAACAAGATAGGTCAATAAGGAGAGAATGCTGAGTTAATTTGAATTAGCAGCTACGCTCTGGCCCTCACAGAAAATCAACAGTTCTTTACTGTGATGTCAGAGCCCTCAGCAAAGCTCTGTAATCTACAGACTGATGATATCATGTGGGGGACAAGAAAGGAGCTCCTGTCTTGACTTCACAAGGATGGTGACAGTCTCAGGGCATCCTTAGCCTCTTCTTACTGTAGCAGGGCTGTTATGTAGCATGACCTACCAGGCTC
Organism: Ctenopharyngodon idella; assembly: GCF_019924925.1. NCBI lineage: Eukaryota > Metazoa > Chordata > Actinopteri > Cypriniformes > Xenocyprididae > Ctenopharyngodon > Ctenopharyngodon idella. The sequence continues at coordinate 16,076,274 of NC_067225.1, read as the reverse complement.
ACCCACAAGCATTGCCTCTCTTGAAAAGCCTGGCTAGACCCCCATGCAGACAGACAGCACCCCATACAAGCCGAAGGGCAGTGTGCATTAACACGGCGCTAATTAGCCAAAGCAGTGGCCATCCAATTATACATGCTTCAATCAAAGCTTAGAGGTCAAAGGGTATTCACGGCTCTGTCCACTTCAAGCGCAAATAGACTTAAAGGGATATACTCCACCCAAAAATGAAAATTACCCTCATGCCGTCCCAGATATAAATGACTTTCTTTCTTCAGATAAACAAACACAATAAACACAAAGATTTCACAAACAAAGTCTATATAATGCAACTGTATGGGACCTCCAAAGATCCCGCTTCAGAAACCACACCGAGTGAACATGACAGTAATCCAGTGGATGAATCAATGTGACAAATAGGTGTGTGTGAGAAAAAGGCTAATTTTTAAAACTTTATTTAACTATAAACTATTGATTCAGGCCAGCTGTCACGTGCAGGGACCATCACTTCTCGCGTGAGTTTTACAACTTGCTGACTTGCATGTAATGCATGCAAAGTGCAATATCGCTATCGATATTGCTGCTCACGTATTTCGAAATTAGTTTTACTCCTAAATGAAGAATGATAAAGAACTTTGCCATGAGTATATCGGGGCCTTAAGTCTTTTTTATATGAGCAATATCACACGAGTAGCCGTGCGATATTGGCTGTATATCAACATGGCTGTGATTCGGCTGTAGGTAATCACAGCGTGCTGATTTACAGCCATATCGGATGGCTGTGAGATTGCGCTTAAACAGAAGTTCAATGGCACATGTGTAAATAAATAAAAAATAACAACGGAGTGTCTTTAAAACCCTCTTTTGTGCAGAACTACTTCCTTCCAACACGGCTTCAAATCTCAAGTTGACAGTTTGACCAAGCCGTCTAAAAACGTCACTTTAGAACTAGTAACGAAGGAATGTTGAGTCCCTCCATTGAAACTCATTGTATTTTGTACAGTATTATTGAGAGAGAGAGAGAGAGAGAGAGAGAGATCGCCTGAGCGAGCATTACCTGTGTCTGATATAACATTCATTCTTCAGGTCGATGTCCATAATATTATATCCATTATAAAAATCAGTTTGAATGTCCGCTGAGGGAAGCGATCTTTGTATTTGTCCTTTTAACAGTTAAGGGAATTTTTCATAACAGCGCTAAAACAGCGTCCTTTGTTTACAAAAGTCCCTTTCAATTTAAAAGTCTCTTGGGACTGACTTATTCACTCGTAAAATTTGATTAATAGACCCTTTCTCAATACCAAATAAAACATATTTTTTATATAAAACAACATTTATTGAACAACAATATTTAAATTAACAATAATAGCCATTATTAATGACAATTTGAAATAAACACAATTGTACAATTCAGTCAAACGTACAAAAGCAGTGCTTTACAGGATGTAAGTTAAATATAGCCTTAATATTAAACAATTAAATTTAAAATAGCCCAATTCGATTTGCTCATGAACAAGTAATACAAGTAATAGATTAATAAGACCAAAGATTGCCTGTTTTATGTACCCAAAATGAATTATATCTCATGTTTTGTGGTATAACATATGTAGTACTTGTAAAAAAATTCGGTGTATTTGCTCGCCCGCCATGACAGTAGCTTCAAGCGGAGTGATACAAACGGTGAAACAGTTCCCGTGGCAATACTGGTAGAATATCGCATGGCTGGTAGATTCAAGAACCAGAACGAACTGTTGTATAAAGTGTATAAAGTGCCAACCAACAACAATGGTGAATCATAACATTACAAACTTTGATTTGAAGCAAAAAAAAAATTAAAAAAAAAAAGTATTTTGAAAATCCGGACAAAAATATAAAGGTACAATATTGTGTACTTAATGGCTTATTTAACTACAATCCTATGAAGCATTACAAACAGCATAACTGAATTAAAAATGATGGAGAAATATAAAACTATTCATTTAAAAATGTAGATTATATATATATAAAAATATGTTTAAGCTTATTGCAAAATATGCTTATATATTCAAATATTTAAGTCTTTGAGAGCGTAGGGAGACCAACTCGATAAAGTAATTTGCAGTGCTTCATGGGAGTGGGTGGAGCTAACAAAATTTTTGGTGCATTTTGCTTGTTTCGACTCTGGTAGAATTTTCTGTACAGCATCATGAGTAATGTAGCTTTTCACCATGTATTCCACTGTTAAACATGATTATTTTGAGTTGAAGTCATGAATCATCAAGTCATCAGAATGACTATACTTCATAGTTTATATGGGCAGAAAAAGGAAGATGGGCAAATGCGCTGCTCGCATCCTATGCCTTTATTTGCTGTTTATTCCCAGTTCTAGGGGTATAGAAGTAGTACCAGGCACTAGTTTGCGAGAGGAATCTATGGGAACACTGGAGAGAGGTGGAATCCGATACCAGCCTGGATGTCCTTGGCTCGGTAACACCAGGGTACTGAGGCATCCAGCCTTCCTTGCATGCCGCTTCCCCTGGCATTTACTCCTGTCCGGCTTTAGGGTCGCTTTGGATGATGATGAATGGTAATGATGTTGGTAGTGAGGTGTTTTCTTGCCAGCGTTGATGTCAGCAAACTTTCAGTTTCATCAAAAACAAAAATCAAGCAATTCTTCAGGGTTAGGCAAGGCCAAAACAATCATCAAAACGGCCACTGACTCACATATTCAAGTACGGACACTGAAGAGGAAGTGATAAGAAGAGGACTGGACAACTGATGCTTAAATGCAATTTCCCCAAGAACCTGTGAGAACAGTGCTGAGGTTAAGTTAGAACCTTGGTCTGTTTGAATAACTTTTGGCAAACCAAAAACTGAGCAAAATTTGATCAACTGCTTTACCACAGCTTTAGCTCTGATACTGCGCATGGGAATAGCCTCAGGAAATCACGTAGTCACACACATGAGGGTTAGTATGTGTTGATGCCCAGATTTGGATTTTGGCAATGGGCCTACACAATCAATAATAATACGTTTGAATGGTTCTCCCATTACAGGTATCAGATTCAGCGGAGCGAGTGGTATCTTCCGGTAAGGTTTTCCCACCATCTGACAAACATGACATGAACGGCAATAGGCAGATACGTCAGACTTTAATCCAGGCCAGAATAAATGACGTAACACTTGCTCATACATTTTTCTGATTCCTAAATGTCCTGAGAGGACATTATCATGTGCAAGTTCCATTATCTGATTACGGTAACCCTTTGGAACTACAATCTGACACACACTATCATCAGCTTCCCATCTACGCATTAGAATCTCATTTTCCAAGAAATATATTTACCTTAGAGTCACAGTTTTGTTTATCCGTTGCAGCATCAACACCCTGCTAGCGTCGGATCAGCGTTTTGCGCGGCAGCTAGCTGCTGACGACCAATCTGTAAAGCAATTTCAAGAAGGAATGCACGCTTTTCTGGTTCAGAAAAGGATTCGCTCACATCAGGTGCAACCATAAATTAATCTGACAAATTCACCACATTACTATGAGCTTGTGCTCGTGTTATCACACAAGCAGGGAAAACATCCCTAAATTTCTGAGGTACATCCCCAACTTCCTCAGGGTTTTCTATGACAATAGGTTGGAAAAACACTTGCCCACCAGCCAGGTCCTTCCCTAAGATGAACTCAATCTATCCACCGGGTGTTGTGTGCACACAGCCACATTCACATACCCAGTTACCAAAGTCTGACTTCAGAAAAAGTCAGTACCAGTATAAGTCTTCAGTGCCAGCTTTAACACATTACTTACAATAAGCAATCGAGCTGCTCCCGTGTCCCGTAATATAGAAATGTGTGTATCATCCTCCTCACTACTGAATGCTACCCATCCATGTAATATAAACGGTTCATAACCAGACAAGGGAGAAATGGGTGAAACAGAATTCACAAAACCTACAGTTTTAGACTTGTTTGACAGATTTTTCTTTTTCCAGGCATCGCAATCAGCAATCAGATGACCTGCATCTAGACAGTAGAAACATACTCGCCTCTCACAAGATCTACTTTTTGCAGATCTGTCCCTTCCATATGCCCGACCTCGGCTATATCTGGTTTTACCATCTCTACCTCCCTTCACCTGCGTTTCAGTACTATGGACAGCTACTTTATCAAACCTCCCCACTGGAAAAAAAAAAAAAACACAGTTCGATGGGTCAATACGAACTCATCTGCGAGTACAGCGACTGCTGAGAGAGACGTCACTTTCTGTTCATTCAAATGTACCACCAAGTTTTCATGAGCACAACCTCTGAATCCTCCAATAAAATTAATTCTTATTAAAAGTGTTTGCTTTACTTATCATTCACCATTTGTCAAAAAGTGTTTGTTTTTCCCTTGCAAACTCCACAAATTGTTGTTTGTCAGTTTTCTTTAGGGCCCTAAATCATTAGGGGCTTTCGCACCGGAGAAACCTTTTCATAGTTCCTAGAACTATTGGCAGAAGTACCTGGATTTTGCCATGTTCTCACCGCAGGAACTAGGAATGATTTTAGTTCTAGGAACTAAATTAGTTCCTGCTGCAGAGTAGGGTCTAAACCAGCACTATAGAATTTACCAGTGAGTTAAGTGTATGTTTGCTGAACGCAAGCGAAACACCGGCACCCGCCATTTGTAAAGAAGACGTGTACACACACCGTTTATAGCCTATATATTTACTCCACAAACTAACTCTATGAACATGAAAAACAATTATAGATGGACCTCTTGAGTTAAGGAGAAAATCCAACTAAATATATGAGGGGACCAAGCGAAACATGATTGTGTATTTCTGCTCAGCTAGTGACATTAGACATCAACCTACAAGGCAAACGCTAATACTTTTTCATACTGTCTTCTTTCTTTGTATAACAGTTCTATCTAATAACATATTAGACAGGCTGTTAAACAAATCGTAAACTAATGAAGACGGAGAATGTGAGCGCTGTGTGCTCAGGCTCTGGAGTTCTCAGCTCTGTCAAAATAAAAGTCACAACAACAAGGGCCGCTTACGTCACTTCATAGTTCCTACTGGCGGTAGAAACGGCCCTAGGGGAACTATTAGTTTTCTTTAGGGCCCTAAATCTTTGTCTATAAGCTTCTGGCACTAACTCGTAAGCACGCAGAACAGTTGCCATGATCACGACGTAGTCCAGACTTTTCTCTATCCATAATGCAGAAAATACTTTTTGGGCTTTCCCCACCATCTTGCATTGCAGTAGCAAAGCCCACATCTCTTTAGGCCATTGCAATGCAGCAGCAACACGCTCAAAAGCCATAAAGTATGAATATACCTCCACTTCTCAAAAGGGATGCACCAAATTAATGTGGTTACTCACATCGAATAGGGGAAAACATATAGAATTGAGAGACTGAGAGAAACCGGCGCAGGGCCTGAAATGCAGCGGAGCAAACGAGTGAAAAAAAGTTGCATTTCCTTTTCCATTCAACAAGGCAGTATTTGCCTTGGTCAAGCGTATCCATAGCAGACTGGCAGTCCAGTGCATTATGGGTGTTGAAGTTTTCCTACCTATTTGGCAAAAGGGTCACAGTCAGGTAGCGCAGGTTTTTTTTTTTTTTTTTTTTTTTTTTTAATGTTTCACCTTTCTACTGCAAAGGCAGCCTAGTTTTATTGAAAACCCATTTTGCCAGCTGTGAAGTACCCCTTAAAGTGTCTTTAACTACTATGTACAAACATTTAAATTAATAATTTGATACAATGCATTTGTGTACATACATGTTTTTTTTTTTTTTTTTTTTTTTTTTTGAGAGTCCATTTAATGCAAGTATGGGATCTCCAAAGTTTACACTATAGTTAAATAAAGTCAAGGCAACTTTATTTATATATCTCTTTATACAATACAGATTGTTTGAAAGCAGCTTTACAGTGATAAACAGGAAAATAATGACTAATTATGCTGTAATGCAGCTCTAAAAAAAAGACAATAATGTCATCATTCAGCTGAAGTCAGTTCACTGTTGATTCAGTTTGGTTCAATAACTGTGTAAAGATCATCAATTATGAGATTAGTTCAATTCAGCTATAAAGCAGATCTTCAGAAAAAAAAAGTGCCGAAAGAAAACAATGACAAGGAACACAAATTCCATAAGATGACAGAAATGGAGAAAAAACTCTGGGACAAACCAGGCTTAGTTTGGGGATTGCTTTGCTTCTAAAGCAAAATGATAGGTGTGTGTAAGAAAAATACTAATACTAATATTTTAAACTTTTCAAACTAAACCATCTCTTCCTGCCAACTAGGTGGGTTCATGAGTTCACACTTGACATAAATGTGTTGTGGATAGAGGAATCATTTCACTTTAAACGTTTTTACAACATGATCACTCTTCACAACATGCTGATGTTTACTTCTAGCAAATGCACATATGACAGTTGTCCAGAAGTGATGATATTTAGTTTGGGTGGAATATCTTTTTTAACAACCTGAACTCCTGCTAAACATGTACAAGCATACAACAGATGACACAAATTAGCTTGTTAAATAAATCTACCTCTCAAATGTCCTCCAGTTTGTCCTTTCTGAAAAGAAACTGATCAAAATGCATGTTTATATCATATATAATGATTCATACCTAGCCTTTTTTTTTTTTTCTAACCCCTTCTCATTGCCTACAAAGATGGCAATGCGGACAGCCTCAGTGATATACACTGTCATCTGTCTCCTTAATGGGAGAATTTAATGCTACATTAATTACACAACAGAGACATAGCCGGCAGTCACCTTGTGGTCTTTTTCTCTCTCTTCATGGCGGTGGTTGAGATGTGATTACTTGCTGTCACATTAATTTGTCTCTGCATCATTTCAATCCTTACAATATGGACCTGACTCTAATTATTTGTATATCTAGTGTAGCTTGATGTGAATTCATTTTATTACTGTCAAGATGAAAGCTTGAAACGTATGCTATTCATGGATAAGAGTCTGCATTGGAAGGCTCGGTTTATAGTGTTTGCCAATTAGTAATGCTGGTTTTTAAAGAGCAGAAGGCAGCATCCCCAGTTGGGACTGAGGCAGGGAGGGGGGCTACTTAATCTGAAGTGTCTCAGTAAAAACTCAGCAGGTTCGGTACATATAAGGTCCCTGAGCTCACATCAAACTCAGGCTTAATATAAATGAATTAATCAAGTCATTGATAAAATAACACTACTAATTTGAAAAGAATCTTTCATAACATGCAGTATGGAGCATACAACTGATGACCAGTTTTGGGGCTGTAAAAGCAGGATGGAATTTATTAATAATAACTTGTTGTTTGGAATGAAGTTCAATGCAAGTTAAACTCAGTTGACAACACTTGTGGCATAATGTTGATTACCACAATATAAATATTGTGTAAAAAATTAAATACAAAAAAAAAATAATAATTATAATAAATAAAAAATCTTGTAAAAATCTGGGTTACAGTGAGGCACTTACAATGGAAGTGAATGGAGCCATTCTGTAAAAGTTAAAATACTCACTGTTTTTAATACTACAGCCATAAGACGTAAACAATATATGTTAACATGGTAGGAAGCCTGCACTGAATTCACTACGTATGACAATGGTTCAAATTGTTGAATAAAGTCATTATTTTTGTTTTGTTTTTGCACACAAAAAGTATTCTCGTCGCTTCATAACATTAAGGTTGAACCACTGTAGTCACATTGACTATTTTAACCATGTTTTTAACTACCTTTCTGGACGTCAAAAGGTCCAATGACGTTGCTGCCTATGTGTGGATCAGAAACCCTTGGATTTCATCAAAAATATCTTAATTTGTGTTCCGAAGATGAACGAAGGTCTTACGGGTGTGGAACGACATGAGGGTGAGCACTTAATGACAGAAATTTTATTTTTGGGTGAACTAACCCTTTAAATTATAACATATCTTCAAAAACTTGACCCCATTTTGTAAGTACATCACTGTAATCTATATTTTTGCTTTTTAAAAGAAATGGATGTACTTTTTTTTTTTGTTTTTTAATTTATTGATATTCAACATTAGGCTCAAAATATTAAGCTTAACTTGTATTGAACCCAGAAAAAATTCCTTTAAAAGCAAGGTTTAAAGCAGCAGTGCTGGCACGAGCCGATGCTGCTGTATCAATGCTGTTTTTGTCTAAGGGGAGTGTGTTCTCTCTGATGGCAGCCATATTTATATTCTGCTCACAGAGCACTGATCATCTGCCACCATCTGCATAGTTTTACTGCCTGTGATCAGTACGCAACTACAACAGCCTGTCAGCAGGCTTTACAATGCTGTTACAGCGCCACAGTGCCACATCAAGCAGCCCTCTCCTATCATAAATGCCATCTCTTCACAACACACAGCTCTTTCTCTTTCTCTTCCCTCATCTCCTGTCTCTACCCCCCTGCTCTCTCTGCTCTGTGTCTGACTGAATGAGGAGTGTTTCAGTTTTGTACGCTCTCTGAACAGCCCCAGGCCAAAATCTGACCACAGCTTTGCAGCACATCTTGCCCCAACAGTCACATAAAGTTAAGCTGTCTCTCTGCTGTGCATTTAATAACTTTAGTGTTGCTCTCAAGAGTTTGCAAAAGTGTATAGGGAGCTAAAATACAAGATGAGAGTGATATCTATCGCTTATGGAGAGCATTTGAAGATTTTTTTTTTCATTCTTTACAGTAGGGCTCCCAAAGAGGAAATCATTTCTCATGAATACACAAAGCATCTTCCTTCTAGCCCTGAAACAAAAACACACAAGCCTGAACAACGTTTACCTTTAAATCCTGACTGAAACCGATACCCTTGTCTCAAAGTTAAAGAAAAAGCAGACACAAAATGTGCTTTTAAACGTTGTCAGTTTTTGAACTTCTATCCCTAGCCATTCTTCCTACACAATCGAAATCCCCTGTGACGAGTTTAGCATATTGTTTGTGAATAACATCCGTCTGGATTGGTGAGGAGTACCTGGCATTGCCCCTTTGGCTGTGTAAAACATCTTCTCATTGCGTTCTGTCTTGCTCGCGGTTATCTCCGTCTATTCTTTAAGGAATTTCTTCTGCATTACAACAGCCTCTGTGACAAGCCTAGAGATGTTACAGCGAGAGAGAGGGAGATCCTTAGGGAGGGCTTATTGATTTGTGAAATGCATTCTAAAGGGTCCCTGGCCCGTTTTACTGTGGGGCAGTTGGGTTTAACAAGGACTTTGAACTCCTCACAAGCAGGAACCGACTCTAAAGAGGCTCTGAACGGCGTAGAGCATTAGGGTAGTCTAGAGGATACTAGGGGTCTTTTCCACATGCCATTCTAACGGAAGAAGCCACTCACAGGGGCTTCCTCAGGCCTCGGCTCTAATGGGAGGAGAGGATGTTGGGTGAAAAATGCTCAGCCCAATCATGCATGCAAAAAACATGAGTGCCAATGGGGTATTCTGATTACAAAACAACGCTGGGGTAGAGTAGAAATGAGGGGGGTGAAGGAGTCACGGTTAATAATATCATGAAGGCAGAAGGAAGAGGAAGAGTCTGCTTATAGGTATGGGGCTAATTAACAGAGTTTTGTCTGCGCAAGGAATCCAGGGCAGAAAATAATGCTCTGATTCAATATTCCCTAAAGATTGTCTTCAAAGCTAAAACAGGGGCTATTAAACGCATCAGAAATGATAATAATAATGCAAGCTCGTGCGACACTGCCGGCGCTTTCCGGCTCTTTCAGAGGGAGGACCTGCTGTGTTTTATCCCTGCCTGTGAGACACGGAGGAGAAAGTGCCTCTAAAACACATCAACCTGATTACACGCTCTCCCATGGTTCATGATATGATAATAAGGATGCTGATGATGCAAACACCATTATTGCAAATTACACCAGAAACAAGGCATGAAAACGATGCACAGAGGCGTTAAAACGTTGCTCACTTCTCCATTTTTCGACAAAGTGCCGTTAAAGGATGTTTTGTGCATTCTTTCTTCCAGTCTAATTGCAGTCAGCGTACATTCCCAGCTCTGTGATTTTCGCTGTGGGCACCGTAATAACAAATAAATGAAACTATCTGACAGTTTGCTAATGACTTGTTATTGAAGTTAGGACGAGCATTACATTGTAATTTACGTCCATTCACAGTTTTTGCTTTGCTCTCTTACTCTCTCTCTCTTTCTCTCGATCTATCCTTTAACACATAGTATTGCACACCACAGCACCCAGGGCACAACAAAGAGGATAGATTAAAAGAAATAAGACTTATATTTACAGGCTCTCTCTGGATTCAAGCTGCACAACTAATTAAACTTCTTAACAAATGCTCTGACATTGTGTGACAGAACACTGCAGGACATCTGCACGTGCTGACGAGGTGATTTACAACAACGGTCAAATTTAAAGAACACATTCAGTTGACCTGGACACCTCGACAGGCAGATTCGTCTTAACAATTGCACTCACAGCATCCCCACCTCTGTATACTTTCCATTTATCAGGAGTCCAGATGAGACTCGACTCATCTAAATGGGGTTTTCATGGGATGGACAATGACTAATCTATGCTAAAGTGTCTCAAGGCCAATTAGATCTAACTGAAATGACATGTTTTCCTCTATGAAAGAGTGCCGTGTTATTCATGTTAATTAACATGTAATTATAGTCTTATTAAATACTTATTACACTGTAATTACTCCTGTGGTGACAAAAAAAAAAAGAGATAATTAATACCTGCTTTATTCTGTGAACTAACAGGAGTATTTGAAGAATAAAAATGTCAAGTTTAGTACTTAGCAATTTAACGCAATGCTTCAAGCTGTTGTGGGTAGATTTTCCTTTTGTTTATTTTGCACCAAGTGCATGTGTATTGTGGTGGACTCTTTCTCTTATTGGTATTGACCTGCTGCTCTCCTGGCCATCATCCCTCCTCCCAAACAAAAGGGGAGCTGTAAGATCTGTTCCCCTCTCTGCCGGCAAGGAGGATCATGCCTTGTGCTATTTTTCTCACTCTCTCTTCCTCTGTCTTTTTGCCCTCCCTCCAACTGTCTGCTCACATTTCATTAAGTCAGGAGGAAACAGCACTGGAAGCCATTGCTGGGGATCCACTCCTATTAGGTGCCTATTATCATCCCAAATCAGTCACGTTTTAGCATTTAAGTGCTGAAAGTTCACGCCAGATTTTCCAGCACTGTGCCCTGAGGTATGGAGGGTGCATCAAACAGGAATAGAAAAAGTGTTCCTCTCAATTCCCTCTTCACAGCCTCTGCTAAAAAACACTTTTTTTTTCTTTTCATCCTCTACCAAACCAAGTGACTGCTTGCAAAATTGCAGCGGATTTCACAGGGCTGAAGTCAAAGGGGTGATGGGATGCTTGCTGAAAGAGCCTGGCACAAGTAATGAGTGTTCACAATGCTCACAAAGTAATGAAATGCTCTGTTACAAATACTCAACTCAGTGACTTTCCCTAAACTGCTCTAAATTTCTTCAAGAAATGTCTACAGACAACAATAGACATTTCTTAGAAAACAATATCTATCTATCTATCTATCTATCTATCTATCTATCTATCTATCTATCTATCTGTGTGTGTGTGTGTGTGTGTGTGTGTGTGTGTGTGTGTGTGTGTGTGTGTCTTCAAGCATCAAAACAATAAGTGTAATAAAGCTTTGAATTGTTGTTGTTGTTGTTGTTGTTGTTGTTTTTCAATACATCAGAATGGGTCCTGTTTAATTTGTTTGTTTGTTTTTGAGCAAAAATTAAATATCATTTTACAGAAGACACCCAGTAAAATGTCATTTAGTGTAAGAAACTTGTCAGGGATATTTACAAAAAAAAAAAAAAAACTGTTTATGCCATATTAAAGACTAATTGCTTTTACCCCAAATGCTAATTACTTGTAATTTTACATTTTTAAACTTTGCCACTATCCTAGGTTTTGCCCATTTGTCAGCAAGAATTTTTTACTCATTCAAAATTCAATAAAATTTAGTATGCTCACTTATTCTTTTATATATTTTAATATGTACAGTTCAGAATAAATGTTGTTTCAATTTTTACATAAATATGTGTTGTACTGAATGACAATGGAACATTATTTAACCCACATTTTGACATTTTATTCTCCCAAAACTTATTTGAAACCTTAAAAGAAGACGTTTTACTTGCATTTAATGTGCTTTGTATATAATATATATATATATATATATATATATATATATATATATATATATATATATATATATACAGTCAAACCAAAAATTATTCAGACATTTTTTATATTTTTTATATATTTTTGGGTGCAGGACACTATAGTTCATTTATGTAGGTGAGGATAGCACAATAAAGTAAACTGTGACATATTATACCCAAAAATTCTTCATACAGTGGACTACCACTAATAAAAATTTAAATAAAAATCTAATAAAAATTTAGAACCAAAAAATTATTCAGACACTTTGACCTGACCATGTTTTGCTTAGGTGTTATCTGTCATAATTAAGATATTTTTTTTCTGACGCAGTTTAACTCTGAGATCTTGTCATATTTTATTACCATTTTTTTAAACTATAGTGAATAAACTGTATTAATGAATGAAATGTTCAAGGTGTCTGAATAAATTTTGGTTTGACTGCATCTATCTATCTATCTATCTATCTATCTATCTATACATACATACATATATATATATATAAGATTCAGGCCATTCATAGACATGACATTTGAATTCTGTTCGCTTTACTTAAACATGTCTAATTTTGTCACAACTTAATTTAATTGTGTTCAATCAAACTAAATATTTAAATATTTTTAAGTTATAAGCAGATTGAAACTGCTTATAACTGATTTTCCAATTAAATGTGTTAATTTAGGTTTGACAAGTATAAAAATGTATACATTTCATTTAAACTGTATTTGACCAAATTGAGTTGGACCAACTCAACTGTGTTGGCTAAAAATGAATTGGACCAACTCATTTACATTTTATTGCATGCATTTTTTTTTTTTTTTTTTTTTTTTATGAGTTGGGGATACACATATTTATTGGATGGAAATCCTGCTCTTAATTAAATGTTTGTCCAAAGAGTTATTTTAAATGTGATTAAATTTTATAAAATAGAATAACATTTAAAACAACCTTTTAATAATAAATCATGCTTTGCCTGTGTTCACAAACACATGCTTACAGACTTCCATGTATGATGTCTTTCTCTGAAATATGTAGTAGTTCCCTCAGTAAAGGTGAAAATATATATAAAAAATGAAATCTAAGATAAGCCATCACAACCGTAAGTCTACATTTTCGTAGTAGCTCTGAAGTGAACATATGAAACATGACAGTAAGTTAGACATGCTGAATATGACATAAACACAACCATTTGCAACCTTGAAAACCAACATACATGAACACATGCCACACTCAATCTCCAGAAAACACACATGCATGCACATGCTTCAAACCATGCGCTCATAATTCATACACAAATGCTCACACTCTCACTCTCACACATATATAATTGAGATTTTTCACACAAGGACACAGAGAGCCTGAAGCCAGTGCTTAATTGCACCAGCTATCATTAGAAGGGAAAATCAACAATTTTAAAAATACACCAAGCACCTTTCATCTTCTCCCCTCTCTAATCGCACCAGTAAGAGGCATGGAGAAGAGGAGCTTGATGTAGTCAAACTATCTAAACAGCGCCGGCGGGTGCTGGCGCAATCAGCCGCTCTGAAGTCGATACTACAGGACGTGTCCGTGTGATGTGCGGCCTGTTCCCTCACTGTCAGGGCTCCGCTGGGAAATGTGATGTGACCTGTATCTCGTATTGGGCACATTTCCCCCCTGGTGAATACAGCTCTAAACGGAACCCAGATTCAGAGGGTTAGCTACACTGCTCAGCCAGCACCGCCACACGATTTGTTTGTTTGTTAACTGTAATTTGATGTAGTTTTCATCTGCTGTGCTCCTCCCCCCAACAAATATTCATGTCATGGAGTGAGAGGAGAGAAAGCGCGCGTGAGAGAGAGAGAGAGAGAGAGAGAGAGAGAGAGAGAGAGCGTTTTCTTCTTGTCTTCCTCTGACTGAAAGGCTGCCTTTGCTCCCCCTGAGGGAAATAGGATAATGAGGATCTGTATGCCTCCGTTCTGTCTCATTTCAATTGGAAATGCCGCACACATTCTAGCAGTCACACACCCTACACTTTGGGTCGGTGATGGCCGTATTATCGTCCCTCGTTTCTTGTCTGACAGTCTATCATGTCCAAGCTCGCACACACACACAAAAAACACACATCCCCTCGTCGCACTCGCTTTTTTGTACACTGTTTTCACACAAACTCAGTGAACCTAACAAATGCATTTTTGAGCATTTCAGCTTGCTTTCTTTGCTATATCCTCTAATTTATATATATAACCAATTTAAAGCAATATTTAAACCAATTACAGAATCCATGTCAGTATGTCTTACTTTTCAAGATTTATTTAATAAAACTAGGCGTGCACCGATACCATTTTTTAAGGACAGAGTACGAGTACCGATACTTTTTTTTCTGGTACTCGCCGATACCGATGCCTATATATTTTTTATTACTTGTCACAAACTTAAAGAACAAAAATTTCAGGGTCCAATAACCTTCCAATAAAAGGGCATAATTACCAATATATAGGCCTATAATTGTTGTTATATAAAAAGAAATTTACAAAGAAATTACAAACAATACAACAAATACTATAGAGATACAAATTAAATAAACTTCTTTTTCAGATACAGTAGGTTTATTTACCATATATACATTTATTTAACGTCTTTTGTTGTTTTACTAACATTAATGACAAATATAGGCTACGGTCCCTTTAAGACCGGATCCATGGATACTGACACATATCCTGTTTTCACCCAAATGTTTACGTCCACTTAAGCCATAACCGACTGTATTTACGTGAGATACTCCACACGATGGCCATTTTGACAACTATTTGTGCACTTGACCATTCAGGCGCAAGGAGAACTGATCGCGCGCAAGAAAGAGATAGCGCTTCTGGTTTGTGTCATTCAGCGCGATTCCGCCTATCCCGCCTTCACTAATCGATAACGAATTGTGATTGAAAGCATGCAGTTCGCAATGTGTGGGTTGTCATCATTAATTTTGAAGTATTTCCACACCCCTGAGGCTGACTTTGTTCCTGCTGCTGCCGCCAGTGTCTCTGTGCACGGAAAATTCTGTCAGTTACGTCACGTGAGGTATCGGTCTTTGGTATCGGGGGTATTTTTACGAGTACAAGTACACGAGCTTGGTATCGGCCTGATACCGATACTAGTACCGGTATCGGTGCATCCCTAACTACAACTAACCTAAAATTAAGATGAGCATCCGTTTAATTATATTTTTGTAAAAACAAAATAAAATAATTAACACAAATTCTGTCCTTACTTTTTTTTCATTGAGTTATAACTTTTTACATTGAGAGTAACTCTTGTATGAATATATAGATGTAACTTAATTTATTAAAGCTCTTGCATACTAAAAGATATTTAAAAAAGAAATACAACATTTAAAAACATCACTGCTTAAATAACTAATATGAAATATCTGGCAATATTCTGTTGAATGCTGTGATAATTTATCAATTATTCATTAACTATATAGAACTAAAAGGTAAAAACAATGGAAATACGCTCATAAAATAAAATTAAATGTAACCACACTAAAATGTAAAAATGTAAAAAATAAAAACATTAAAATGAAAATAGATTAAAAATAAAAACTAATTTGAAAATACAAAACTATAATATAAGCAAATTATGATCTTTAATTTGTACATAAGCATGGGGAGGACCTATATTTTGTTGTGTAAATACTTTAGCTTAGCAATTAGCAGCGATAGCAGTGATGAACTCTGTGGTCATCTGGTCCGTTACAGTATAGGTCAAAGGTCTAGCGATATTTGTGATGGCACGGTGCAGCGAGCTGCCAATTTAAAGCCAGCGGTCTCCACCTATTATCCTTAATATTGACAAATGCATAAATGTGGTGTCAAGTGCTCATGGTTATCTGCTTGCCTTTCTCTGTGATGCCAGCCCCCCTAGAGTAAACGGCAGATAAACATATTCTCTTCAAACAATCCCAATGACAGCCAAATAGCCTGCTTGTCGCTTGTAAAAAACCCTCTAATGATGCGTGTCGAGGGAGCGGCCTGCCTCCTTGTAGGAGACGAGTCCCTCGTGTATGAGGATGGGGGGGGGGGGGGGGGGGGGGATAATAACAATCCCTAAAATATTCCTAAACTCAAAAGTCCCGCAACACACAGGCAAAAAATCCTACTTACCAAACCTTTTCAAGATCTAGCACTGTTTTAATGTCTTATTCCCATTTTCCTGTTCTTCTGTTTGTCGCGCTTCCCTTCGCATGCAGAGTCAACATCCATTAGGCTAACCATTAAAATGTAACTTTTGTAATTTCGTCCCAGCCATAGCAGAGAGTGGGATTTTAATCACAGACAATTGGACATGATGGGTACATGCGCATCAGAGTAGAGGCCTTCCTGTTTGAACTTAGTCTCTGCTCGAGATTTGTCTCAAGTGAGTTCTGGCTTCTGCTTAGTGCTCCACTTTTCATAATTAGAGCTGAAACGTTGACGAGACTCTCAGAGAAGCAAGCCGTTATTTTCGAAGCGCAAGTCCTGATACATTCTCCCCGAGGAGGGGGTGAGAGGTAATACGCAAATTCATATCCATGTTATTTTTATTCATTTTCGCTAATGTGATGCTGTGTTAAACATCACACTACTTCCCTCACCATCAGCACAATCAGAGCGCACTACTCCACCAATTAATGGTGAGAGGAAACGCAAGGGTCCGCTAAGCTAGCTTTTATCATCATATCATCAAAATCATGTTAACAGATTTTTGGTAATGAAGTGGCTGATGACACTCATATGAATCCTGCCATCAAAATGCTCCTCGGATCTCTTGAATGAGACATTTGCAATTAACAAGAACTGGTGGCATCATTTGAACTTTTTTATATCTATATGTAATTGATCCATTTCAAAAGTGCTAGGTTTTGAATGAGTTTTTTTTTCAAGATTTCATCTCTGTGTGCATACAGTAATGTTCTTGGATGAATGCTTTGTAATCTGAACAGGTATATACTGTTAAAATATTCTAGGCAATAGCTAAAGAGCTGCTGTGAAGCAGCCAATGAGAGAGCGAGAAGCCTGTGTGTCTTAATGACGAGACAGACAGAGCGCTAACGGCTCTTGATTAGCTCCGTTTATCTCTAATTAATTACCTTTACCTAATTAGACACCCTGTTTTGGCTAGACACGGAGTCAAGTAGACTAGATTATTAGCGTGCTCGTTGGGCCTTTACAAAAGGCTGAAATTAATGTAACGCTGGGAAAGAATCCTCTGTTTTAATTGCACAGGTGTTGCCTTATGGCGCCGCTTTATCATCCGCTGGCTCCCTTGGATTATTAGTGGGGTTTTGTACAGGGGGACTATTCTGTGAAATTCACCTTGGCAACGGCTCATTAGTTTGGCTTGTTATTGTATTATTTATTACATTTGGCCTTCCCCCTATTACACAGATTGATTCATGGCTCCTTCCCTACACACACACACACACACACACACACACACACACATTCTGTCTCTATCTCTCCCCTGTTCTCTGTGGTTTTATGCCATGGCTGGCTGAGGTGACTAAATGTGACCCTGGAAATACTTTAGTAGTTTTACCGCTAAAAAATATTACTTGTTTCCAAGACGTGAAAAATGACCACATATCAAATTATCATTAAATTAAATCTACTCTACAAAATACTGCCGGCAATGTTTAACTAAAGCAATACACCATGAAAGGTTGTGGTAAATTCACTGTAACATACAGCCTTGAGAGGATTAAAAACAACATCAAGAGAAATAAAATGAAATACACCAAACGGTTACATTTCTAAGTAGTAGTAGTAGTTGTAATATAATAAACTCGGTAACACTTTATTTTAGTGTCATTGTTACATGTAGTTACTGTAGTAATAACTATAAATTATGCATAATTACATGCAATTAACCCTAAACCAAACCCGCATCCTAACCCTAACCCTATAGTAAGTACATGTAGTTAATTATTATTATTTAAATGTATAGGTACACTGCAACACGGACACTTTAAAATAAAGTGTATCCATAAACTCTTCTGCTGAATAATATAGTTCATTAGCCTGAATGTAGATCGTTTACAGTTGCAGAGCAATATATCACCTTTTATTTATTACTAACTATTATTAATATAGTAACTAATAAAAAATGTTTAGTTGCAAGGTTTTTTTTTATCTGTGTTTTACTATCACTTCGAATACAGCTCATTCAATCAAATTTTAGAGTTGGAAGCTGTCCATTTTATGTTCAATCATTTTCTCATAATAGAATAAAGAAACGGATCCTCAAAAGCTTACAATAATAAAGAAAATAACAAGAAAATTAAACCAGTAACCCTGAGCAAAGTTCCCGTTCAACATTTTGTCTGGACAATAGCTTAATCAAAGATGCTGTTTTAACTTATAATTCCAACAAGCTCTATATATGTCACCCCTCCCCCGCCATCACATGAATATTATTACAACAGAATGTGCATATATAAAGCGTATGGTGCACATGTAAAATTGATCACAGGCATTATGCATGGAAACAAGCATATGAAGGCAAAGACACCTTCCTCGACCAACACTTGACATCAAATGAGGGAGTTGTTGAAGCATTACAGGTCTGCATGGAACGATAAATATTTAAACAGGGAATTAACAATTAACATGGTCCTCTTACTTTCACGGGCTAAATAACAAGTAGTTTTGCATCAGAGAATGAGACCTTGACTGATAGAAGCATGCAAGGTGAAATAATGATTTAATTCATTTCCGCACATGGTGTACTTTTATAATGCTTAGTCAGGCTAAATCATCACAGGACATCTTATGGATAACTACAGGACCTAGAGATGTAGAATACTGTTTGATTGTGTCTATTAAAGCTGGAGCTTCTGAAAGATTTGCCAATAGTTCTGAATTAAATTATTTTCTGTCCATTATTTTGACTAGTGAATAATCTGTTTACTCAGTTCTTTCACTCTAATTTTAACATTTAAGTTCAGAATTGCAATTAAAGGGTTAGTTCACCTAATAAAATAAAAATGCTGTCATTAATTACTCATCCTCATGTCTCTCCACACCTGTAAGACCTTTGTTCAGCTTCGGAAGACAAATTAAGATATTTTTCAGAAAATCTGATGGCTCAGTGAGAACTGTAAACCCGAATAAGTTGGGCTAACTCAAAAAATTTGAGGTAATCAGTTACATCAAAATTTTTTGAGTTATGATGTTCTCAATTTTAAGTAAGCAGAACTATCAAGTTTTGAGTTTGTAGTACTCACGCATGATAATTGTTCTTAACTTGAAGTACTGAGTTAGCTAACTCATACACTTTGATAGCAATTAACATAAAATATTTAGTTAATTAATTTTTATTTTGAGGTCTTGCAAATCAAATGACTTCTTTACTTCACTGTAAACCCTAATAAGAAAATTCAGAAAATGCCAACTTGTTAATTTGCTAACATGTTAACAAATAGCATGGTATAATACTTACTGAATGAGTACAGCAACTTAAAACATGTAACTTACCTGCTCTCAAACCAAGTCATGCGCTACTTGTCACCATGATGGTAACTCTCTAAAAATCCACACTAACAGAAACTCTTCTATATAACAACAACAGCATAACAAAACATTAATCACTACTAAATCTCCCTTATCCATTAATTTTGCACAAAAAACATTATATAACACTTCATTTTAGCATTTACTCTCCCTTTCGAGTGCCGTGGGCAAAGCATGCTGGGAAATAGAAATCCCAGCCCAGTTTCAATTAAACTTAAGTTAGTCTAAATTAAAAGAAATGAGTTCATACAACTCAAAACAATAAAACAGTTCATTTTACTTAAAATATATCAGTTCTGTGAACTCAAAAGAAAGAGAAAGTTCTAAATACTCATAACAGTTAATTTAACTGAACTAATTTGTTAAATTTAAGTTTGTCCTACTCAAAACAATGAAGTATTTTGAGCATTAGCATTTACAGTGAGGCCTCCAATGCCAACAAGATAATTAACACTTTTAATGCCCAAAAAGGTACTAAAGACGTATTTAAAACAGTTTATGTGACTACAGTGGTTCAACCTTAATGTTATGAAGCGACGAGAATACTTTTTGTGTGCCAAAAATCAAAATAACGACTTTATTCAACAATAGTGATGGCCGATTTCAAAACACTGCTTCATGAAGCTTCGAAGCTTTACAAATCTTTCGTTTCGAATCAGTGGTTCGGAGCATGTATCAAACTGCCAAAGTCACGTGAACCATTAAAATTTCGAAACATTTATGATGTAACAAAGCCTCGTTTACTGAAATCACGTGACTTTGGCAGTTTAATACGCACTCTGAACTACTGATTCGTAACAAAAGATTCGTAAAGCTTCACAGCTTCATGAAGCAGTGTTTGAAATCATTATTTTGTTTTTTTGGTGCACAAAAAGTATTCTTGTCGCTTCATAATATTAAGGCTGAACCACTTTACTCACATGAACTGTTTTAAATACGTTTTTCTGGGCATTTGAAAGTATAAATTAACTTGCTGTCAATGCAGGCCTCACTGAGCCGTCGGTTTTTATCAAAAATATCTTAATTTGTGTTCTGAAGATGAACAAAGGTTTTACGGGTGTGGAACGAAATGAGGGTGAGTAATTAATGACAGAATTTTCATTTTTGGGTGAACTAACCCTTTAACATTAAAGGTATAGTTCACCTAAAATTGAAAATTCTGTAATTTTGCTGCAATCCTGGAAAAATACCTCAGTTTTTTTTTGTCCATAAAAGTCAATGGGGTCCAAAAAAATAAAAACAGTTTAAAATATATTCTTTTGTGTTAAGGGGAGTAAATGATGATATATGGGTTATCTATCTGTTTAATGTAAATAGTAATGTTGTTTTTGCTGTTCTACATTGTAATTATAATAATGGACCTAAATATTACAATTAGAAAGAACAAAAGAAAGAACAGACGATGGGAAAGAAATATTATGCTCTAGTCAAAATAATAGATAGAAAATGGTGAAATAATCCGAAATGCTTCAGTGTAAATACATCACAGACTTGGCCTGACAGGTCATTCCACTGGAAGGCAAAGACATGCCATGACAAGAAAAACGTTAGCCTTTTGAAAATGGCTATTGATTGTAAATGTCACTGTATAAACCTTGTGCAGGCTGACAGCTTACTGTGAGATGACTTAGAAAATGTCTGAGCTGAAAAATATCACTACAACCATCATTTTCGGTGGCCGGGGGAAGGAAGCGGGGGAATGGAAGGGTTTAAAGGATAAAAATAAGATGCACCTGTGACAAAGATGCATCGACTTGCGTCACACACAAAGAAAGATGCCCTTGACCAGAGCTAGTGCAGGCTGAAGGTAAAATGCTGGCATAGTTTTTCAGCTTTGATTGCCAGGGCTTCTTCACCCATCAAACTCTGACTCATCACCAGCTGTTTTCTCTTTTCTTCTGGTGAAGCATGGCTGACAGTTTCAGAAAGAGGCTGACACACAGAGGGTCCAGGGTGAGGGTCTGTCACACACAGGACAGGGAACTTCTGATTAAATCTATAATAAGAGCATTAAAAAACACAAATACCATTTAAACTTTATTCCTAGACTGCTATTAAAGGGTTAGTTTACCCAAAAATGAAAATTCTGTCATTAATTGCTCACCCTCATGATGTTCCACACCCGTAAGACCTTCGTTCATCTTCGGAACACAAATTAAGATATTTTTGATAAAATCCGATGGCTCAGTGAGGCCTGCATTCCAGCAAGACAATTAACACTTTCAATGCCCAGAAAGCTACTAAAGACATATTTACTTAATGTTATAAAGTGACAAGAATACTTTTTGTGCGCAAAAATAAATAAAATAATGACTTTATTCAACAATATCTAGTGATGGGTGATCTCAAAACACTGCTTCATGAAGATTCGAAGCTTTACGAATCTTTTGTTACGAATCAGTTGTTCGGGGCATGTATCAAACTGCCAAAGTCACGTGATTTCAGTAAACGACGCTTCGTTATGTCGTAAGTGTTTCGAAATTTCAATGGTTCACCACTGGGGGGCGTGACTTCAGCAGTTTGATACATGCTCCGAACCACTGATTCGAAAACAAAAGATTTGTAAAGCTTCAAAGCTTCATGAAGCAGTGTTTTGGAATCGCCCATCACTAGATATTGTTGAATAAAATTGTTATTTTGTTTTTTTGGCGCACAAAAAGTATTCTTGTCGCTTCATAACATTAAGGTTGAACCACTGTAGTCACATGAACTGTTTTAAATACGTCTTTAGTACCTTTTTGGGCATTAAAAGTGTTAATTGTCTTGCTAGCAATGCAGGCCTCACTGAGCCATCGGATTTTATCAAAAATATATTAATTTGTGTTCCGAAGATAAAAGAAAGTCTTACGGGTGTGGAACGACATGAGGGTGAGTAATTAATGACAGAATTTTCATTTTTGGGTGAACTAAACCTTTACCTGGCATAGATATTATAAAAGTAAAGACTTTACTAACTCAATTACATTTTTCTACAGCGTGACATTTCTCCAGCTGTTTTCATAATAGCCTTTCCAGTACTAAGTTCATTTTTCCAACACCTTGCAGTATAATGTGACATTAAAATGTTTTTAAATGTTTAAACAATGCCGTTCTTTATTAT
The DNA here is from genome assembly GCF_019924925.1 of Ctenopharyngodon idella. Lineage (NCBI taxonomy): Eukaryota > Metazoa > Chordata > Actinopteri > Cypriniformes > Xenocyprididae > Ctenopharyngodon > Ctenopharyngodon idella. The sequence goes on along the minus strand of NC_067225.1, from coordinate 16,053,510 downwards.
GTTTTCAACTCGGTTATATTCTATTCATTTAGTTTTTTTACTTATTTTTTTCTTTGCAAATTTATATTTTCAGTTACCCACTGTCCCTTGAATCAATATTCATTCACAAAAAAAAACATTATTTTTGGTTACATTATAAAATATAGAATTTGTATAATTTCTACCTGTTAAGTAATTTCATTGATACTTTTTTGTTAGCTGGTAGTGTAGCTGTAATTTTAAAAACTTTTAAATTATGCATAGCTTGTTGCTTTAAAAAGCTACAGTGTTAAAATAGCTTCCCCAAACCTGTATAAAGGTTGCAGATTCATGTAGTTTCTAACTGTACAGGGATTATGCATCACTTTCAAGCCATCTGATTTACCTGACATCCTCCAATCAGCATGACTAATTAGTACAGACGTCTCTGTTGCACAGCTTTCTTTTTGTCTTCAGTTCTTTTACTGCTTGACAAAGGCTTTTATTTCATCAGTTATCTGTAAGCGATCACGCAAACTGACTGTATCTTATTGAGGCCTGTCTCTGCTTCTTTCTGCAGCACATTGTTCTGAAAGAAACACCGTCTTGCCTTGCTCACTCAATCAGAATGGGTGAAATTAACAAAAATGGAATGACACAATCTGTCTTTAGCGATTTCATGTCATTCGGCTCAGCAGCGGCTGGAATATTCCCAGCGGCCTTAATTTGTTAAACGTATGGCGGGTATTTAATATGGGATGAAAGTTGGTGTGTGTCATATTACGAATAAAAAAATGAGGGACACGTGTCTTTGGAAAACGAGACCTCGTTGTTAGAAATCTCTGTTTACACACACAAGAAAGAAAATCAGCCGCCATCAGCGGAAAAGGAAACGGCTTTGATCTGCTAAGACATTGTGGTGTCACTTTTAAAGTCGATTAAGGCCCATTAAAGTGTGTCTGCATGTGGGACTGTTCATTTCAAACATTTAGTGATTAAAGACCATCCATGTCCTACTGTAAATCTGCTACAATGACAGCATGTTTTGCTTCCACACAGATAAGATGTTTCCGTTAGCATTTAGATTGAATCATTTGGGAAACTTCTAGTAAGTGTGCATGGCAGTCAGTAGTTTATTGTCCTATTTTACTGACGCAGGTGTTGGCCTCTTTCAGATGGAGCGTGGCTATTTAAAAATTCTGCCATCACATTTGTTTCACTTTGTTCTGCATTAAATTCACTTATGCAGTACTTTAACCAGTTCTGTTGAGCTGTCCTGTGCTGTTTCAGATAAGTAAGCAGATTTAATTGTAGAACGTTAGACCGTGGCACGTGTGTCCGTGGCCTAGGACTCTGTCAGCGGGCGACTGAACAGAAATAGCACATCAGGGGCACATAAGGTTCTGCTAGCATCCAGAAGGTCATTCATAATAGCCTGAGTGTTTCCTCTTACTTTCTCCTTCCTTGTCTTTTCTCGGCAGCGGCTGAAGTGCACCTCTCTATCTTCCTCATGCACACAATCGTTCTTTCGCTCTCCCCTTCTCCATCCACCCCTCCTCCTCTGCTCTCTCTCTCTCTGACACTCTCGCTCCGCTGCTGTCCTCAGCATCTCCGTGGGGCGGTGACTAATTGCCCCCGTAAATCATTGAGCAGGCCGCACGCTCCTCCGTTTATTTTTCCTGACAGTAATTTACTGCTTGCTCTTTTACACACTTGTCATTGCGTGTTTTTCCTCACATTAGAGTCCTGTGGAAAAAGGAGTGTAATTAACGGTGTGGAGCTCGCCGGCCGCCGCTCTTTCATCATGGTGTGATAATTGTGCTCCTTGTCTGTCACTGTAACCTCTCTCTCCGTTTCCTACCCGGCTCTCCCCACCCTATTTGTCAACCACGGGAATCGTGTGGCTTTCCCAACGCCCTCGCTCCGACGCCGCACGCCAAGGCACCGGTTTTCCTATTTGTCCGAAGCCTGGGTCATTTATATCCCCAGTGCTGCTTGTCAAAAATATTAGCCTGATGCGCTGTGGAAGATAAAAGATTCATGGTAAACACACCTGGACTGGGTCCTGTGGTAACTAAGGATACCAGACTTTATATCCGAATTACAGCGGCGCATTGAAATGAGGGTCACGCCGAAGCATTCACAGGTTCGCTGAGCTGAGCAACTACTTCCTGTCTTTATCGCAAGACGCGTGCTCATCAGCATACGCACATACTTCTCTTTCACAGGCCGCCGTTCATGAATAATCTCTGCTGCCGAAACAAAACACAATTCTATTTGCAGGACATACAGTGGATTCTATTTTTAACAGGGGTGGGACAGTGATTCACTGCTCGTCTCATTATCCTGTGTGGTTCTCCAGTCCCAATATATCCATCACCACTAACCCGCGCCCAAGAGGTTAACTCATCAATAACTTTCGTTGGGAGATGAACCCATCCGAGAGACTCTCTGGCTTTGACCCTGCTCTCTGCCCCTCTGCCACAGCCCCCTAGCCTTCCCTCAAAGGTTTCAGTGGATTTTGATAATATCTTTATTGGGGCTGTCATGGACAGGGGCTAATGGGACGTCTGGTCAAGATTTCAGGATCCATCACGGCCAGGCTGAGGAATTAGCATGGAGCTCATGCATCAGCTGCCAGAGCTGTCATCCCTCTTCCCGTCCCCCCGCTCCATTCATTACAGGCCCCTGCCGTGTGCTTCTGCAGGGCTGCCGCGCACCCTGTCTCCGCTTGCACCATCCTCTTCTCCTCCGCTACCTCAACCGCCCCACGGACGGCGCCACCGCTGCCAGGCTGAGCTGACAAAGACCCCTCACCACGCCTCTCGGTGTCAGCCCCCCGAACAGTAGCCACTAAATTAGGATCCACCGTCAGCTCTTCCTTTTTTAAAATAAGAGGACTAGTCGGAGCCAGAAGTGTTCTGGGAGGAGAGGGCTGATGCACTGTTCCTCCTTCCTCTTGTCCTTTAAACTCCTCCTCTCCACTCGTGGGTGTGTTTTTACAATACGTGAGGGGGTAGCGAGATGGAATTAGTGTGTTTAAAGCTATTAAGGGTAATTAAGGAGCCTTTGGCCCGTGCAGTAATAGAGTGGGCCTTGACTTTGATTGCTGTTGGCCCTCTCTGTGCTAGCGGGGTGCGTCGGTCTCATTTACGGACCGTGACCTGCGGCACACGCACCGTTGAGGGCCGGGGTCCCGCCGCTCCCGGAGAGATAGTCGTCCGCTGTTCTCTAGTTTTCCCTCTCTTTGTCTCCCTCCTGCATCAAAAGCAGCATCCACTAAGAAGGTCAGAGTGAAAATGAAGGCAGGCGAGCGGGGCTACAGCTGGGGATGGTGGCCCCGGTCCTATCCCCTCTTCCCCTCATTAGCAAATCAAAGCTGCCCCGGATAGATTCACACTCCTCACCTGATTTTGTCCTTTTGCTCTAATCACGTAGCCACACAATCTTGACTGACAGTTTTCTGTATAATTGGCCCATGATCTGGCACTGCTCTAATAACCAGAAAATCCCCTCTGAGAGACGGCCAGACACGGGTGACCTATCTCTACATCCCACACACACACGCTCTCGCTCCTCTAGATATACTGTATCACGCAATACTTACATAGATCTGACTTATATCCACACGTTCCACGCAAACACGCGCCAGTGTCACCAGCGGCCACCCCCCGTCGCCATCTGCACGGGCAGTGTTTGTGCCATGCTATTTGTGCATGGAAGAGAGCTAATCCTAATGTTCAATAATGATGTGAATATTGGATGAGCAGCTCAGACAGAGGAGCCTCACTCGCAGCCTCTAATTACTGTTCATTTGCCAGAGTATCAAAGCCTAATTACTGCTCATCTCAATATTCCCCGGGACAGAGGGGGAGTCAAGGCAGGGTTTGGAGGAGACGGCCCCAGGAGATCAGTCAGTCAGCCTTTATCTCTCTCTCTCGCTCTCTTTCTCCCTCTCTTACTCTGAATAGGTTAACACGGGTGTTTGTGTGTTCAGTTCCTTCCTGCAAGCAAACAAACAAAGATTCTACAAACAAACACACTGATCAGTCTGAGAGACAGCGAGAGAACTGGGGCCTATAATGCCAAGCTTATTGTTTCTTTTGCTCTCTTTGCCTTGTGTTTTTAATGTGTTTTGGGTAAATATGAGACAACGGGAGGAGATGGGAGGAAGCTGCCAGCATATCTCTCATTCTCTCTTCAGATAAAAAGCATTTTTTTTTCCCTTTTCCTCTCACCTAATCCTGACAGAAGCCACTGCAATCACTAGCTGCCACCCGTTTGACAGTTTCTGTCACCAATTAGCAGCTAAATCGACATCACCCAAAACAAGAAAACGAGGCAATTTATACGTCTGTTATTTATCGTTGGCTTGTGTACTGTATGTCTGGGTGCTTCCCTCTCATCTCTATCTCTCTTTTTGTCTCTATCTCTGTTTGCGTCTCTTTCTTCTCCTCAGATGCCTGTTCTTCCTCTCGCCCATCGCACGGTCCTGATGGGCGGGGACTGAATCTATCCTCTTCCCTTATGAGTAAGTTTGGCGGCTGATTTTTACCAGCCCGTGCTCCTCGAAAATTTACAAGACGTCAACAAGCTTTTAATGAGGTGAGCCAAGCTGTTCGCCGGGCCCTGCCACTCGTTCCTGCCTTTCTCTCTTTCTCTCCAATGGGTCGTTAAATGAGGAGACGCTTGTAACTCGTGCACTTTGTTATCATTCAATCAACGTGAAAACACAAACCGGTCATTGTGCTGCTGTTACTCTGGTGATTTACTTTACTTTGTGATGCAGCATGTGTGTGCATGTCACATCCTTTATTTCTCCTCCCTGTATTACAAATGATGCTAGCTTGAGCTATTTGCATCTACACGATCTGGATAAGTAGGCTATTTGACAGCCACTGTGATAATTGATGATGTTTTAATAGTAGACAAAACAAAAGTGAAGAAAAAAAAAAAAACTAAACTGGACAATTGTATATAATTAGGTTAGACTTTATTTTGATGGTCCCCTTTAGACATTTTGTTGACTAAAAGCAAAGACTATAGAATAACACAAGACGTGTCACGCACAATATGTTCCGTAGTAGTAGTATTAGTACACTGTTAGGGGTAGAGTTAGGGTTAGTGGAATAAGTAGACGTATTTGCAAAGTTACTTAGGCCCCGTTTACACTAATGCGTTTTTGTTTTAAAATGGCATTTTAAAATGAAAATGATTCTCGTCTACACTAGCGTTTCCAAAGCGTTTCAGAAACATTCTCCGTCTACACTACACGGCCGAAAACACATGTCACATGATCGTTCATGCACACTGGGCATGCACGTACAAGTGTAAACAGTTGCCTCTTGCGCATGTAGGTAGCTGCAGTATTAAAAAAAATGCAGAGTTTAACTGCATAATGGCTGCTAAAATTGACAACAAAGCCAGCAAAGATTGCAGTTCAGTCTCCATGTTATTGTTTACACGGTCGTCAAGGATACACAGAGTGAACATGGGCAGCAACGCCATCATTTTCAAAAGTCTCCATTTTGGTCTGTTTATACTGAAATGCAACCCCGGCGTTTTCAAACTAAAATGGGGTCTGCAGTGTTTTCAAAAGTCTCTGTTTTCGAGGTTCGAAAACGCCGGCGTAGTGTAAACGACAGGTGGTGACCATAGCAAAAGTTATGTATTTTAAAACGAAAACGCACTAGTGTAAACGGGGCCTTATAGCCAGTAGAATGTCTTAGCAGAAAGTCTAAAGTGAAACCATCAAAAGTGTTACCAGTAACCAGTTTATTTTCAAATTTGCATGTACATACACACCCACATATAATAAATCACAGGATGTATTATTCTTTCCCTTGGCATGTATGGTGCATGTGGTGTCTGTCAGTGGACAGCTGTGCTGGTGTATGCTAGCTTTATAATTATCTATACTATTATATAGCAACCCTGTAGTGTGTAAGATAATAGGTGTGGATTACAAGAATACTGGAGAATATAGAAAATCTATAATTCACACAGCAAGGTGCAGAGGCAACACATGTCAGATGTATTATAATGGAATGCTCAACATGTCAGATATGCTACAAACATGTACAATACAGATGAGCCTCTCAGAGGTGCATAGCTTATTGGCAGGTAGGTAAACAGTATGACAATGGAGTTGTCCCAATCAATATTTGCTTTAGAAAGTCATTTGTTACTAAATGACAGTGATGAATATGCTGCCAATAAAGTGAGTGGATTGTCATTAAAAAATGATGTAGATGATTTAAATAATACCTCATTTTTATTTTATTATTTTAGCACAAGATATAATACCCATTCATCAATTGATATAAATTTGAGTTTGAGTTTTTATTCAAACGTCTTTGTTATCATATATGAAGCTTCTATGATATCATTTTATCATTTTAAAGGGTGAGTCTTTAAAAGATTTCATTTACACATTGTGTCAAACTCTAGAAAATGTACAAAGAACAGATTATAATGTAATTATAGGATAGCAGAGCACATCTCAGTTGGTGTGAGAGTGTGTGCTGTAATTACTTGTAACATGGCAGCGTGGTGCTCAGTTAACCCAACAGAGGACTGATGGCTCAGTGGTGAGCTCTTGGGCTAAAGTGCTCCTTATTTAAACCGGTCGAAAAAATCAATGAGGTGAAGTATGATTCTGCACTCTTTCAGCTCTGTCCCTTACTCCCAAGAGCTCACTGTTAACTCTCTATTACCAGCTGAGCTCATTCTGCAGAGTTACTGTGTGCACGCACACACACACACCTCTATGAATATGTCTGCGTGGTCACCAGAAATGAGTTAATTACAGGTTGGGGTGGCTGATGTTACCAAAAAATTTATATCATGATGTTAAAACGATTTTAGACAATCTATTAAAGGGTTAGTTCACCCAAAAATGAAAATAATGTCATTTATTACTCACCCTCATGTCATTCTACAACGTAAGACCTTCGTTCATCTTCGGAACACAAATTAAGATATTTTTGATCAAATCCGATGGCTCAGCGAGGCCTGCATAGACAGCAATGGTACTTCCTCTCTCAAGATCCATAAAGGTGCTAAAAACATATTTAAATCAGTTCATGTGAGTTCAGTGGTTCTATCTTAATATTATAAGCAACGAGAATATTTTTTGTGTGCCAAAAAAAGACTTTTTAACAATATCTAGTGATGGCCGATTTCAAAACACTGCTTCAAAGCGTTATGAATCTTTTGAGTCAAATCAGTGATTCAAACTGCCAAACTGCTGAAATCACGTGACTTTGGAGCTCCGATCCACTGATTTGATTCGTAAAGCTCCAAAGCTTCAAGAAGCAGTGTTATGAAATCGGCCATCACTAGATATTGTTAAAAAGTCGTTATTTCGTTTTTTTGGCACACAAAAAATATTCTCATCGCTTTATAACATTAAGGTAGAACCAATGTAATCAGATGAACTGATTTAAATATGTTTTTAGTACCTTTATGGATCTTGAGAGAGGAAGCACCATTGCTGTCTATGCAGGCTTTGCTGAGCCATCGGATTTAATAAAAAATATCTTAATTTGTGTTCCGAAGATGAATGAACGTCTTAGGGGTGTAGAACGACATGAGGGTGAGTAATTAATGACATTAGTTTCATTTTTGGGTGAACTAACCCTTTAAATTAAACACTTTACAAATGACAGATTATTTTGCCTTTTTATATAATTGTGTTGAATAGCACACAAACACAAACATTTGTGACCTCAGGTATATTACATTCTTTATTAATTTGTCATATCACAATCTTGCTTGGCAATCATAAACTAAACTCACAACCAGTTTTTCCTCATCTTCACCTGCTTCCCGCTCTACATTTGCTCCATGTTTCTTCATTTCAATGTCATGCAAAATCGCATCCTCCCACACAATCCTCTTCCTCTAGTACTCCCAAATGGTGTATAGCCATGTTTCGGGTTTCCACCATAGACCTTATTCACAGCAGCACCATCTTTGGGAATGAAAGCGAGGCTGTGAGGGATAGACAATTCTTTCAGTGGGTTGTACTGTTATTTACTGTGTTTTCGGATTGTTCTGCTGATGAAACACTGCAAAAATATCTTTCCAAGAAATTTCATTAGACAAAAACTCCCAACAATATGAGCTGTGGAAAATTATAAATGATCTAGGAGCTTTATACAGCTTTTTACAGAAGATGCCATTGAAAACACGATAAGTCTATCCCTCACAGCCTCGCTTTCAAGCCTGTCATGGCGCTGCTCTAAATAAAGTCTATACAAGCATACAACTCTAACTATTTTTCAATTCAAGTTTATTTAGCTTTACAGAAAATGCTTATTTCAGTGCTTCAATTTAGGAAGTATTCTATTATCAGCCAGAGATGAGTGTATGAAAGTAATGTCCATGGCAGTAATATACAGCTATTTAGTACATGTCATATGGTTATTTAAGTGCATTCAGTTAGTCAGCAATTACAACTTGTGCTCGTAGTAATTGCAATGTGAGGATAATATTACAATAATAGGATGACATTGTGAAAGTTTTGCGTTTCGATCAAAAATTACTGAAAGCTGGTGCAATCTGTAGTTACTCCAGGAAGGGCATCCCAAGGAAGAAACAGAGAAGCAAAAGAAAAGAATTAGCATAGCTGCTTTTTATAGCACTTTAGGCAAAAGATGATCATTTGGTACTATTTTATGAGATATAATTGTAGTACAATTTTATGAGAAGCATTATGTGAATGCTTAAGTGATGTGTCTTCAATCTAGATTTAAACAGAGAGAGTGTGTCTGAGCCCTGAACATTTTCAGGAAGGCTATTCCAGAGTTTAGGAGCCAAATGTGAAAAAGCTCTACCTCCTTTAGACTTTGATAGCTTTGGTACTATCAAAAGTCCAAGGTTTTGTGACCTTAAAGAGTGTGATGGATTGAATTGTGGCAGAAACACATTAAATACAAAGGAGCTGGACAGTTTAGGGCTTTTTAGGTAATAGGCGGAGCATGTGTAAGGCTGGGCTAGGCATAGCCTTCCCCTGGCCATGGATTTCAGAGTGTGGAATTTTCTCACTCAGACCACTGACTGCTGCTGATTCCTATTGCTTTTAAAGCATTTTAGCTAACCCCGCAACCGTATGAATCAAAATTCTTATTTCTTCTGAATCATTGCTTTAAGACCAAACAATAGTAAATCTAAATTGTATGATTAATTTGTTTAAAAAACTGCTTTTTCTAACTTTACGTGCACATGAACTTTAATGACATCCCATTCTTAATCCGTAGGGTTTAATATGGAGTTGGCCCACCCTTTGCAGCTATAACAGCCTCAACTCTTCTGGAAAGGCATTCCACAAGATTTAGGAGTGTGTTTATGGGAATTTTTGACCATTCTTAGAAGCGCATTTGTGAGGTCAGGCAGTAATGTTGGCGAGAAGGCCTGACTCGCAGTCTCCACTCTAATTCATCCCAAAGGTATTTTATCGGGTTGAGGTCAGGACTCCGTGCAGGCCAGTCAAGTTCCTCCACACCAAACTCGCTCATCCATGTCTTTATGGACCTTGCTTTGTGTACTGGTGCACAGTCATGTTGGAACAGGAAGGGGCCATCCCCAAACTGTTCCTACAAAGTTGGGAGCATGAAATTGTCCAAAATGTCTTGGTATGCTGAAGCATTAAGAGTTCCTTTCACTGGAACTAAGGGGCCAAGCCCAACACCTGAAAAACAACCCCACATCATAATCCCCCCTCCACCAAACTTTACACTTGGTACAATGCAGTCAGGCAAGTACCGTTCTCCTGGCAACCGCCAAACCCAGACTCGTCCATCGGATTGCCAGACAGAGAAGCGTGATTCGTCACTCCAGAGAATACGTCTCCACTGCTCTAGAGTCCAGTGGCGGCGTGCTTTACACCACTGCATCTGACGCTTTGCATTGCACTTGGTGATGTAAGGCTTGGATGCAGCTGCTCGGCCATGGAAACCCATTCCATGAAGCTCTCTACACACTGTTCTTGAGCTAATCTGAAGGCCACACGAAGTTTGGAGGTCTGTAGCTATTGACTCTGCAGAAAGTTGGCGACTTCTGCGCACTGTGCACCTCAGCATGCGCTGACCCCACTCTGTGATTTTACGTGGCCTACCACTTCGTGGCTGAATTGCTGTTGTTCCCAATTGCTTCCACTTTGTTATGATACCACTAACAGTTGACCGTGCAATATTTAGTAGTGAGGAAATTTCATGAATGGACTTATTGCACAGGTGGTAACCTATCACGGTACCACGTTTGAATTCACTGAGTTCCTGAGAGCGACCCATTCTTTCACAAATGTTTGTAAAGGCAGTCTGCATGCGTAGGTGCTTGAATTTATACACCTGTGGCCATGGAAGTGATTGGAACACCTGAATTCAATGATTTGGAAGGGTGTCCCAATACTTTTGGAAATATAGTGTATATTATGTTCAAACCCTAACCTTCAGTGAAGATGGACCTTGCTGTAAAAAATCACATCATAAGACACATTTCAGTTGGATTGCTAAATATCCACATGGGCATTTAGTGATTGGACCCTGAAGTTTGCTGCTTGTGGCTATATTTATAACTTTGTAATTTAGTTTTAGTTTTAGTTATTGTATTATTATTAATCAATGTCATCTGAAGTTTATATAACAAACAAAAAATCAAACTGGTAAAACATTTCAGAGAATTCAAAGAATCAAAAGATTTGTCTTTGGGGTCAAAGAAGGATGGGGGACTCCAGACAGATCACTAACAGTGGCACACGCACACACACACGCACACACACACACACACACACACACACACACACACACACATATATATATACATATGGGTTTCTTCAAGCGTCTTGGAGACATGGACACAGTTCTTCTGGATGTAGTCTGTCTCAGTTTCATCTGTTTCTTCATGTAATCACAGACAGATTCAATGATGGTGAGATCAGATCTCCGTGTAGAGCACCAGCTGTTGACTCCTTGTGTATTCAAAAAACTCACTGGATTATTAAAATTAATGGTAAAATGAATGTTTGGAAATGTGAACTGATATTTCCTACTAACACACTATATATATATATATATATATATATATATATATACACACACACACTTTCTGTACGCCTATATTTTAGGAAGGGAGTCAAAAGTTTGAAAACCCCTGATAAAGATCTCCTCTCTGCTTAACATCACCAGGTGTGTTTTGGAGAGAATTCGGTGGAAGCACCCGTCAGTCACGTCAAATGGCCCTGCTTAATCATGTAAGGCACTAAGGGGCTGAACTGATTCTGTTGGAGGGGGTGAGGATTGAAAATGCTGACAGACAAACCACTGTGCCGCAGGGAAACAGAGCGACCACCACCGACACACTTTCTGCATGTTTCTGCTTTACAGCCATCTTTGCAAATGACTTGCAGAACACTCAAGGGCAAGACCTTGTGCAACAGCGCAGTCGCTTAATGAATTTAACATCTTTTGTGAACAGTCACATTTACAGCACAATTCCCTCCAGTGACGCTGTGACTGAACCCTCTCAACCTGCTGCATTTAAATCCTTCTGTTCCTGTTAAAGAAAGCGCTCCTCCTTTTATGCAAACACTCACCTCGGGTGACTAGGATGTGTCTCCACTGCCTCTCGCTCTGTACTTACCCACACACCACTGCCCATCCATACACATGACCTACAAAACAATAAATGACTTTTAGCCTTGCTGTAAAGTATAAAGTATTTAAAAATAGAGCCCTGGGGGCTGCTTTGTCCGTGGCTGGAGGCGTTATTATAGCCGGCCTGTCACGCGCCATCCCCTCAGGTCATTACTAGCGGGCAGAGCTGCAGCCCTTGGCAGCCTAACAGAGGCAGAGTGCTCCATTATCTGGAACAGGGAGCAAGGGATTGGGAGAGGGGAGGAGAGGAGCGGCCTGGACGCTGATCTGAGGAATGAGAAATGGAGAGATGGCAGTGAAAGCTGGGGGAAAGGGGGAATGCTTTTCAGGACTGGCCCAGCTCCTAGATGCCACCCATTTTGAGGCTGATTCACAAATGCTGGTGGTTTGGAGCACTGGCAAAGGAAAGCTTAACCTGATCAAGGACATAATTGCATGTTTTTTTCATCCGTTTTCTTTTTTTGTTTGATGCATATATTCCCTTTAGTTAAATTAGATCCTCCCTGCCAAAGTCCGGTTGTGTTGAATTTGCGGAGCAGGGGCTGGTCCTGCAGATGAGCAAACACTGCAAGGTGCTATAAGAGGTCTTTATTTTACACAATTCAAAAGAATGAGAGTGCAATCACATCGCAGATGGTCTGTAACTCACAGATCTTTTATTCGTCTAAAAATCTCCCACGTCCCAAAAACCATGTATCAATGCCCTCCTGATTGTTCTAGTATGGCTTGACATGAAAGGCAGAGCCGACTGAGAAAAATAAATGGTAGTAAGAACTCAAATCCTGACTTTTGACAGTGGATTAGAGGCATCTGGTCTTATGATGCACCAGTACAGGCAATGGCAATGGGTTACCTGAAAGGGGTGCATGAGCAGGTTCCAAGGGGTTTAATCTATAAAACAGAACTGAGAACTTAAAAATGTTAATATATAATACTTTTATTAAACGTTCCATCTGCTCTCTCTCGGAAAAAAAAAAAATCTGTAATCTTCTTATCCGAATTAATTAAAATTCTGCACATATTTGCTAATGCAATTGTGACAGTTCACTTCCTATTTAAAAATGGAAGACTACTTAAGCCATTCATGTTGATTATTTGAATTATTTATATTACCATGAACTCAGGTTCATACAGGTTTTTAAGTGTGATATTCAAGCACTTTTACAAAACTTTCAAGTAGCGAAAGTTTCATAAACTGTGAAATTACTCAAAGAAAAAAATTACAATTATTATGAGAAACCTCTGTATAAAGTGGTGTTTTATATTACATATATTTCAGAAAATCTTATATAATTAATTAATTAATTTCAGTGACATAATTATGACAAAAGAGTTGCTCATTTGTGCATAAAAATAACGCATATTGTGATTTTTCTATTCATATTCACATTTATTTTAAATTATGGTATATATGAGCACAAAAAGTTTGTACGCATTGTATACAAACAACCCTAGAAAAAGAACAGAGCGAACTAAGGGCAATATAAACAGCAAACAAATTATCTAAACAAGCAGCAGGTGAATGAAATCAATCAAACAATAAGTAACCATGACAACAAATGAAAACATGCATAGAAACCATGACAACAGAAAGGAAACACTAAGATACAAACTAATCTCAGTTGGCATAAGCATAAGAACATTTCAGTCAGTTTTGCCATTATAAACCTTGATTTGTTCCCCACTTTTGACGTAGGATGAAATCTATTGAATTTTGCATCAAATCCAGTCATATGTGCGTTGCATAAATGAAGCCGCTGGTTCTGGAGGCCCACAGCAGTGCACATTTTGTATGTCTCTCTTATCTGACATTCAGGTCATTTCTCATTATGTGATTTTGCTACCTTGTGTTCCTAAACGTCATCATAAACTGTTGAAGTTCAATTCCAGTGCTCATGAACACAAGTACAAAGGACACATGTAAGAACCCAGATGTGTTGTTGATCCATCAAATGCAGACTTGAAAGAATCGAACTGTTAGAAATCCCAGAAGTCATTGCGGGTGGACAATGTACAGAAGCCCGTAAGCTCTCAAGTCGGCATGAAACGGAAATTGCGATAGTCTTTTCTTCCCTATTGTGACGTATATCCGAGTGTAGCGGGTTCTGGAATGTGAAAAAGAAAAAGGAAGGGCAGGACTGGATTTTGTCCTCGGAACTGATTGGATTAAATGAAGCTGCTAACTAAATAGAGGCAGATCTGCATGCTATGTTGCAGTCAGTTTTGAAAGACATTTAGGGTTCGTTTGCGTGGTAACAATGTAAAAACGGAAAAGTTTTTCATATAGATGACAACGCTATCCCGTTCACACAAATCCAAATATTCTTCTCATTATTTCCCTATAGTGGCTAATAAATCGGAAGTCTCGCACATTCACAGAAAACACCTTATTTCCGCGTTGAAAAATCTAACTAGTTTAGGCTAGTCTAAACACGTAATACGCATGTGCATGCCTTCACTGTTTTCACAGATTCACGTTTTTGCAGTTTACACGGAGATGATAACGGTATCATTTTCCAAAACTTCAACTTCAACCCGAACAGATAACAGATGTCGGGAGGGTAATGATTTTGATTATGAATGCACATGAATTTAAAAAAAAAAAAAAAAAAAAATTCTATATATAGGCTATATATATATATATATATATATATATATATATATATATATACAGGTGCTGGTCATATAATTAGAATATCATCAAAAAGTTGATTTATTTCACTAATTCCATTCAAAAAGTGAAACTTGTATATTATATTCATTCATTACACACAGACTGAAATATTTCAAATGTTTATTTCTTTTAATTTTGATGATTATAACTGACAACTAAGGAAAATCCCAAATTCAGTATCTCAGAAAATTAGAATATTGTGAAAAGGTTCAATATTGAAGACACCTGGTGCCACACTCTAATCAGCTAATTAACTCAAAACACCTGCAAAGGCCTTTAAATGGTCTCTCAGTCTAGTTCTGTAGGCTACACAATCATGGGGAAGACTGCTGACTTGACAGTTGTCCAAAAGACGACCATTGACACCTTGCACAAGGAGGGCAAGACACAAAAGGTCATTGCAAAAGAGGCTGGCTGTTCACAGAGCTCTGTGTCCAAGCACATTAATAGAGAGGCGAAGGGAAGGAAAAGATGTGGTAGAAAAAAGTGTACAAGCAATAGGGATAACCGCACCCTGGAGAGGATTGTGAAACAAAACCCATTCAAAAATGTGGGGGAGATTCACAAAGAGTGGACTGCAGCTGGAGTCAGTGCTTCAAGAACCACTACGCACAGACGTATGCAAGACATGGGTTTCATTCCTTGTGTCAAGCCACTCTTGAGCAACACAGCGTCAGAAGCGTCTCGCCTGGGCTAAAGACAAAAAGGACTGGACTGCTGCTGAGTGGTCCAAAGTTATGTTCTCTGATGAAAGTAAATTTTGCATTTCCTTTGGAAATCAGGGTCCCAGAGTCTGGAGGAAGAGAGGAGAGGCACACAATCCACGTTGCTTGAAGTCCAGTGTAAAGTTTTCACAGTCAGTGATGGTTTGGGGTGCCATGTCATCTGCTGGTGTTGGTCCACTGTGTTTTCTGAGGTCCAAGGTCAACACAGCCGTATACCAGGAAGTTTTAGAGCACTTCATGCTTCCTGCTGCTGACCAACTTTATGGAGATGCAGATTTCATTTTCCAACAGGACTTGGCACCTGCACACAGTGCCAAAGCTACCAGTACCTGGTTTAAGGACCATGGTATCCCTGTTCTTAATTGGCCAGTAAACTCGCCTGACCTTAACCCCATAGAAAATCTATGAGGTATTGTGAAGAGGAAGATGTGATAGGCCAGACCCAACAATGCAGAAGAGCTGAAGGCCACTATCAGAGCAACCTGGGCTCTTATAACACCTGAGCAGTGCCACAGACTGATCGACTCCATGCCACGCCGCATTGCTGCAGTAATTCAGGCAAAAGGAGCCCCAACTAAGTATTGAGTGCTGTACATGCTCATACTTTTCATGTTCATACTTTTCAGTTGGCCAAGATTTCTAAAAATCCTTTCTTTGTATTGGTCTTAAGTAATATTCTAATTTTCTGAGATACTGAATTTGGGATTTTCCTTAGTTGTCAGTTATAATCATCAAAATTAAAAGAAATAAACATTTGAAATATATCAGTCTGTGTGTAATGAATGAATATAATATACAAGTTTCACTTTTTGAATGGAATTAGTGAAATAAATCAACTTTTTGATGATATTCTAATTATATGACCAGCACCTGTATATATATAAGAATTTCATGCTGAATATTTTGTTTTTGTACAGGCGAGAAGAGCATCTGTTGCAGAAATCAGCTTATTTCAGATGTCTATATTTAAGCAGTACATACAACACTTAGGCCTACACAAGCCCTTTTCGGACCTGAGTTTTGTAAATGATGCTTCAGACAAATCACCTGACTTTTGATTGTATATACCCATTCAATATGTTTATTACAGATGTGGGAGTGTAACTGAGTAGAGAAATCTAGGCGAGTACCGTACCTGACACTGATATTAAGTCCGGCCAGTCATGGTAGATCCCATGATTTAACTTCTCTTATTAATTTTATTATTTTATTTATTTATTATTTAATTTTTTCATCAGATGCCATCCATATTGAATGGCGCAGTATGCAGAAGATTGGCAAGCAAATTTAGACTATTTTCTGATAAATAATTACTAAAGTAAAAAAAAAAAAAAACATTTATGTAACTTCATTGATTTGTGTGGAATTGGTGTACATGATTAAATCAAGTCAATTCAAAGTACTTTTTTGTTCATAAATAAAGCTGTCTCATGAAAAGTAGAGATGAGAGGAAATTTTGGTGAGTCTGTTATTCAACAGTTTTGATTATTTTTAGTTAAATTATTGTAATAATTTTAAATGCATAAATGATGATGCTATATGATATTCACTATAATGAATACATTCCTGGTTTGGTGCCAGTTCAGGGTATTTGAGCCTTACTGATGGGGATGTGTGGGTATAAGAGAAGGTGGGGAAACACTAGTCTTGGGAATCCGGGTCAAGAGCTTCACACCAAACCTCACCGGAGACATCATTATCTATCTGCCCTGTCCTCTATTCCATACACAACACACCAAATAAACACTAACACCACTCCAACGCGATCAAAGCCTCATGATCTGTGCTCCCCACACATACACTCTCAATCGCTCCATTATTACAATCTGCCATCAAAAACAGATCTCCAATCTGGTCGTTTTCAGTGTCAGTTTAAGCCTCAATAAACTTCAAGACCTGTGTTAAGTACATCAGAAAAACAACATTCATTCAAAGACACCACTGTATTGTAATATACAACACGTTGACAAAGATGTAGGTAAAAAGCATGTGTCTTTTCCTGTGAGGTCCTTTCAGGTGTTCACAGTGTCTTACATCAATGACGACGTCTCATCAACCACTCAATGGCGATAGAACAATACAGCTGTCGTAAATCATTACTGTGCTTTGTCATCGAAGATGCAAAGCTCGGTAACGGAGAGCAGGGATTAATAAACATGTTGTCCTTTGTGAAGTGAGGTGTTTGTCCCCTCATTGTAGTCTTTGTGGATGGTATTGATGACTGCTCTAAACATCTACCATTGTGTCTCCTTTCATATGAGAATGCCTGTTAAATTGGTTTAGCACTTTGAAACATCTCATTCACGTATCTTTGACCAGTCACAGCATGAAAGCAGTTGTAAGGAACGGCAGACATTGACTGTGATTAAAGGCAAAGCGAGAGATGTGAAGCATCTGTCTCGCTCTCTCTCTTTTTGGCAGTGTGGTATGAGTTTGAACAGAGAGATGGAAAAAGCTTTCTCTTGACATGTGTCTCAGCTCTGGCCAGGCTGAGGGAGAAACCAAGGCTTTCACACAAGAGAGTCTGGCCATGTCGAGTGTATGTTAGCTTGTCAGTCAAACATGACAGCTGTTTCCAGACTGACTGAGAGAGATGAAAAGACAAGAGAAGGGAGAGAGAGAATAGAGCGAGCACTTTATTCGGAGTCTGTTGAATCCATCCAATTCTTCTTGCTGGTGCCCACACTACCTGCTCAAAAATACCAATCACAAACACTTTGTCTTCCTATCAGTCTTTTACTATACCACACATCATACATCCAATATGTCATTACAAAAAAAAAAAAAAAAAAAGATTTAGAATATTTTACTCAGTTGCAAACATGGTACATGGGCTAATTATATATATATTAGTGTCCATGATAAAGAAAAGGAAAAATCTAGTTTAAATCACATTTAATGGCTCGTAAGGTAAAACGTAATAACATATTTTGCTTACACCTTTAAAGGAGTGGTTGATTATTATGGTTTCACTTTTTTAACTGCAGTTAATGTGTAATGTTGCTGTTAGAGCATAAACAACATCTGCACAGTTACAACACTCAAAGTTAAATGCAAAGGGAGATATTGTCTTTTAAAAAATTTGCTGTTTAAAGACTACAACAAACGGCTGGGAGGGACTACAGAGGTTCTTCCTGGGTTAGTGACATCACTAACCCTAAAACTGACATAAACCCTGCCCCCAAGAACACACAACAAAGGAGGCAAGGCCATGCTGGGCTGCTTTAGAGAAGAGAAAGAGTTATTTAGTAGAGTGCTGTTGCCATGCCGTCATTTTATGCCGGACTGCTTCACAAACGAGGGTCAATTCAACGCTGGATTTGCACAAAAGATTAACATGACGGCACATGCTAGTTTATGAATTGAATCAACTCCACAGCAGCTACATAAATTTATCCACTAACCATTCAGAAACGTCCAGCTGAATTCTATCTAAATCTTGGCAGCGCGTCACTCCCGGATGACTGAAAATGGGCAAAGAGGTGGGACGTGGTTGGAACTGAGGTGCCTGGTTGCTGAAACCACGCCCGCCTAGCTCAATGTGACCAAGTTAGCTCAGGCAAAGGAGCTATCTATCTAAAATATTAATAAAGATAACAAGTTATATAATTTGAAAGTTTTACGATATAGATGCTCCAGCAACAGTAATATTGTAATTTGTGTCGTGTGTGCAAATGACAACACGCAAAATCAAAACGGGACTTCATACCTTTGTAATGAAATAACGATCGTGAGATTTTAACATGGGGCTCAATGAGATTCTGCTCTCTTTTGGAGCCTGTCCCTAGCGGTCAGTCGATGAATTGCAGATTAAGTCACTTTTGTATTGGCTACAAGAGAAACTAGGGGAGGTTGCTGCTTGTTTTGGCTGCGTAAGATTCTCCAGCTTTGTTGTTGTTGAGCAACTGAAACGTGAGCTGTTGAAGCTCCACCCTCTTTTGGAAAGTGGTTGGGAGCAGCAGCTCATTTGCATTTAAAGGGACACACACAAAAACAGCGTATTTTTGCTCACACCCAAATAGTCGGTCATTTTTTTAAAAATTGTTTTTTTCTTTTTTTAAAGGATTGACACCACATGACATTTTACGACTGAACTAACCTGACTGAACTAACTTTCCATGTAAAAAAAAAAAAAAATCATCTGATATTTTAAGAGATTTATTGACCTTGACAGTTTTTCTTTTTTCTTTTTTTGAATGTTTCTGGATGTTGCATGCACCACATGACTTTGATTTGGTGTTTTTCAAATATTAAGCAGTAAAGCAATATTATTAAAATTTTGCTGTTTATATGCCATATATTATGCCAAACTAGTAATTTTTTCATTCTTCAATAAGATTTTTTTTCTTTATAACGATATCTGAAGTTGTACCTCACTGACATGTTGACTTTATGCCACCCAAAAGATAAACTAAATAATACAAATGAAATGAAACATTCTCATCATAAGTGTATTCAAGTCTTTGTATGAATTGTATTTTTAACATATTATAGTTTAGTTACATACAAAACATTATTCACAGGCCATAAATCATGTTACCTGCACCAAGAATTTGTTAGCATATCAGTCACTGTCCATTTCTAGCACAACATTTTATGCATATTCTATTAGATGTGCATCTGTTTTTGGAGAATTGAGAATCTTCACCTTCTGCATGTTCATATTTTACCCATTTGCTTGAAACGTTCTGGGTGAGAGCTCACACTGAGACCAATGGATAAGATAAGCGTAAAACTTATACATTTATCACCAATAATCACACTTCTCTCTGTGTGCCAATACTTTCAGACAGGAATAATGAGATGCCTTGCCGGGACAGGTTTTGAATATAAAACCTCTGCGTGTATGCGAACATCCAGGGACTGTCGCACTGAAGGTGAGGAAAACACTATTAGGCAGCTGTAAAGCACCATCAACAATTTACCAGATTAAAACGCCTTTCCAATTGATATATAAATAGTTACGATTTTGGTGCCTACTGTTTCTTGCAAGAACTGAAAATGATAACATCCTGTGTGAAATGGAGAAGCAGAGTCATTTTGAATCACTGAAACATTTTCTCAAGGGATGAGGACCTATACTTAGTTTAACCCTTTTAACTCAGCAGTGAACTCAAAACTCTTGTTGTGGGGTCAGGGCTTGTTTACTCCACCTACTGGCATTGGGGTAAAATGCAAGTGTTGCCTTCACATAGTAAATTACCAAAGGTCATGTTAAATCTATTGCTTTGCACTTACCAAAAGGACCATTTTAAGCCACGCAACTGGGAGCATGACCCAATATTTTCCAATGAACATGTCCATGACTTCACCCACTAAATAGGACTTAATTTTCTAAAGCCCACCTTAATTAAAAGTTGTTTGCTATTGTGAAGCAATTTGAAATCAAAATTAGGTGGCGAATATGATAATGTAATACCTAGAGATTTGAGGCAATATCGAGACTAATCCGTAATATAAATTAAATCAGCACTTTATTATACATATTTCCCATAATCAAATGTTTCAAGAAGGATAACACAACTTATTAGAAGTGTAATGTAATAGTTTATGATGAAAAGAGGGGCAGTGTGTCACTCTCTTTATAGAATGTCTCTGTGGTGCTGTGGTTCTTCAGTATATATTGCTCTGAACTCCACCAACTGGAGACTAATTTGCTGCGTTTACAACCAGAACAAATGGGCAGGGTACTGATGTGTGCTGTGTGACATACGGACAGCCCGTTCCCGCTGAAATGTGAATCTGAGGGACTTTATGGAAAGGTGTATATCACTTGCCACTTGATCATTAAAGATATGATTACCACTGAATGGGCTCAGACGGCAGAACATTCATTAGTATGGCAACAGATGGGGACGTACATTTTCCCCGCACATACTTCGGAAATGGCTCTTCGGGTAGCCATATAAATATGATGCACTGCTTCACGTCTCACTTTATAGAGGCACAAAGTCAAAGCAACTAGGTATGCACTACAGGGGACAAATAACACCACATATTTGGCAACCCTATCATGAATGATCTATTCCACACAATGGTATGGTTTACTAGCTGTCTTGCATATTTGCATTTCTCATAATTTATAGTGGGTTGCGAGGAATACAGAGTAGAAACATAGCAGGCAACCCTGATTTCTTCCTTCATGCAAGTACATCTCCCAAGTGAGAATACATCATTTTCTATTATATGAACAATTTTCACTGTCAGTGGAAATATAGGGCTGTAAAAAAGTGGGATGGGGTTTGACATGCACATCAGGAGAGAGTATCACTGTTGTCATATACATTGTTAAGCCAGACAAACTGAAAGCTCAAACCAATATTCATTACCATATTGATTGAAATAATTCATCATAGTGCGATTTTAGTTTTAGTGGTTGAGAGAGAGAGAGAGAGAGAGAGAGAGAGAGAGAGAAGGAAAGAAAGAGACAGGCAGTAAAGAATTATCTAACAAAAGAACAGCATTGTACCATGGGGACGTTTCTCTGTTCCAGTTCATTGATGGAGTTGATGAAGTTTAAATGAAGCAGACACAGGATAAAAGTGAGGGTATTGACCAGCAGGCGCTTGAAAAACCTGATACATGCGCAATAGCAAGATTTGCTAAATGCTCTAATCTTCAATCAAATCTAACATCAATACAGACAAAGTTTGGTAATGAGAGATTCAATGAAGCATGAAGGAGAGAGAATTAATTCCCTTCGCCTAAACTGGGTTCAACTTTGAAGCTTTGCTCTTTGGGACAGACAGTTATCTAAATGCTAAATAAGAAACGTATTGTACTTTTCACAGT
Source organism: Ctenopharyngodon idella (assembly GCF_019924925.1). Classification (NCBI taxonomy): domain Eukaryota; kingdom Metazoa; phylum Chordata; class Actinopteri; order Cypriniformes; family Xenocyprididae; genus Ctenopharyngodon; species Ctenopharyngodon idella. The sequence continues at coordinate 16,031,704 of NC_067225.1, read as the reverse complement.
ATGCTAATCATTTGTTCATTTCATCTCCATTATTTGTTCTCCCGAAGATTTGAGTTGTTGATCTAGTGATTAGAACAACATTGGACAGCGTCTGGAAGTGGGCAGAATACTTAACAGTCAATTCAACAAGGCCCATGTGCCTCTAATTTAAAATCTCAATATTGTTCAGCTTGACTGACTCCAATTATGAACGCGACAAACTACAGATTTTATGTCCATCGACCCCATAATATAGTTCAACGCAATAGCTAAATTTAATTTTCAGTTGAATCAAATAATACACTATATTCAATAACATAATATGTGGTATAAGGTATTAACTGATTACATGTTGTTAATTTGTATTACTAAGTTAATACCTATGTAATTATTAAGTTATTACATATGTAATTACAATGTAACATGAATATTGTAATCTAAATGATGCAGATTGGGGTTTTGATCTCATACCATTTTTTTATATTTGTCTGTATAAATGTTACAATACTTTGTTGAGTGTGTTTTGGCCTTTTTACACATTTTGGACCTTGTATAAGAAGCCAGATGTTACACAGATTGCCTATATATCATGAAAAATTATGAAATGATAAAAATAGAATTAATTCGTTATCACCTCTTACAAACTCATGGTGAGCCGACATGTTTTGGCATGAGTATCACATTGTTTTTACAAAAATGTTTCTGAACTTTGGCAGGATTGAGCAATGATCACAGCTCAGGATGTAGCTAGTAAGCCTGGAGGTGACAGACGCATAACAGGTGACAACTCCCTGGACGAGCTGTGATATCTACACACACTGTGTCAGCTATATGACCCTTAACAGCACCGGAAAAAAGAACATGGATAGAGGGCAAATTGTTAAAAGAAAACCAAACAAAAAAAAATGCAATTTCTTTTTGATCGTGTCAGATCAGAGCAGTTTAACGTGTTGCATACATTGCATACCACCTGCAATGTTAGCCTCTACACCAGCAGGTGAAATATGGCAACACTTTCCAGGCACACATATGTACCACCATATTTTCAGTTGAATAAGACATATGTTTGAGCCATGAATCAGAGTTTCTCCATTTTTACATAGTATGATAATTAAATTAAATTAAATACAAAACAATAAAATGTTTAAGTACTAAATGTTTCCATAAAATAAAAGTTCAGTAAAGTTACATATTGAACACGTGTTATTAATTAGCATTATTAACCTGTGCTTGCGTATTAAATTTAATTGTAACATGCCGAATGTAAAATATGACCATGTTTAATTTTTTTTTTTTTTTTTTTGTGGCTTTTATCACTGAAAGGCAATACTACATTTAGTAAAGCAGGTTCTGCTGCTCTATTTGTGTTGGCATAAGCGCGATGGGACCTGGAAACTGCAAGTAAAGAGTGCCTGTCAAACCCCTATCTAATCTGCATGTTTGTTTCTTAAACAGGGCGTGTTAGTTTCTTTCTTCAGCCCGGGAGATGTGCGCTAAAACAAACTGCGCTCTCAAAGCTCCGCGCGCCTTTGTACTGCTGCGTGTGTCTTTCTACTGTCACTTATTCCCCCTCTGTTTCTGTCATTTGCTCTATATATTCACGTGTCGCCTGACACATTTCACAACAGTAGTATACAGTTGGGTCGCAATTATATATATATCAACAAAGCAAAAAGCAAAAGAAAGCATTGCTTACGGTGAAGATATTCCACGTTTAAATGGTAAAGGAATAAACACACGGCAGGATGACGCGCGCGAACAAGTTTGTGTTTGTTTGTTTGTTTTTTGCACTGAAACAACAGACATGTCAGTGCAGTAAATGCAAAATTATTTCGTTTTTCTGTGTGAGGCGAAGCTTTCTAAAATTAGACAGCAGTATCCCAAGGTGGGGGGAAATATAAATAGGCCTATAATATTGAAAGACAATATTAAATGTCTGGGGTTCATTCTTCATCCTCCCCAAATCATATGGTCTATGTCTTGTGTAAGCTATATATATATATATATATATATATATATATATATATATATATATATATATATATATATATATTAATAACTAAAGTACATTTAGTACATTTACCAAATACTTCATTCATACCCGTACAATTAGCGTTACACATTACACATTCTGGAAGGATTAAATCGAAAATACAGAATATATAGGCCTATATATATATTATATAGGCTATGTGAATGAATGTTACTTCGTTTTATTTAGCGTTTAGATTTGTGTAAATAACAACTACTGACGTAAATATCCTCAAAATCTTATTTTATACACTAAAACTTTTTTTTAGGTGAGTAGCTAGATAGGTTAAAAGCCAGTTAGGCAGACTCATCTCAAACGTTTAATGTTGGCTCAACAAAGCATCCGTAGCCAAATGCGAGTGCATCTAAACTGCAGTGCAGCGACTCCTGGTGGCCAATATCTGCACTGCATGTATGGCCACTGCAGTTTATATTTCAAAATAAAAAATCCATAGCAAACAGAGGCTTCAAGCCAAACACAGCATACGCGATCTTATTTGATTGGCTCAATTCTCTCTACATTTTCATTGGTCTGAAACGATCAATTAACACTCGCAAACGGAGCTGGGAAGACCAAATTGGCGCCGCATTTTATTACAGAAGAGAGAGAAATCTTGCATTTTGATATGGTTGTTATTTCCCCCAAAGTGTGAGAAAAGCATAACATGTTTTTTTTTTTTTTTTTTTTTTATCATGAGTTAACCCGTTACAACCAATAGCCTACATACGGAGATAACTTTAATGAGATACAGCAAGTAAATTAAGTCGCTTAGTATTTAATTAATTTATTTAACATAGCCTAATACGATTCAAGCAACATACTCATTAATCTTAGATCAATAACACAAGCATGTTATATGATGATTTACATAACGCAGGGGAAAGATGTAGACTATTTATTTATTTTTAACAGGCTATAGGGCTATGTGTTGTTGAACAATATTTGAACGGAGAATAAAGAGGCGCCGTATGTTTCACGCGTGATGTCTCATGCCCGGGATACCCGTCCGACTCGTCACTTTTGGCTCATATTCTGCATTTCTTCCCGAATCCAACTCAAATCACTTTCATTTTGTGGCTTGTCAAGCCTCCAATTTAGCGTGGTAAGAAAAGCAGGTCATGGTGCGCCCGGAGGGATGAGCGCCAGCTGCTCAGTGACCAGTCACACCTACAACTCTGCTATTCAGGCATTCATTCATCAAAGAGTCCAACAGTATTTCAAAACATTATTTTTATTATTATTATTATTATTATTATTATTATTATTAGCCTATTATAGTTGCTGCTCTTGTTGGGATTTTGCATGTCACACAAAATCAAGAGCAACTGACACGTTAATGTCCTTGTTTGTATGGAATTATTATGATTGTTGCTGTTGTTATTTACTGACTTTAATTTTATCCTCTTCTGTAATTCCAATCCAACCATCACATGCCGGGTTTATGTCCTATAGGCATATTTAAACAGCAGTGGCATAAACACATTAAGACGCTAGACTACAGAAACGCTGTAATCAAATTAAAGAAGAAGAAGAACTAGAAGAACATAGCCTACTGTTATTGTAATAAAAAAATAAAAAATATAATATAAAAAAATATAATATAAAAAAATAAATCATTGTGTTTAATTAAAATTCTCAGGGATATAAAGTTAGGCTCTTTTTTTCATTATACGTAATACTATTACATTTCAGCCTGACCGTTAATTGGAAACATTTTAAAATTGCCGACTGTAATTATGTCGTCATAATAGTACGTAATGACGTGTCTTTAGGGCAGCTGATGATTAGGACCTGCTGTCAGCTGCTGAAATGAACCGAACCAGCCGAGCGTGCACAGCGACATGACTCGCTATTGTTCGAGGCTTGTCAACATATTAACCTGAATTCCCTGCAGTCATCCACTATACCGAATTAGTGCACTAGACAAGGAAAGGGAACTCAGGGAAAAAAAGAAGGCGGACTAATTGAAAAACAATTGGCGGGAAAGCGCATTAATTAATAGGCTCTATACCGCATGTCAGATGATGCCCCGAGAGCTTGAAGCCTTTTGAAAAAACCGTCCATTAGAAATAATTTAGAGCGAATGGGCGAGCTAATTTCTCATTAACCTTTGTTATAAGACCTAGTTCCACATAATTAGTAATGATACAGTTGCAATTTCACCTTTATGTTTTAAAACAAACGCTGTTTAAAATCATAGTATACAAGAAATACAGATATAAACACTGAGACAGAGGAATGGATTTCCTGCTCCATAAAAGCTGACTGTGGAGAACCTCAGACAAGCCATACAGATATAATTGAATGTGACAAGGGCTAAAACATATTTTTGGAGCACCAAAATGGTGCATCCCAAACAGGTTTCATCCTTGTCAAAATGTATTGATTTCTCTGGTTTTGTGGAGTGGTTGATGTCTCTCTTACTCAGCGGTCAGCGGGAGAGGGTTGGTTTAAGCGGGTTCAAATGGAGGGCTGATACTCACACCTCATAATGAGTCTGTACAACTGGATTTAACTTAGGCTGTCTCTCATTGTTCTAGAGATACTCTAGAGGCAAAGTACTCTGCCCTGTTTTTTTTTTGTTTGTTTGTTTGTTTAAGTAAACTACACTTAAGTTACTTTGTTTGTCCAATTGATTTGTCCAATGTATTTGAAACAAAAAACAAAAAAAAACAAAAAAAAGTTATCTTAACTTTTGGGAGTAAGTAAAACTCAAAAAAGCCCATGCCAAAAAGAAACAAACTAATGAGTTGATCACATTACATAAAATCATGAGATACTGTGTAGATTGCTCACATTTTAAATTATCAACATTTAGAGACACAAAATACACCTACATGCATATTCAATACTATTTTTTATTTATTTTGTGGGACGGGGAGATGGGTAGCAAAGGGGGGAGAAAGAGAAGGAACGGAACAGAGAGCTCGAGCTTGTGGCGACCACGAAGGTGATGAATTTCTCTTGGCCACAATCAGTGCACCTGGGTTTCCTTTGGTGTATCCAGAGGTAAATAATTGATGGGAGGATAAAAGCGTTTGTGAGGGGGAGTGAGACATTCAGACAAGGGGTGAAAACCCGGCCAGAGCCCCCTCTACCATGCCCCCCTATCAGCCTGAGTCTGGCCCTACGTCGTTTGGTGGCCCCCTCACACCGCCCCCTCGGACGAGCGCTTGAAGTGCAAATCTGTGTTCTGACTTGTTCCTGGTTGCTGTCAGCATGTTTTCCTCTTGTCAGTGGCGATTGACTGGGGGCTCGTCTCACCCTTGTGCCGGGACTGTAGCGGGATCATTGACAGGCCAGTGACACTGCCCAACCAGATAATGGAAACCTATTGATTTTTTTGTTCTCACACTCTCTCTTTTCTTCTCTCTCTTTTTCACAGAGGAAGTGAAGGCTCTTACACTTTAGGAATGACCGAAAGCAAAAGCAAGGGCACGGTCGACAACGGCGAGGGCTCGGTCACTGGTCCTGATCCCCGAGTCGCTCCTGCCACTTCAGAGGAGGGAAAAAAGTCAAGACAAGTGGCAGTCTTAGGAGACAAGAAAACACTAAGAAAGGGTTAAAAGAGAGTCCATCCATCAATCATTCAATCAATCAACAGTATCTCCTGGTGTTTGTGTCAGGTGCACCTGAGACTATGATCGGGAGATACATGTAATGTGAGATAAACCCTCTCTATCCTTCCTGCGGTCCCTAGTCTGCCTTTGTCACAATTGCGCCAATGAAATATTAAGAACATGCTTATCCGCCAGAGGGCGATTTTAATTACCACCTAAGGTTACACCATTAATATGAAACAACATAGCATGCAATCCCTTTCTTATACATTGTGGAGGTTGGATTTAACAAATAAAATATGGTGATTAATAGAAAGCCTCTTTCTTGTTTTCCAAATGCTTCCTGATTCAGATAAGATGTGCTCTCTTGCACACCGAGAAGTGATGACACTTGTATACTGTTTTAATGGAGGAATCTCCAGAGAGCAGGCCTCTTTGATTCACGGCCTAATGATAAGCGTGCTCTGGTCTGTCAGCGGCACAGCCCCGTGGCAGATGGCTGGTGTGGATCTTACACATTTCTTTATGTTCCTGCCTCCCCCCTCGTCCACCTCATTCTTAAAGCTGCCAATGGTATAATGGAAAAACTCAATCCTGGTCATGGTTAGCTCAATCTCATTATAATCCCTCGTTTTTTATTCATTCGGCCCTTTGGGACACTGTCTGCCCACCATGCAGCTTCCAGCCTTGGTGGAGTGCCTTTTGATTCGGCCAGGAGAGCCTAATGAAGTCACAGAGAGATACAATTATTTCCCAAAGCAGGGGCATTAATGTACTCCAAATTCCCTCCAGAGGAACGTGATGACAATTGGTTTGTACAGCTTTGATCGCCAGTCTAAGCCCTGCCCGGGACAAACTGTGAGGTCGCCTCCCGGACCAGACGCTTACTGATGAACCCCGGTCAAGCTGCTTTCTCTGATATTATCAGAGCTATTCCTCTACACAAAGACAGAGCTGATGTCATGGAGATCCTTGATACTTATATAACAACAGTGTTGGACAGAGTCAACAAAGTGGCAGTGTAAAGTAAATAAGTATTACAGCAGAAAAAGATACAAAGGTTTAAATCACAATTACATTTTAATTGGCTATTAGTGACTTAACAGAGACATAAATACAACGTGTTAACGCTTGCTCGGTTCATTAACACATTGTATACCTTAATTGATCGGTATGTGCTTGCACATTATCATCACCAAGTAATGGTACATAGTTACATGGTAACTATTTGAAGGGTTGACCAGGGCATGGAGGACTATCGCTCCATTTGGTCTTTACAGCTTTATGTACAATCAAATGCTAAGAAATCATTTACCTCAGAAAGAATGAGTGGTAAAGATTCCCTTTAGTATCCTAAAGTAAAACATGATAATTAGTTGCGTTATCATACTTTTATACCTTACATTGTAGCACCATAAAATGATGAGCAAGAATAGCATTTGCAGGGATTTCAGCAACTTACAACAATAATATAGAACAATGACTTTTTTGACATTATATAGATAGAACTAATATTGCATTATGACAGTATTGCCCATGATATTACTAAACAACTAGAAAGCTTTGAAAAATATTCACTGATGTATTCATAAAGTTCACAGTTTATTTCTTTGATAATAGCATTAAAAATATGGTAATAGGCTGCGTTACATGTTTTGGGCTCTAATGCCCAGTATACGCAATATGACATTTTTTCCCTAATGTGTTAAATGATGCATAAGAGTAAATATAAGAATTTTTTAACCAGAAATAAAGCACTACTGTAGATATATTATTATGTTAATATACTCTCTTAAAAATTGGTTATACATGTTTTTTTGTCAGTGTAAATAAACTTTGCGGCGCAAAATTACAGTAAATAGCATTAAGTCAAGTGATCTTGATCTTGATAGTCATATTGCCATGTTTTAAACAGTGACCTCTGAATTCTACTATCTTGGATAGTTTCTAAAATCTAGCTGCTGGATTTTAGACTTGCAAGAACTGCAGTCTACAGCGAGACTGCCTAATGTGCACATCCAAGATCTAAATATAGCCGAACTCTAAATCTATGTTGCAAATAGCATGCCCTTAAGAATAACCGAAGATCGATACAATAAAATTGGGATATAAAACAAAGAGAAAAATGAATAATATGCAATATAAGAAAATCTTTCATTTATATTATATGTATATATTTCTATTCTGTATTCATATATAGAGATGTATATGCAGTATTATATGTGTATTTGTTTATGAACATGTGCAGAACAGGTGTACAGCGAGCATAGCTGGTGTGTAAACGTGGCTTAGGAGACCCCCTCAGGCAGACTGAGAGGAGGGTGTGTATCCAGGAGCAGGCGCTCGGGGGGAGATGGGGAACACAGCTCTTTACACAGCGCTGAAACCTCCACCATACCTGCACCCACGCCGGGGATACTTGTGTGCATAAGATGCCTCTGCAAGTGCTTGATCCAGTCTTCCTGAATAGACTGAGGACCCTGGAAGATCAGATCACAGAACCTGGGGGAAAGAAAGAAAGATATGAGAGCTGGTAGGAGAGAGTGTGGTGATGAACTACCAGAGTGCTGTAAAGTACCTGCAGGTCATTCTGTAGATCACTTCAGAGGCGGCGTGTGAAGATGAAAACGCCTTCCTTTTTGGCCCAGGCCTTGATCTCGGCCTCTTCTGTTTACAATCATATGCTGTGAAACAAACAAAGTAATTATAATCAATGAAAAGCTGAGAGGCTAGATGATTAAATTAGAATAGATTGGAAGAGCAGGTATGAAACCCTACTTGTTCCTTCTACTAAGGCAATTTTCTTCCGTCGCGCATACGCTCGAAGATGATTGGACAGGCTTACGCCGCTGTGGAACGTCGTGTTGCAGTGGATGCAGATCTTCTTATTCACTGCAAACTTCTCTGGATTACACATAAATAAAAAAGTTTTGAGCTAATGAGTATTTAAATAACAGTTAAATGACTTCATGCTTTTTTTTTCTGTAGCTGCACTCCACTCATGACTGCTCTTTAAATAGCAAAAGCATGGTTATATGGCTACATGAGTGTGTAATTTAGAAAAGGAACACAGCAGCTTGAAGAAAATAAAACTGTGATTCCCTGAGTGTCATCACCTCCCACTCCATCTGTTTTCATATAATAAAGATCGGCTGTGCACTCTGTTTTTGAAGACATGTAGTTGTACTGTATTCTCAGCAAGTATCTGCAATCAGTTTGATGGTTTGTTTGTTTGTTTTTTAGGGGGCAATGTTTGAAACTACTCATCTGCTCTCATTGTACTTTCAGATGAAATGTATCCAGTTAATGCAAATCTACAGCTGTTATATGAATCTTGAAGCTCTGGAAGTAATAATACAAGGAATACAATAAATACAAACTAGAGCTGTCAATTGATTAGTATTGATAAAATTAATTACATGATTCAAACGCTTAAATTAATCTGAATTAATTACTTTCCAACTTAAAGCTGCAGTCCGTAAGTTTTGCCTCTTTGTCGCCACCTCTGTTTGAAACCTGCAATTGCAGTTATTTGCGGAATTATCATCTTTACGTGGGTTGTGCTTCAGCACGGCTCCTCGGTGCGGATGAATCTAATGTTTCCTGTCAGTCACCACATCGGTGATACTGTACTTCAGAATCACAGATTCTACATCTTGGAAGTATGAACAAAATAAGAATTATCACCGGAAAATGTCATCTGAAGGAGTAAGTAACAAATCTGCCACTTTTGTTCTGACCAACTAAGAAAAAAAAGCATAAATAGTGCTGCCAATGGTGATTAAATCTAACTCGCTGCTTAACTACCATAGTACGATGCATCATTAAAGAAATCAACTAGCTAGTCACGACTGTTAAACCGTATTGTCGCAAATGTGTTGTTCAAATGTCGTTGGTTAATGATGTCACACAGGTGGTGGATAATAACCTAATTAGTTTTAATAAACTAATTAGTTTGTAATAAATTAATTAGTTTGAGATTGAATTAATGCCAGATTTTTGCTATAAATTACGGACATGGCATCTGAGGACTGATTCTCTTTTTTCTATTTCTATTTTGCTTTATTTCCAAAATCGTTCTAACGTACTAGAGCTCCGGTTTGAACAATGTAAGGCTGAACACCGTTACTGACAATTGTCATTTTGGCTGCGTAAGATTCTCCAGCTTTGTTGTTGTTGAGCAACCAAAGTGCGAGCTATTAAAGCTCCGCCCTCTTTTAGACAGCTCATTTGCATTTAAAGGGACACACACAAAAACAGCATGTTAACAAGGTTTCAAAACGGTGTCTCCAGACCCCTACAGTATGTTCCATTCCATGGCACTCTGTTTTGATGTTTTTGAACACAATAATATGTCCTTTGTGGATGGTTTCTAACTCGTTCTGTGCTGTAGTAGCAGCTGGGCCATGGCAGAGTTCGCAAAAATTTGATTTGCATTTAGGTAGTGTTTCTTTCTTGTATTGTTCTGATAATAGGACATTTTTATGATTGATTGATTGTACCAAATGTTGAATTGATAGCCAAAATAGAAGATGGAAAAATACACATATGAACAAAGTCATGGTCTTTTGGTCACTCTGGGTAATAGTGTCATCTCCTTTTGAGATGACATTTTCTTATTGAAATAGCCTACAAACTGCTTCACAGACAACAGTCACCAGTTCATTACTGCACTGTCGTGACGATTACTGAAATTGTGACTTAAATTGTGATATTTTTTTCTTAATAAAATAAGACAAAAACAAAACTAAATAAACAGGCATGGGCATTGACATCCATGCCTGCTTTCTTTCTTGATTAAGAAAAAATATCACGATTTAAAAGTCACGATTTACAGGTGTATCTATCTAAACTACACTGAAATACACAAATGTACTTTTTTTTTTTTTCTAACTGGCCTCAGTAAACTTCCTGCAATAGTTGTCAGTGTTCCACCTCCAATCAGAGAGTTCTAGCAGAGCATAAAGCTACAGACCTGATTATATGAATCCGGTTGAACAATCAAATCAGATTTACTAATCATCGTATATCCAATTAAATTGGACAACCTGTGAAATAAATTTGATTGTAAAACTTCATTAATTAGTTTTTTTTTTAATTATTTATTAATGAAATGAGAGTTGTATTTGGGTACGCATGAAACAAAGATGTGCAAATACAGCTGATGTGTTTCCAGTAGTACATAAAAGAGCGCTTTGCGTTTTACATTTGAATTTCAAAGCCACTTTTGATGACATTCATTCTTTTTGTACCTGCTACAATATTTCAATGAGTGGCAAACTTTTACCCTGCACTCTCTGAATCTTGTGTTCCCTCTCTCTTTTAATGGCATCAACTGGCAACTTCAAGGTTACAGGAAGAGAACTTTGTCTTAAATATGAGGCGTCTGCCATACATATTTAATATGGAGTGTATGACTGAAATTGCGTTTTAAGGTGCACTGTAAATAATGAAGGCAGTAGAGGTGGAAAAACATATGAGAGCGGCTGTGAAACAAGGCTGTGCAGTCATGCTACACTGTATTGATCATCTCTACCCATGCTTACTGTAAATATCTCAAATCAATGCTACAGCACTTAACAAACTACTTTATTATTTGCACTTCAAGGGCTATAACTATTAACAAAAGACTAACAACAATAAAAATCCTATGTTGTGGGAATAAAGAATGTTCAACACTGGATTGTGACCCAGATATCTGAAACCTCACCTGTCTGTCACTCTCAGATTCTTTGATTCAACATCACTCGAAACAAGACAGATCACACGCTCAGCTGTCAGTGAACAGGCAAAAGATTCTTGTTATAGAGGGGTTTTGTTTTCACTAAAATTGCTCAGTATCAATGGTACTTCCAAGCTCTCTTTGTCCATTCACAATGCATGAGAAAACAGAAATTAATGGCCAATTACGAGCCTAATTATTTTTCAACCACTAACCTTAATGCTAAATGGGCATATGTAATTAAACTTAAGTAAGGTATTGTCATCTTAAACATGAAATTTACATTTCTGAGCCACTAGGGACACCAAAAATAATAATAATAATAACCTCTTTCTGTTGTTTGCCAAAAGAATATTGTGACTGGTGCGCTATATTCCAAACTTCAGTAATGGTACGATATCTTTGTGTAAGGAACAAACAAAAATTTAAGATGCTATCCATTGATAATTTTCCCTCAATAAATCTCTAATAGCTGTAACCGAATCAGTTCCGAGCTGTGCTTTTTTTTTTTTTTTTTTTTTTGACATACTCAGTCTTTATGAAGTGTTGTTTTCACACAGTTGCGAGTTTATATCTTACAGTTTTGACTTCTAGCTTATATCTCACAATTCTGAGAATAAAAATATCAAAATTGTTTGATAAAGTCATAATTAGCTTTATTTTTTTATTCAGTGGTGGAAACATGCTTCCACAGGACAGACGTGAGAGTGAGATATTTTCATATTTGTGTGAACTATCACTTTACGGAAGTCCAGGTATAGCTTTTCAAGCATATCGAACATTGGTTTGTTGGTTTGTTTAATGCTATTATCAAATACATTTAGTAACACATAAAGCTAACCAACTTTATGTATTTTGGTTGAGAAAAAAAAAATTCTGTCACTGACTGGGGGTCTAATTATTAACCTGTTCACCTATATCTCAGAGACACTTACACAAATGTAAGCTGTTGGTGAGAAAACACATAATTAGAAATGAAATGCTTCATCATTAATGGTTGAGGGCCATTTCTTCATCGAGAGACTACTAAGGTCTTCAAATTTTAAATAAAGGCACTTTACTGAACCTTACTAAAAGAAACACATATCGGTGTCAAAAACTTTTTCATCTTAATTCTGAATTTCAGAGGCTGATATAAAATAGGCTTCCCTATGTATATTAATATTCAATTTGTTTTCTGGATAACAGCAAATGACACGATTGAGTGATTGTGTGGTTCCTAACCTTGGCTCCAGGTAGGATCCAGCTTCACAGATGGCGATCTGGGTATACTGCCACTAGTGTAGGAGATGGTCAAAGGAGTACTGGCATCCTCATCCTCCACTTCCTGCTCCACTTTCGTATTTCCCAGAAGATCCTCTAAAGTGCTAGATCGGACCTCATAGGCCCTCTTCCTCTCCCTGTCGACCTGGGGGGACCTGATCATAGTCCATTGCTCTTGGTCTGGTGTGCCAGTGGCATGATGGATCTTCATGGGAATGCCAGAGGATGTAAGAAACAGTCCATCGCTGCTGGCAAACTTTTGAGAGACAAAAGGTTTTGATAAGTGTGGTCTGGAACCAAACACCCTCATAATGTTCCTGTACTCCTCCTCATCCTGAAGAAGTTCTGTCAGAATGCAGAGAGGTGACTTGCTAGCGCCCGAAATAGGCTTGCCAATCCGCTTCAGGTGACCCCGCACATGATTGGAGAGGCCGGTCTTAGTGTCAAACCAGCCCAGGCACAGCGGACAGGTGTGCTCGGTTTTAGACTCTGGCTTATCTGCCATGATGAAAGCACATAATTACTTTAAATTAGGTAACATGTAGAAATGTTTGTACACATACATAAATATAAGTTATGCATGTGTGATTTTAGTTTGAGAGCATTATCTAAAATCACAATGACTTGAACAAGGAAAGGTGAACAATAATCACCTTTTCTGATTCTGCGATTCACTGAGGGAATTTTTCTGCGTATGCGAGGCTGGCGGTCCTGAGATGCCACTTGCTCAGGTGACACCACGTGACGAGCATCATAACTCAGCCCAACCCTATGTAAGTGTCCTCTCACATGGTTAGACAAGCCCACCCCAGACTCAAACACTGCGGGGCAGTAGGGACAGCACTTCCTGCCCACCATAGACAAAGGGTTGACAATATACTCTGCATAAGGATCGTTTTGCTGATAAACAACCTGATCAGGGTTATCCTCACTTATTATACTCTCAATACACTCCTCCTTCACTATAAATGTACAAATATCATCACTGTCGTCCACTCTGCTATTGTCTGGATTAGTAAGATTGGAATAGTCCAGAATGTTGTTGTTGAGTGGGATGAAATAATCACTGGGGGTATTGCTATAAAACTGATCTTTGGTGCAGTCGCTGAAATCCTGAGCACCTTCATTGTCATCTCCCTCTTGTGGTGTACTAGGGTCCCATTGTGGAGACTCAGGCTCACATTTTGGAAGACGCACATGAGGAATATTGGCATGGGTGTTGCGATATGGGATAGACATTTTTCTTTTCGACGGCATTTTGTGCCTCAGCGGTTGCAGCGCTAAAGTACTGCCAGTTGAAGGATCTTTGGGACGGCTCTCAGTGCCAGGGTTCAGACAGGCTGCTTTACTCACGATCTCTGTTTTCGTTGTAAGATGTACGTCAAAGCTGGAAAGATATTTTGTCCTCTTTTCTGAGACAGCGCTTTCATATTCTTGATTGTCTTCTTCGACATACGGGAGACCTGTTGTCACGTCTATTTTCTCTGTAGGCAGAGGGGATAATTTGCTTGGCTTGTCACTTCTCAGTGAGAATGGTGACAGCTTGTTTGCTGGGCTGCCAGGGCTCCATTTGATCAGCGAGGAGCTGAAACCGTCACAGGCTTTTTGTGTTTCTTTGCTTCTCACATTAAGGTCAGCTGAGCCATTGGGCCTAAAGGGCAGCTCACCTCTGTCCCTAACAGACCGCTTCTCTGTGCTTTGAATCTTTGGCATCAGTAAAGATGAGTCCTTGGTTTTAGGTTGGTCAAACAAAGCTTTTATGTGATCATCCATACTGCGGTGTGGTTGAGCTTCATAACTCTCATAATACGGCTGCCCGTGGATGAGCTCCACATGCTTTCTGAAGCTATATCTATTCGTACTTGTAAATGTGCAACTTTGACATACAAAAGAGTTGCCAGTCTTGCCACATGTGTTGTGGTGAGCTGTACACTCATGTGCCTCCATTGCAGTCGTAGTCATGTGATCACATTCCTCACAGCTATAAGACAACTTCTCCTTCTCATTAGTTTTGCCATGATGGACGAAAGTTTTGGGGCATTTCGTTCCAAAGACACACTGGGGACACTGAAGGCAAGCTCTTCTTCCCTCGACATCTATCTTACTGAAACCTTTAATCTCCTCCATCAGCCTCTCCCTCCGCACCTGGTGGATTATAATGTGCTTTTGCAGAGAGGTTAGGTCTCGGAATGAACGCCCACACTCTCTACATATAAAGGGTCGGGGAACGTGTTCTTGTCTCACCTTTTTATTCCTATCTAAATGATACATCATATGCCTATGCAAATGCCTCTTCTCCTTGAAATTATCATTGCACTTTGAACATGGGAAGAAGGACGGCTCTTCGCCTGTTTTTGTCTCTGTCTTTAACCGTGCCGATTTTTCACCCATGTAGGTGTTTGTTTCTACGTCGCTGCCGCCTTCATCACATCTCTCTTCCTTCTCGCTTGAAATTAGCTCCTTCATGGCAGCTGACTTGTCGCAGAATTTCTCCAGGCGCAAGCCGGCATATGCTTTCAAACTTTCCGGCTCTTTCCTGAAGGCATGTTCTTTGTTAATGGACGACTCAAAATCGGATTCTTCGGCAGACAGGGAATTCTGGGATGCGTAATCAAAGCCATCATAAACCTGTCCTCCAGTGTCAGCCCTCTCCATGGCACGATTTTTACGCATCCTCCGTCTTTGGTTGGCAGGTGGAGCTCCATCAATCTCCACCTTTGTTCTTACCCCATCACCTGCTACACTGCTTTTCAGCAGTATCCGCATGAACTTCTCCTGCAGGCCCCAAGTTAGACCATCACAGTCATCAGAAGAACTCTCTGACAACTCAGAATCAAAGTCCCATAAGCACCCTGCTTTGATTCCCTTTCTAGCCAACAGTCGGCTGATTGGCCTGTTATCCAAGCCTTCCCCCACCAGCACATCTAGGGGGGCCTCACCGTCACTGTTGTTTGATTCAGATGAGGCCCGTGCGGGCTGCACTTTTAGGGCGCACCCTTCTGCTTTCTGCCGGGTGTCTGATTGAAGCTCACTGGGAGGCGGTAACACCTCAGGGCTAGTGTCTGTCCCGGGCAGAGGGGACATGTCTTTGTTGTGGACGCAGGACTCCTCTGAGGTACAGTGTGAAGCAGCTCCATTAACAAGTGCTCCTGAAGGCAATGAGTCGTTTGTGCTGGGGGCAGCAGGGACGCTACCACAGACAAATGGGTTCGGCTGGACTCCATTTAAAGGGTTTTGGTGACTGTCCAAGGGCAGGGGCTCTGGTGGATCCAAGCTGTTATTGTTGTTGTTGGGAGAAGATGTGCTTGTCAACTCTTGAGTGTCAGAGGAAGATTCTACCTCTTTGTCTTCCTCTGTGCTCTCTTTTACTGCTGCCATAACGGAGACAACACGATCTGTGAAAGAGAGATCAGTGATCAGTTTCAAATTCGCATCTCCTTATAAGGGTCAAAGACATGGTGGGCTGTGTCCTTGATAAAGAAAAGGAAAAAATACATGTGCCAAGTTCTTAGACAAGTACTATTTGTATTCATGTTTGTTTTAAACTTTTCAAGAAATACTTCAATTTAGTGAAAATAATAATAATAATAAAGAAATGTATTAAAATATATTTTTCAAGATAATAAATATCAATAAAATTCATTAAGAAGGACCTCTCTATGATATCATTTCCTGTTGCATTTTTTTTTCCTGCATATTTCTGAATGTTGTTTGGAGCACATGACCTTGTAGGCTGCACCACATACCTTTGCTGCTTAAAATAAATTCAAATATTAATAAGCAGTTAAGCAGGTCTGTTAAAATTTTACAATTCATTATGATATAAGGACAGTTGTTTCAATGATTTTTAATTCAGAAATTGAAAACATCATCATAAAAGAGTTCATTCATGTAATAATTTACATATTCATGTATTTTTTTTATATAAATTCATAGATCCTGAATATAGGGAGCATCAAAGAATTTAGGGCTCTCTAAAATGTACTAATAGTGTCCTAAAGAAGATGGCCGTCTTTTTTTTTTTTTTTGCCACAATATGAGTCCCAAACACCCACTGTCACCACTTCTTTTCACAACACACCCCAATGTTAGCCCTGGAAGTCCTGGTGAGGAAGCTTAATTATGTGAATGCACCTCTGGGATCTAACCTTCCTGTTTCTCCCACCAAAGTTCTCAGCCGTCTGCTAAAATTGACCAATTTCCATGGGAACAAAGCACACCACCAATAAGATCATATTATTCTGTCTTATCACTCTCTGATGGTGCCAAAGCACATCCCAGCACGAGACTGTTGTTGCTTCAAACCTGACAAATTGGCACACTGCACAAACATACACAGAGAGATAGACACACATACACACACTCAGGTAGAAACGCTCCCGTTCATGGCTAGCCAGAGAAATATACCTCAGGTGTCATCAGCCGATCTAATTATATTTGATGGTTTTAAACAGCTCGACACCAGCAAACCTGTGGGACAACAGGACTGTGTTTAAAGGGTGTGTTAAAGGGGCCCAGGCTTGCTGTTGTCCTGCTAGGCCACAGTGTATGCTCTGAGGATTTGACATTCAGCACTAGCTGCTCTCAACAGGAAGCCGCGTTGCTAACGAAGTGTTAAATTCAGTGTTAATGAGTGGCTTCACTGTTACCACCTCCTAGGTAAACCTTCCGAGCTCCATATTCTCTCCATCTGTTGGGGTGTGAGGGGCTTTCGGAGGGAGAACAGACGCTCTGCATTTAAAAACGAACTTCGCTGCAAACCCCTAAACAGCAGGGTGGCAAAGCCTCAGAATATGATTTTAGCTTTAAATTTACAGGCCTCATTAGCTTCCAGTTTCCACACTGATCTGTTCCATACATAACAAACAGGGTTCAACTGCAATGCGTCTTTTAAAAATTCATTCGCTTCTATTTACTTCATTTAGTCAATGTTAAAAGGCTGCCTTTGCCTTGCTGGAAGCTATTTACAAGGATTATGAGCTTAAATACATTTACGCTCTGCGCGGAGATCAATCTGAAGCGATTAGCTCTTTTTCTCAATCTCGCTCTAACTCGCTTTCTTCCCTCCTTGAAATATGCTCAGTAATGAACATGTTTGAATTCACAAACAACAATGAATCAGAGGAGGTCCCCCTGTGATCAGTCTAAATTAACTGCACAAGTAAAAGAGCACTTAACACTTACACGACACACATATGTCATGTGCTCTCTCTCTCTCTTTCTCTCAGCCCTTATTCTTTCCATCAGCACTTGTTCTAACACTCGAGTTGCACCTCATCTTGAGGTTACTGCTGAAAAAATAAGAGGTGATAATTGCATATTATCATTACACATTATTCTAGAAACCCAGAAGGTAAACTTTTCTTGGATATTTATTAATCATAGGAGAACACAAACTACTTGCTATTTTCCATATGGGTGTCTTTAACTTTTTTTTTTTTTCCACCTACTAGACTGGTATGTTGGTGACAAAAGGCCAAAAGTTGGAAGTGTATGTTTTAAGAATACAATTATATGGTGCACTACAAATGCAGAGAACCATAAAGTATGTTCTATAAATATGAGTCACATTCACAGAACTCAAATTAATCTCTATTAAAAAATAACTTCTTAAAGTAGGGTGAAGGCACAGACCTATATTGCATTTTCCTTCTGTATTTTTTCCTAACGCATTCAAGCTACGTGACAGAAATTGATTACCCAAACACTTCAGACTCATTCAGTTGGATGAAGCTGTGAAACCTCTCATATTTCCTTCAGACTCTTCCTTTAAAAGAGAGGACTACAACAAAAGTCGGAAAGGCCAGGTGGGAGAAGTCATTCAGAGCAGTTAACTGTTTATGTGAATCGGCAACATGCCCAACTCTATTTCACTTTATCTATTACTCTCTCTCTCTCTTTCTTTCTTTTACCTGTCCTTCTTTTCCCCCATCCTCTCTTCCTCTATCACAGAAAAAAAAAAAAAAACTTCTAAACAAAGAAGAGAGGCCATGGCCCCTCAAGTACAGAGCAGAGAATCTTCCTCGGTTAATGGGAGTTATTGATTTGTTTGACACACTGTGAATTTATGAAGCCGCCTCTCAAGTGTGAGAGACTAACAAAGCTCAGCTGTGAGCAAACAAACAGGTAGCTATTCAACCTGACACCTCACAGAGACTGAGGAGAGCCTGTCTTTCTCTTCTTCTCTTGCCATGTTGAGGAAAAGCGTTGAGATCAACTCAAACAGTGTCCTTAACACACAGAGCAGCAGTGACAGGAGGAAACTCTTGCTGGGTTTCACAGCACATGCAGCTGACGGGACAAGACATGTTTTGGGAAAGATTTATTTATTTACTTTTTGCAAGAGAACGCTCATACATTTAGGAATTTCATATTATATTTTGATTAATAATTAAATAAATTATTTGTAAAATGATTTTAGAGATCTCAGTTAGTCTAACTATTTAATCATCACACCGTACAGCAGGTAGTCAACCAAAATGCCTATTACATCAGTACATGCACAGTTACAATCAAATCACAAATGTTAATGTTTAATATGGAACATTTAAAACATGACCCTTTAACCTAACCTTTCCACATAAACAAAGCCGCTTTACTGCACTGTAAAACCAAACAGTGAAATTAATTAAATGAAATGAGTTTGTTTCACTCAAATAATAATGAAAGTTCATTACACTTAATAGAAAAAAGTTGTGTGAACTTAAAATGTAATATGATTGAGTTGAGTTGCAGCAGATTTCTAATTCCCAGCATGCTTTGTGTCAGACTGTATAAATAAATGTTGAAATTAAGCGTTATTGTGTGTGTTTTTGCACTAGATTAACATAGGGAGACATAAGTCACTGTTTAATGTTGTGTTCTGTTGGGATTTACAGGGGGTTCTGTTGTGTTAGTTTTGTATGGGATACCATTTTGGTGAAGATTAGAGCCTGTGGTTAGGTTGAGGATGGACTGCAAAACTTTTAAGACTATATACTGTCTGTTGTTTGATTATATACATGGAAGTATATAATGACAGTCTCTTTGATAGTTATAATAGCATGTGTTATTTGCTATCTAACATTTAACCAAGATCTGAATGTGATGTTTATGTAAATTAACTGTATGTAATTAACATTATGATGAGTTAGGCGAGGCTGAGAACTGTGGGATGCCGGTGACGTGATTTCTAATGAGAGACACCTGTGCACCACACCGCTTCCATGACTCTTGGCCCCGTCCCACTTGTCACAAAAATTTTAAGTTCTACTAACTTAAAAAAATGAGTTAGTTGAGGTATTAAGTTTCCAGTTTTCTGAACTTATTGAGTTTTACAGTGTGACTGAGTTATAGGAAAGCAAATATATGTCGGATAGCTATCATGTGTTGCACACAATACAGGTACCATACATTACAACACTTGACAGTTTTTGATTTTGTTTTTCCCCCCTCTTTCCCCATCGTTTGGAAAAGAAACTACGATACGCAGAGAGTGGCAAGAATCCAATTTCTTTTGAACGCTGTGTGGAAATTGAGAGCTCAGCAATAAATCTGCTTCAATACACAATCTCCACAGAGCGCAGGGGCAGCTACCTTAGCGATATCTCCCTCTGTGTCTAACAAACCGCTGCTTAACCAGGAGCCAAGGCTGCCAACTCTAAGGTATTGGTTGCCACAGCACTGCAAAAGTTGCATTTTCCAAGGGGTTGCCATTCATAGCCAAGATGATGCAACGTTGCAACTCTGTAACTCTGGTCCACACAAATTTGGCTCTGGATTTAAAAAAAAAAAGAACGCATCCTTCCTCAACCCAAATTAAAAGAGTGCCAACACGTACTCAAAGACTCAATCACGCATCTCTCCTCAATACTCTTTCCTAAAATAGAGCAAGTGAAATGGCTGCTCCTCCTGATGGTAGATTTAGGAATGGGGAGAGGGGAAAGGGGGGTCACTGGGCATGATAAAAGGGGACAGGGAGTGAGTGACAGTTGGGTTAAGACAGAAGTCATGTTCAATAGCAGGTAAGGAACATCAAAAGGCGAGTTCACAGGAAACCTATGCAACCTTATCTAGAAGGAGGATTTTCTGTTGTGTGAAGTAGATTAGTGGTGCCAGAGCTGCTGACATGGCCTCATTTGCTGCCCTGTAGTGTTAGAGGAGGATTAAACCATATAAACTTTGAAGCCTTAAACAATACCTTTCAAAATTAGACGGATTAAGGGAGGGATGTCTGATGGGGATTTCCCGTGGCTTTGTCAGTTTAAAACTTCTCTTTTTTAAAAAGGGAGTAAGAGAGCAAGAAAAAAAGCTGAGCAGGTCTGGGGTTTCAGTTTTAATGAGGGCGCTCTTATCGTGAGCTGGGCAGTGGGTGAGAAGTAGCGCAGGTCGACAGGCCTTTAAACCAGTAGCCTCTCTCACATTAAAGAATGATGCAAAGAGTTTGTCACGTAAAGAAGGGGGCGAAAGTTTTCTGGCAGTTGCATCATTCTGGTACTTTTACATGGCAACACATCTCTTGATGAAAAATAAACATTGATTGTTGCACTTTATCCTGTGTAAAATATGAAAGCAATAAGCCATGAAATATTCTTCTTCTCAGGTCATGAGTTGCAGGTGCTTTTTCAGCTGTTGTACAGCGTTGATTTTTCTTTATGTGAAATGTGATGATTACTGGAGATCTGATTTAAATACGGTGGGCTGCACGGGTACGTATCTGCCGCTGTGATCGAGGGCAGACTCACATACATCTGTCTTGCTTGAGTAGTGTGAAAGAAAAAAGCTAACTTTGTCACTGCCGCTTTGCTGAAGACACGTGACCAATCAGATGAAAGCATGTCAGTGTCAACGCTTGTCTACACGCTGAGGACGGGATCGGGTCTAAGCGAGCAGACATCAATATGCTTAAATTTGGAGAAATGTCAAGCGCCGCGGGTTTCGGGATGAAACAACTTTTATTACCTTTTCGTAAAACGTAATGTGCCGTGCAAGCTAAGACATGAGCAACATAATAAAAGTGAAAAAAGGGCAAATAGTGGCAGAGGATTCCTATCTAAATCAGGACTAAACTGACGGATGTAAACACACTCAAACTGACTTTTGTTTAACCAAAACTTAATCTAAAATAACATTCTGCTAATAGAAAAAACGACCTATTCTTAACAGCATAAAGAAAAGCTTGTACTTTGTGGTCCATCTCCCCCTGAACAGGCTCCCTTAGGATATTAAAAAATCATCACATTTTTATCAGTCCCTGCTGCTTGTCAATGGCATCTATTAAAGCTGAATGAGGGGGCGGAGCTGCATCCAGACTGGTCATTAACACCAGAGCCCCACTCAATCAGAGCAACTCCCAAACATATCAAAGAGGAGGCTGCATGCGTGCAGAAGGAGAGGTAGGGGGTGTGCTTGGTAGCCTGAGAGAGGCCCCATGGAGAGATGTAAATAACCTCCCGAGAGACTCCCGGCGGGCTGTAAAGAAGATGCTAGCTGGGAGACGACGGGAAGCTAATGAGTATAACAGTAAATGTATACAAAAGACAGAAGGAGAGGCCCTCCTTCTTTATTCCAATTAATGTGCTCTTATCAACATCAGGGCACCGAAGCCACTTTCCTTGGTGCACTGTCCAGTTGCACTCAATGAAGTCAAAATGCAGCCGACCAAACCAAAAACGTAACAAAATGTGGCATTTGATAAACAAGAGATAAGACAATCTCTTTAAAAAATTCTACTGAACTAGACAAACAAACAGGCATGGTGTAAACATGCATTGCATTTCAGAACATATGTAAACATATCAATTGTGAATAGATTTTTAAAGCATCTATTCATTTTTATGGAATCTGTTTGCAAGTGGGACTCAGCATAACAACTTAATATGACTTTCTGCACAATTTGAAATTGAACTGTGGTTCTCTTTAGCCACACAAAAGTGTAAAGTAAGGATAATATTTACTTAAATATAAAAAAAACTATGAAGTCTCCAATCAATCAATAATAATAATAATAATAATAATACGCCCACTTTATATTAGGTGGCATAACTACTATGTACTTACATCAAAAAAAATAAAAAAATAAGTACAATTATTGTGTTCATATTGTATTGCACTTTTGCTGCTATTGAGGTGGGACACAGGTAAAGTTAGGGACATATTTGGTGGTATTGGGTAGGTTTAAGGGTAGGTTAAGGTGTAAGGGTCAACAGTCAACAGTGCAATTATAAATGTAATTACAGAAATTAATTACAGATTTAATTACGCAAGTATTTTTAAAAATATAAGTACAATATAAAAACATGTATGTACACAATAAGTGCATTGTATCAAATGATTAATTTAAATGTAAGTACATAGTAGTTAAGGCCAACTAATATAAAGTGGGACCATAATAATAATAATAATAATAAAAATAATAATAATAATAATAATAATTAAGCCAATAGCTGGCTGTATCAGTATTTCCTACTGGTAACTACCCCTGATGACCAACAGATGGCTCCGGCAATCTGGTCCAGACATTTCTACATCCGAGATAGCACAAAATATCTACATAAAAACAAAGAGACAAATACATAAATAAATTAAAAAAGAAAGAGAAAAAAAGATGAAAAAAAAACTTTTGAAAAATTAATATTTTTTAAAAAGTTTGTTTATATGAGTTTGTGGACAAAAGTAAAAGACTTTTTTTCAAGCATGATATATATCAACGCATCAATATAACACATCAATTATATATTATATATATATATATATATATATATATATATATATATATATATATATATATATATATATATATATAAAACAATAGGTATTCCATACTCAAAATTTTGTTGTACAATTTACGTTTAACATCAATAAGCAGAATATCACTATATGTAATGTCTGCACTGGTAAACCATTCACACACTCTCATCTAGTCTCTTAATACCACATATAATTCAGTGATCTCTTCCTGACAGAAATGCTCTATAATCGCACATCACCCTGCAACCTCTTTTCAAAGCTCTAAAATATCACATCCAACTCCAGGAATAATTGGAAAATTTAATGAGATTGGTGAACCACAACCTTGAAGGATTTCGCAAGAAAAAGGTTTTGGGGGCTTGACAGTTAATTCTCAGGCAAACTTTTGCCTTTACCCTTTCAATCAATAGAAACAGTGGATTTAATTTTGGTTAATTGGTACTCAGTAAGAGACACCCTTCAGGTTCGATAGAACATTCTTACGGCCTTGGTCCTATTGATTCTGGAATCTCTTGTAGGCGCTTACAAACACATCTGTTCCGATGGATTGTGTTCCTCTGCAGTCATCTTTCCTTTTTTCTTTTTTTTAATACGAGAACCTGCGATAAGACACTTCAAATAAGAGTGGTATTAAAGTAATTTCACTGAAATATGTTCAATTTACCTATTATCATGAAGTAAAAAAAAATAATAATAAATAAAAAAAAAAAATCAAGCAACAATGTAATTTTCCACGAATTTTTCAGCTGTTCTTAAGACTAAGTAGCACTGTCATATTGTGACCAACATTTCATACCGATACAACTATGATTATTTAAAACAGACTATGAATGGCAGAGCAGTAACTGAATCTTCAGAGAGAGGCATTCATATCTTTAACTGCAACCAAGTTTAGCACCCTGCAGAGCATTAGTGATCAAATTCTGGCCCCTAGTGGTGAAGTCATCATCAGTGTGAGATCTGGAGCCTGAGGCAGCTGCAGTCTGTAGCATTTGGTGAGCTGAACGATTTTACGTGTGTAACTTCCCTCATAAAGTCTTTAATAGGTAGAAGTGTTCTCATTTGCTTATCCAGGGTGTAGATAACTGACTGCCGGGGCACCCATGCCATATCTGTTTCAAAGTTGTGAGAATTGCGCTAAGAGAGAGGCAAGCTCTCAACTTGGATCGAGACTAACCGGTGACAATCACATCTGTCAAATAATTTTGGCACACATCCCAAGACAAACTTCAGAGACAAAGATATCTTTTGAATACAGAACGCAGACAGGTTAACATTTTTCGCACTATCATCTCGATTCTGTTGGATCATTGTCCAATTACACAAAATTATTTTGGCAGTTTTGCTCACACAACATTATACCCAGATTCCCCTTTTTTGGCCTTTTTCTGGAGGGTTGCTAGAGGAAGATGAAGGTTGCCAGGTTTCCAGGCTGACGGGAAGTATGCCTCTGACAAGCGTAACTGACAGCTCTGATTTAATTTGACTGGTGATCACACCCAGCTATAGTATCAGAGCAGTTCACACATCTGTGCCTCAGCTCAAGGTGTTGAGACATGCCACCAAATATCTGGAACATTACACACACCCCTGGTGCTGTGTACAGACAGCCAGAGCGCTGTCACTCCAGCTTTCCAGCAACATTAGCGAAGACACAAATCTTACATTCGCCGTTTCCATCCTAATTCTGTCAGTATTTAATCTTCTTATTTCTACACCATTTATCATAACATTCATTATTGCAATTACAGAGGGAAAATAAAAAGACACTAAATGATTATTTAAATAAATAAATAAATAAATATCCATTATGCTGTTTTGAAAACCTTGTAACACCTTTGGAGTTCCTGGTCAAAAATGGCCGGCCTTTAAAAAATTGCTTGTAAATCGCTCATTATGCTATATTATCACCAAATATTGGTTTCAATCTTTTTGTCAACTTATTTTCTTTCAATTAGGACAGGTTTTGTATTTATTTTTGAACAAACATTGTCTCTTAGCGCACTACGAAGACTCTAAAGGTATACCTTAACTGAAGATATACCTTTTCTAGGTGTGTTCCCCGAACTACCTTAGAATCAACCTTTCTTAAGTGCGACGTTACCAGGTGCTGTCCATGGCGGTGGTGCTGAATTGGTTGATATCAATGGCTCGAGAAACGATAATTCACTCTATGCAGGGCTGCTTCACTGTGTTATGTGGGAAAGTGGTGGTCTTTATAAAAGAAGCACTTCAGAAGTAGAAATTGCATCTTATAAAAATAATCCAAATTGCAAACTAAATCTATATTGTAATTTATCTATATTCTGGGGGCTCTATATTCTAGCTGAGCCTCCAGCGTGAGTTTAAGGCGGCCATTATTTTAGAGCATTATTTTAGAACGTATTAATTCTGGAGACGTATTATTGCGTTTATATCATTTTTGCTTCTTTTTTTTTTTTTTGCTTTTTTCAAAATATTCACAAACTTGTTAACTATATCATGAATTGTATGATATATTCCGATTGTAAAATATGTGGAAGTGAATGTGTTTTGTCACAAGATGAGTTGGCACCGCAATTCAGAGCTGTTGGAATTACGAAAATTTATTGTAAACTTTGTTTCATACACAATGTGTATCTGATATGAATAAAACACTTTGTCAAATTATATAATTGAAAGGATTATTATTGTAGCTTCCATAGACATCAGTGTATGGAATTTGATTTTAACAAACTATAAATGTCTTTTATAGTTTATTAAAATAAAAATATTTTATAAATATTTTTTATATAGCCTAGTACTTCATTTGAATGTGTATTTAAATGTCTGAAACCTAAAACAAACCTGATGTGGTTGAAAACACTGAATAGTTGTGATATATGACAAGCACTGAGCGTGTCTGTCTCTAGCTCAGCGCCAAAGCACATTTGAATTTAGCAGTGAATCTTTGCCATTTTTCCTAATTGAACACTGGGTGTATTACAACTTCAGAATTATATTCGTATAGACTGTAAACAGTGATAAGGTATAGCGAAGAGTGGTCCAGACCAACCTTAGGAACGAATGACTTACAGAAGGTATACTTAACTAAGACCGTTTTGGGAAACACGTATTAACGTTAAGGTACAGCTTAAGGTATACTTTAAGAAAAACGTAGAGTTAAGAAGGTTTCGGGAAATCCAGCCCTGATCAATAAGGGCCTACAATCAATCAGTTATACCCTGTCTGAGCAAAGTCAGTAAGTTTTAGTCCAATGCAATAACATTAACTAACATTTTCGGGGGAAAGAATATCTTCTCCAGGTCCAAATGACCCAAACACAACATTATATATATATATATATATATATTCACCGATCAGGCATAACATTATGACCACTGACAGGTGAAGTGAATAACACAACGTGAGCATCAGAACTGGACCACGGAGCAATTGAAGAAGGTGGCCTGGTCTGATGAATCACATTTTCTTTTACATCACGTTAATGGCCGTGTGCGTGTGCGTCGCTTACCTAGGGAACACATGGCATCGGGATCCACTATGGGAAGAAGGCAAGCTGGCGGAGGCAGTGTGATGCTTTGGGCAATGTTCTGCTGGGAAACCTTGGGTCCTGCCATCTCTGTGGATGTTACTTTGACACGTACCACCTACCTAAGCATTGTTGCAGACCATGTACACCCTTTCATGAAAACGGTATTCCCTGGTGGTTGTGGCCTCTTTCAGCAGGATAATGCCACCTTGCCACAAAGCAAAAATGGTTCAGGAATGTTTTGAGGAGCACAACAGTGAGTTTGAGGTGTTGACTTGGCCTCCAAATTCCCTAGATCTCAATCCAATCGAGCATCTGTGGGATGTGCTGCACAAACAAGTCCGATCCATGGAGGCCCCACCTCACAACATACAGGACTTAAAGGATCTGCTGCTAACATCTTGGTGCCAGATACCACAGCACCCTTTCGGGGGTGTATGTATGTATGTGTGTGTGTGTGTGTGTGTATATATATATATATATATATATATATATATATATATATATATATATATATATATATATATTATATATATATATATATGTGTGTGTGTATATGTCACAGTAGGAGGTTAAACAGGATATGTGTGACAACATAACTAAATTATGAGCAGTTAAGAAATAGTAACCCACATAGTGATCTATCTATCTATCTATCTATCTATCTATCTATCTATCTATCACCAAAACTCAGGCCCTTAATCATAAAAGTCAACATCTCATTTAAGTAATATAACATGTTACATTGTAATACACTAATGAGTCTGGTGGCTGTAATGAGAGGTCATGCTGGAGGTTAAATGATATGGAATGAGCAGCTAATAGTCATAGCATAGCACAGGATAAATAGGCCTCTCTCTCTCTCTCTTGGCCTCTTCTACTAATAGATTTATGCAGGTCTCAATGTTCTGGCTAGATCAACAGCTTACTGAAATATCTCTCCGGCCCAGCTGCAGTAGTGCTGGCTTGCTAATTCAGGCCAGTGTACTTCCATTAAAACAGTCCCCTGTGTCTTCATTTAGAACACTGCGAGCTGAGAGCCAAGCAAAAACAGGGAAGATGGGACCGATTTTTATCATTCTGCACATTCCACAAATGCGTCTCAGTGCAAATATTTGACCTTGCTGAGTGACACATAATCAATTTTTGTGAAATTAAGTATTTAATTTACTTAGTCATGCTATGTAATCTATCTTTACAGGATTTGATTATGAATTTGTGAGCGTGCGCGTTGCAGTCTGCGTGTGCCTGAGCCCTGCTCCTGGTCTTGACCTTCTTCATTTAGCTTTAGTAATCTGATTTTTTCCCCATAAATCTCTGTTAAGACTGCGGTTTACATTATATTAGGATGACTACTTTCAAAATACACATGGACTGAGACAGGATTTGGTCATGAACTTTGAATAAACTGGAAGTTTTCTCAGAAAAAAAAAAAAAAAAGGTCTGTGCCTTTCAGGGGTGTCTAATGTGTGCATTATAATATTACATAGCTCTCTGGTATTCTTGATACTGATTGGTCAATCGCTAGATTCAGGAGTGAAATATTTCTAAGTAATGATCGTTGTCTATAGCATCAATTTATATTTGATCTCTCACCCAGGAACAGATTGCTCATTCCGACATACACAGACTCCATAGTCTCTACAAGTAAATTAATAACAAAACTCCAATCAATATTTAAGTAGGTGTACAGTAAAACAATCATTACCTCTTATTTATCAAAAACTAAGCAGAGAAAAAAGCTTTTTTTTAATTGTTGATTAAATTATTAAGTAATTTGTTATAATTGAAGATCATTCTACATGATTTTGAAGGGGAAATGACCATTAAATCTGCTAAAGTCTTTATCCAGTGTCTATGGTAACAACGCATCAATATCTGTATCATCATTGTGTGTAAAAATAGCTTCATTGTGAACATATGCTTAGATAATTAAGAATGAGAAAACAGAGTTGCAAAGAACTAATGATCCATAATAAGGGTACTTGAAGCATATGAAAAAAAAAAAAAATAGATTAGATAGAATAGAAAATTATGCAACTCAATACAGGGGTCAGTCACACAGTAGCAATAACAGTCCACAGAAACACCAACACAGAAACAACCTGGGTCATACTACAAAGCAACCAGCCAAACTGTCATTGCTATTAAATATGTTTATATAACAGGTAGTACCAATCCTCTATTCTGATTGGTCAAGCAGAGTTCAAAGTGTGCAGATATATATGGGGTTGGAGACTGAAACACTGGCCAATAGCGTTGGTAGTTTCATGCCTATATATGCGTGGCCTGGTGGCCAATCTTCACTGATTTTACATTTCATCAGTAAGAGCAGTGTGAAGGCTGAATAAGCAGAACAATAGCACAGCTGTACATAAAATATTGCAATCCACACAACAATAGGAGATATATCAGAGTTCAAAAGAGGACAAATTGTTGGTGCGAGTCTCGCTGGCTCATCTGTGACCAGGACAGCAAGTCTTTGTGGTGTATCGAGAGCTATGGTATCCAGGGTAATGTCAGCATACCACCACGAAGTAGGAACCGCATCCAACAGGAGTAACTGTCGAAGAAACAGGAAGATGTCTGAAAGGAATGTCCGGGTACTAACCCGGATTGTATCCAAAAAACATAAAACCACAGCTTCCCAAATCACTGCAGAATTAAATGTGCACCTCGACTCCGCTGTTTCTACCTAAACTGTACGTTGGGAGCTCCACAGAGTCAGTATTCATGGTCGAGCTGCTATAACCAAACCTTTGGTCACTTGTGCCAATGCCAAACATTGGTTTTAATGGTTCCAGCAGTGGAAATATTGGGGTGTGGAAGATATGGAACATGTATTGTTCTCAGATGAGTCCACCTTCACTGTCTTTCCCACATCTGTGGGTTACGGTGTGGAGAAGCCCAAAAGAGGCTTAACACCTGGACTGTTACAAGGCCAGAGTGAAGCACGGGGGTGAATCAGAGAAAGGTTTGGGCTGCCATATCATGACATTCCCTACTGTGCTTGATGGATGCGTCAATGCCAAGGTCTATCGAACCATTCTGGAAGATCACATGCACCTAATCGTTCAAACATTGTACCCTGAAGGGGTGTCATGTATCAGCATGTTATACTACAGGGCTGTTGAATGCCGAATCTGATTGGTTGACCAACGTTCTAAGGTGTGCAATTATTTTCAGGGAAACACATGGCTAAAGTAGTTCTAGCAGGTCTTGACCGCATTACAGTTCCATATCACTTCGCCAAATGTTTTCAGTTATTTCAATAGGTCCTTACAGCCTACAACCACAAAAGAAACAAAACCCACAACGACACTGACCAAGCAAATAAATAAAGTAAACAATAGGACGAAAACGACAAATTATTGCCATGGTTTTTGCCACAAAATACGTTTTATTGTGTCCTGAAAGCGAATACTCTCTTGCGCGCTCTCTCTCTCTTTCACGTTACTGTATAGTACTGACACACACTTGCACAGAAACATTTGGTCAGCGCTGCTCTGACGAATTAATCAGGGTAAAATAGTTTAGCAACTTAAGATACAAGACTCACCTGCGAGGTAATAACTGTGCGGTTCTTGAGATAAACTTATAGTTTCGCTATTAGTAGAGACACTGCTGCCGTTAGAGACGCATAGATCAGGTAGGCTAATTCACATATGCTGCTTACTCACTCTCTCTCTCTCTCTCTCAACTGTGTTAATAACTGTATCAACGATATTATTTTGCTATCAAGGCTCAAGCCTCCGTTACTAGTTCTGAAATGACGTTTTGGAATTAGCAACGGAGGCTTGGGATGAGATGCTTAAGAAATTAGTCCCACACACAATAGTGTTTTAAGGACAAAAACCTGACAAATGTCAAGAAATACAACATCGGAACAGTGTCTTGAGGTGTGGTAACCATAGTATAAGCAGAATAACTGACTCCGGGCCATTGAATTCTTAGAAAATAATGCACACCCGAGGTGTGTGCATTATTTTCCAAGAATTCAACGACCCGTCATCAATTATTCCTTACATAAAGCACCAATACACACAGCAAGACTTGTGACAGAATGGTTTGATGAACATAAAAGTTAAGTTGAACATCTCCCATGGCCTGCATAGTCACTAGATCTAAATATTTTTGAGCCAAGTTGGGGTATTTTGGAGGAGCAAGTCAGAAAACATTTTCCTCCACCAGCATCACATAGTGGCAACTGTTCTGCAAGAGGAATGGCTCACAATCCACAACTGGCTGCAAAAGGAGGCCATACACCATTATTTTTCAACTAGTGGGTCGCAACCCAAAAGTTGGTCACAAGATTGTTTTGAGTGGGTCGTGGAGTGTGCAGTCAAAGAAACAACAGCAACGTTTTTGTTTTTTTTTGTTTTGTTTTTTCTGAATCAAGTAGTGTTGTAGTCAAGACCACCTAATCTGAGACCAAGTCAAGACCAAGACCAATGTGTGTTGAGACCAAGACAAGACCAAGACTTTAAGGGGTTGAGACCAAGACAAGAAGTTTTATATCCAATCACAATAATGATGTTAATAAATATATCAGACAATGCACCGGTAATTTAGTGATATCCTCGCAGTTGTGGTCTTGACCGGTCTTGAAACAAAATCCCAAGTCTTCTTAGTCTGAGACTGAGACAAGACCGAGTACAAATGTGGTTGAGACCGAGACAAGACCAAGATCTTCAAAAAATAGTCTTAAAGGTGCAATATGTAAGAATTTTGCAGTAAAATATCCAAAAACCACTAGGCCAGTGTTATATATTTTGTTCACTTGAGTACTTACAATATCCCAAATGTTTGCAACTATTTGTAAATCGTGAGAAAATTGTAATTTTAACCAAGGCTCCGGGACATGTGAGGAGTCGCCTGTCAATTGCGCCATACCCGCATTACCCTCGGTTTCTGGTTTTATTTTGTAGAAACCATGGAAAAAACCAAAGACGCTTTAATATATTACATGTTTTAATAGACAAGGGAACAACTGTTTGGTTACATTTATAGACAGAAAACTAATTGTTATTATATAGCTCAACACGTTTAGTCTTATTGTTTAAATCTAATTTTCTTGATTTTTTGCGAGTACCATGCTTTACCATGCCTCAGAGAAAAACACTATTTTGTGAAGCAGCTAACATAGCATAATCAGATGCAGCTTTATTTTTAGTAACAGTAATACAGAATTTTCTCCATCATACAATACGTTTTAAAATTAATTGCATACCATTTATCAACACAAGCCATCCAGCATTTATTATTATATTCTAAAATCGATCTAGCTTACTGCAGTGTGCAACAAGTGTCTCACAGCAGCCACCAAGCAAACGCACAGAGTAATGTTATAACATTTTCAACACACTCAAATGTATCTAATATGATAAACAGAGCTGCGTTACCTCATACTCTTGACAGGAAAATCAGAAACGGCGCCGGCGACTGTGGCATAATAAAAGTTTCGCTGCTCGTGAGGCGTGTGTTGCGCAATCGCTCCAGCGGCCTCGTTCAGCTCCCGCAACACTCCGTCCTGCTCTGCTTCATACTACAGTAACGTTAATAATCGCATCCATGAACATGATTTCTTCCCGAGTCCTATCCCGATTATTTCCACCGGCTGTGATGTGAAGACCACATGTCCCAAGATTCCGCGCTCAAACTTGGTGTCATCAAGCTACGCCTTTGTTTTGAATAGGCCTCTAGCGACCTCTAGCGGACAGAAAATATTACATATTGCACCTTTAAGACCGGTATCAAGTACTACAACACTAGAATCAAGACTTTTATTTTGAAAGACTTGCGTGAAAGCTGTTGACTCTTCTGTCAGACGCAGTTTAAGTAAGTAGTGCCTCAGAAAAACGCATTCCTGATTCAGTATTTGCAGTCAGATGAGATGTTGTCAAGCTATATGTCAGTGACATTATTATAACATTATTTTCGTAACTTGTTACAAAATAAAAAGTCTCTCACCTCAGAAAAACAAACTTTCCTGTCCTATCAAATGTTATACTGTGCTCGAAGAGCTCAATCTTCAATTGCATGTGCAAATGTGGCGGCGCGCACTATATTTTATATCACAAAGAGCAAAATAGATTATGAGCATGCAATGTCATAGTTACGTTGTCAATAAGTTATGAAATTACCAAAAAGTACCAATAAATTACGTAACTTCTACTTCGTATGTTAGCTGGGAAGGATTAGCATGCAGGTATGATGTTCATTCTATTCATCAGGAGCAGTGTCCATATGTTTCATTAACAGTTCATGTTAGTATTGTGTATTTACCATGGTAACTGCTTTCAAGGCCAGATTATGTGAGTGGTGCAGAGCGGAGATTGTGTCATCGTGAGTGTGGAGTCTTTTCTTTTTCACTGCTTGTTTCTATCCCTAGTTTAATTGTCTTGCTTATGGCTGAATCACGGCAGTGCTGATATACAGTCCAATTGCAATCTTTGTTATGATATTATTGAATTTATTTAGTTTATTTATAGATTTTATTAAATATTATCAAATGTGAAATTTTATGTGTAGGTAAAAAGTCTCTGAGTTACGGCTGACAAGTCACATGCTTTCAAGTCTAACATTGGACTAGTGAGCAAATGAAAATACCGAATCTTGACAAGGTTGGCAAAGAGCTTTAGGGCAAAAAAAAAAAAAAGGTGAAAGTTGGCATGAAACCAAAGATGTGATAGTCTTTTTCTTCCTTATTGTGTCATATATCCAAGTGAAACAGCTTCTGGAACAAAAAAAAAATTGTAAGCAGGACTTGATTTTGTTTGACGGAAATTGATTGGATCGCTTTTGTTGTTTGTTATTGCTGCAAACTCATGCAAGTGACAGGTTGTCCCGCCCTCGCGCCAGTGAACATGTCATCAGAGAAGAGAAGAGCTGTTGTTGAAAGTGGGAGAAGTTATTTTGATTAAAGATTAGGAGGGGGACATGAATTAAAAACAATAATAATGATGATGATGTGCACGTATGATTTATTTATAATAAATAGGCCTACTCCAATATTTCAGTATTTCATATTTTCAATATAAGATTTTTTTCAATTTTGATTTCATGGTGACTTTAAAGCAGGATTTTTCAGCACAAAAAGTTATCATGCAGTAAAACACAGTTTGTCCATCTGCAAGTCCAGAACTAACGGAGGTAAAGCAGGATTTATCAAAATGATGTCTACTGCCATACAGTAGGCCACACACATATCAGTGCTGTTATTTCATTTGAAAACACTATAAAATGTGCGTTTACAGCTATTAAAAGTTCAGGGGGCATGCAAGAATCTTTCACATAGGGCTTATTTTTAAGCACCATTCAAAATGATCGACTGTGGTTTACAAGTGAAAGCAATAGGCTGGCGGCATGTTTGTTTGCCGCGGTGCGCAAACGCGTAGCGCACAGATTCCCTCCAATCAAGGTCGCGCCGAGCGCCTTCAAGAAGAGCGTCTGAACACGTCTTCGCTCTTCAAGTGTCAAACCCGCGACTTAGAGGCCGCGACACAAACTCCCCGCTGACACGGAAAACGGCTCGTCTCATCCAGTGACTGACATCGCTTTGAATCGATTCTGACACCCACCTTGTAAAAGTGTGTATAAAGTGTTTTGCAGGGGGAAAACGAGAAACCTCAGATGGAAGAAGAGCGTCCAACTTTCCCCCAAATGCAATACTATTCAGAGCAATAGCGTGACAGCGGAAGGGTGAAATGTTAGCTTGCACGATTCGTGACTGGCACCGTGTTGACATACCTGATGCCCGTGTATTTAAGCTCTTGTTCCCATGCAAGGACTCACTGTACCCATCGCGCACTCATTTCTCAACACGGTCAAACACACATCCAGCAAGGGAAAACGTTTGTAAGCTTTAAACCTACCTTTCCAGAGAATGACACTATAACATGGGGCAAGTTTGTCATGGTACTTGATTACAGTCCTTTTTTTCGTCCTCCATCTGTTACAATGTCGCCATTTTGCCTAAAATTCTGCAGGTTGAACTAAAACTCCAGGAGGGATGTTCGGTCTGTGCGTACACAAATTACACCATATACGAAGAACAAAATAAATGTTTACCTTCTTTAAAAGAGAAAGTGAAAAGGCAAGGTCATGTTATTTTATCACGGAGAAATAGTTCATTGGGTCTTTATAAAGTGGGGTGATGGTGAGACATACTGTAAATCCCCCGCTCGCGATATGGATTATTCCAGAGACAGAGGGTGAATTCTTCTTGGGTGAAGTTACTGCCGGTGTTAAAAAAAATAGACAGAAAAAGATGGTGGGGAGGTGGACTTGCACACCTAGGGATGTGGTCAATAATAATGTCATAATTGGCTGGAATGCTTTTCATTTTATCAGGAAGTGATTATAAGCATTTTTTCTTTTTGTTGTTGAAAACCGTAACACTTTTAGTGGAGATTTTAGTTGTTTGATAATAGATACAGGCAATTGTCTTGTTTATAAGAATACAATAATGAATTCCTGAATTGCATTTTTTGTTTTCTTCTGGTTTTGTTGTTCACTGTTGTTTGTAATGTCAGATCACAATTTAAAGGAATGGAATAAGATGTTTTGCAAATCAGTTTTGTTACCATAAAGATGTGTCAAATGTATTTTAAACCACATATTTAAACTCTACATGCAGTGATAGAGTGTAATTGAAATTGAAAGTTTTCATTCATGACATTGTCAGTGACTGGAATCCATTTTTTAGAAGAATATTTTAAACCACTGGGTAAGAACTAGTGGGTCATCACTCATGACCTAAATTTCATATGAATTTACCACCAATTCGAACACCATTAAGGAAACTATGGTATTATGCCCCAAAAGCATCTGTTACAAAAGAAATGCCAGCATGGACAGTTGTGTGACATCCTAAAAAAAAAACATGAACAAAACTATGCAGGGTAAAAGAAAAATGAAGTGGTGTTCTTAGCCAGTTAGACAGTAGCAACACATATTTATGCAAAAGTGTTTTTACAATATGTACAAGCACAGTTATACAGTTAGCATATTACATTTTTGACGAATATGGGCACATAGACTTGTCTGTTATATAGGATATAATTGTGTAACATTTTCGTTTTAGACCAGTAGTAAAGGAGGGTCTGCCATTTATTGTTTGGGGGGAAAAAATTTAATATTTGTTAAACAAAAAGTAAGCTAAGCAAAGTGAAAGTTAAGAAGCTAAAGTTTTAATAAAATCAAATGTAGTAAATGTGCATCAATAGTATTTTTTTTTTTTTTTTTTTTTTTTCAACATTTTGATTTTTCTTATTTCGACCTGATTGGTGGAATCTTATATACAGCATCATGGGTAATGTAGTTTTTCACTACAAATTTCACTGTTAAACATGATTATTTTAAAACTAAGATGAAATAATGCGGGCTGATGGCTTCAACAGAAGCAAATGCTATCAATTAACAGCCTCGTAGCTCACAGTATGACTGTCTTTAAAGGTTTTTAAGTTATCGTTAAAAATCAATTTCCCTATGGAGAATGTGAATGGAGTTTTTACTTCTGGAACTTAACTGTTGCACTCTATTTACGAGAGAGAGAGAGACTGTGAGTGTGAATTACCTGTATCTGTACACTGTCTCTGTGTGATATTGAAACTATGAATTTAATTACAAAAACAGCAAAACAAAAAGTTATCACCTCGTTGCTGAGAAATATAAGGTAGCTTTCAGTAGTGACGCTGTTTTATTTATAAAATTCATGGGGAAGAAGTTGAAAACCAGTTTCTGTGTGTGCGCAGTTTCTATATATAAAGTTTCCACTTCAATAAAAAAAGTAATTCATTTTAGGAGCTGTTTACACAACACCATTTCAACTAAAAATGAAACACTTTGTATGCGTTTTGGCCATTCATTTACACAACAACAGCGTTTTGGGGGTTTGAAAATGCAAACTTTTGAAAACAGGTTTCAAAGTTTAAGTTTTTGAAAACAATACCGTTATCATCTCCGTGTAAACAACAAAAACGCGGATCTGTGAAAACGGTGACGGCATGCACATACAGTGCTCAGCGTAAATGAGTACACCCCCTTTGAAAAGTAACATTTTAAACAATATCTCAATGAACACAAAAACAATTTCCAAAATGTTGACAAGACTAAGTTTAATATAACATCTGTTTAACTTATAACATGAAAGTAAGGTTAATAATATAACTTAGATTACACATTTTTCAGTTTTACTCAAATTAGGGTGATGCAAAAATGAGTACACCCCACAACAAAAACTACTACATCTAGTACTTTGTATGGCCTCCAGGATTTTTATTGTCAGCACCAAGTCTTCTAGGCATGGAATGAAAAAGTTGGTGACATTTTGCAACATCTATTTTTTTCCATTCTTCAGGAATGACCTCTTTTAGAGACTGGATGCTGGATGGAGAGTGTAGCTTGCACCTTTCTGGTGTAATTATTTTCTTTCTCAGGTCTTGTGACATTTCTCTTTCATGTGGTGCCATTGCTGACAGCATGAAATGGGAAGGTGTTTTAACACCCTTTTATAGTCAACTTTCTGTTGGACACCTGTGTAATGAATAATTAGACTCACCTGTGGTTGAATTCTTGTTAAATTAGACATTTGTAGTCTAAAATTTAGCTTTGCTCCAGAGACTTTCAGTGGGGTGTACTCATTTTTGCATCACCCTAATTTGAGTAAAACTGAAAATTTTGTTCTCTAAGTTATATTATTAACCTTACTTTCATGTTATAAGTTAAACAGATGTTATATAAAACTTAGTCTTGTCAACATTTTGGAAATTGTTTTTGTGTTCATTGTTTAAAATGTTACTTTTCAAACGGGGTGTACTCATTTACGCTGAGCACTGTATGTATTATGTGTTTAGTCTATAGAGATGCGCATTTGGCGTGAGTGCTCTGTAAAAGAATGCATATGTGTGCAGGCGCGTAGTCTTTCTTTACAAAGTGACAGACAACTACTGACGTGGCATGCATAATACAGCGTTTTTAGTGATTTTCACGGATCCGTGTGAACGGGGATCGTTTTTACAGCGTTGTCATCTATACAAAGAAAAAACGTTTCCGTTTTTTTTAACATCATTGTCATGTAAACTTACCTTTAGTGTGAGCACATACAGGCATGTCTGATTCTTAATACAATCTTAAAAAGCTATCTTTGCCAAGTGTGTCCGACTGCGTCCCACAGCAAACCACGCCCCTACTAATTACGCCCCCCTACCTCAAGTTACGCGCCCTACAATGGAACAGCCATTTGGGATGTCATCAGAGCCCCTCTGAAATCGCTGATGTCGTCACTAGTACTGCTCTTCTATTTCATTTTCCTTGCTTTTTAAGCTTCACTATCGCCACCTAGTGATAAGGCATACAGATCGTATAACATATCACAAGACGCCGTAGTCATCCTGTTTGTTTTCATCAGGTTTTAAAGTATTTTAATTATGAAACTCTACAGTAAATTTTATTTTTATGAAAGTAGTAGGTTTAGGGCAGGGGTGTCCAATCCTGCTCCTGTAGGGCCACTGTCCTGCAAAGTTTAGCTCTAACCCCAATTAAACACACCTGAACCAGCTGATCAAAGTCTTACTAGGCATACTAGAAACTTACAGGCAGGTGTGTTAAGTTGAGTTGGAGCTAAACTCTGCAGGACAGTGGCCCTCCAGGACCGAGTTTGGACACCCCTGGTTTATGTGTGGGAGTTAGGTTTAGTTATAATTACCATGAGTCTGTATTAATTTGATAGTATAATTTATTTTAAGTTTTACTATTAGCTGTTATTTCATACTTAAGATTTGAAAGCAATATAAGCTTGTCTTACAAACATTTCATACAAAAACATCAAATAATTTATTTCAAAAGATTGTTTTAGTCAATGACATCCTTGCTTGTTTCTTTGCGGGATGCGTAACTTTTAGTAGGCGTAATGTGTAGGGGCGTGGTTTGCAGTACTGCGGGACGCAGACAGAACCTTCTCATCTTTGTGGGCAAACGTTTCGCCCTCGCCTTGTGATGGCTTGGAATTCCAAGGGGAATCATGTTCAGACTAAGTCAGATATCCAGATATCGGATATGTATCTGATTTAAAACCACATTTGGAAGTGGCTCAGAATGATTGCGAAAAAAAATCAGATTTCGTGCGGATTTTGTGTTTACACGAGTGCAACAAGTGAAGGTGGTCGCTTCAACCCGCAGACTAACGGTCTCTTAAATAACCTTTATTGTAACTGTGACCTTAATTGTCTAGAGCCTGTAAACTGTTAGTGTCTTAAGGACTGTTCCACAGGTGCATGTGCAATAATTGTTTATTGTTCATTGAACAAGCATAACAAACATTATTTAAACCCTTTCCAATAAAGATCTGTAAAGCTTGGATTTTACATAATTATTTTAAAAATACAGTATCCTGAAAAAGGGATGTTTGTTTTTTGTTTTGTTTTTTTCGTTTGTTTTTTTTTTTTCTTTTCTTTTTCTGATTTTGTATATTACACATTGATTCTGTTTACTCTCTTTCATTCTTTTATCTCAGTCCTATACAGTTTAACATTTTAACATGATTGAAATCACTATAGAGTTATGAGCTTATGACAACTTATAGCATCAAATGTGCTTTAACATACTTACTATAGGGTAAGGGTTAGGATTGGGGTTTGGTTTAGGGTTAGTTGCATGTAATTATGCATAATTTATAGTAACAGTAACTACGTGTAACAAGGACACTAAAATAAAGTTTTACCCAAATGTGTTTGACATCTGAGCTGTGGGTTCAGAGAGACATGTTATGAGACAACAAAATCAAATTAATCTTTTAATGTGAATTGATTATAATAAATCATTAATTTATAATAAAATAAAAAAGAAATATCTGCCTGTAAACCTCAGCTAGTTTAAAAATATCTGGGTCCAATGCTGGAGCACCTTATTTTTTTGCAGAGAACATTAAACACAGGAAAGTTAATTAATCTGGAGAGTGTACTGTACATTTCTGATGAAATATCCAAATTAACATTAGGCCTCTGTTTTCAGAGCATGAAGTAATTCTTTTAATGGCCTGCCAAGCATACGCTGAAAAGTTTGATTTTGGTCTGCTGGAACAAGAGCAGAGAATCTCTAATAATTTATTATGCTGTTTGTGCCTCACGTTAGTAGTTATCATTCCCTACCTTGGGGTACAATGGGCCATTTTTATCCATTTTCACTGGCTCACATTTTTTCTTGATCCCGTACGCTGCCGACTAAGCTTGAGCCTGGAGCAATGGTGTCGAAACATCACAGGAAACTACATTATTATACCGCTGCCTGTTAACAGGCAGAAAAGAGACAGTGTACCCGTTTAAATCTGGGGGCAGAAGAATGAATACAAAGGATTAGAGAGTTCATCATTTCACCAGAGGTGGTTTGTCTTTAAAGCAGGGCAGCGCGCAGAGCTCACCGCGTTTCATCCATCCTGTTCACTGGCAGCTCTGAGACCTAAACATATTAATGAAAGACTATTTTTCACTCGCTTCGCCCATCAACTCAAGGTCACTCGTCTGCGTTCACCTGTCCTTAAGGGAGATACAGGAGAAGTTCAATGTTTGTGGGGGCACAGTTTAATAATGTCTTTTGAAGACCTGATCACTTTGAATATGTGTGTGGGTGGGTGTGTGTGTGTGTGTGTGTGTGTGTGTGTGTGTGTGTGTGTGTGTGTGTGTGTGTGTGTGTGTGTGTGTGTACAGGTTTATATTACATTGTGGGGACCATTTGGTTCCCCTACATTGTGGGGACCAGCCACCAGATGTGTGGATGCGATGGTAACTGCAAAAACATTTCTTCCTCCTCTTTGCAGAAGATGACAAAGCCACAAGGTGGCAGAACGTCTCAATGTGTGGATGGACATGCAAGTCCTTGGACAACATGAATTGAAATTATTCAAAAGAATTCTAATAAATTATACATGTATAACCTAATAGGGCATCAGTCTTTACAAAGTGTTCATGCAACAATTCAGTAGATGTAACATTTTCACGTAACAGCTTCATGTTTTTAAGGAATATGTATTTTTTTCTTATCTTGTGTGCTGTGTATCAAATGGTATTATTTAAATCGCAGCATTTATTATTTATAACCATTTCATTTTATTATAAAAGAAACATGATCTTCCTTCACAAATAGCCAAAAAGAATAATAATCTTATTTGCTTTCTCGTGCTTCTCCTTTTATTCAGTCTGTGAGTTGTTTTCAGTGTCACTATATGCAAATGTATTGAATTCATCTCCACTTAACTTCGTGGAGTTTGTTGTTGTGGGTATAGTGTTGACAGGATTTTTTGCTATAGGTTTGATTCTTTTTGTTATCATTCGTAATCATTCACTTTTCCACTCTGTATTGTCTCTCTTCCTAGTTTGAAAGTGTTCTCTGAGTTTCAAAACTCTGAAAACTTTCCCTGCCAGAGGCTTTCTCTATCTCTTTTAACAGAGTATTGCATGTGTGTAAACTTAGCAGAGCTGTAGTTGATATTCTTTGTGCTGCGCTTTGTGAATGTTTTTAGCAAAGCAATTATGGCAAAACAGAGAGTTTAAGGTTATCACACCAATTCAATTATTCATGTCAGAGAGGTAGTGATGTCTTCCCATGGAGTTTTGTAGTTGATCTTTCTGTAAACAAGTTTTAAGAATGCAGGATTTGAAGTAGATTGCAAAGCCGGAGCTGTTTTAAGTGCAAGGCTTCGGCTTTGATGTTGCCTTTGTTGGGGGGCTGAACAATATTCATCAGAAATGGAAAGACCTTGGGCAAGAAACGAAGACTGATTAGTTCTGCCCACTGGAGATATCGGCAGCAATGGATGTTTCTGTAATATTTCTTTTCATTCCTCTGAATTTCTGAGGAAGAATAAAAAGAGAAAAGCTTTACATATCACCGATTCTTTTTCTCTTCAAAAGACTGAGAAAATCTTGTGTTTCTTTTGGTATGTCCATTGTTCATGCTCATTACTGCAATAAGCCGTATTGAGCCTCTACAGATCATTCTAGAAAGAGAATTGTCAATGACCCACTGCTGTTTTCCACTTAATGTATTATTACAAAAGAATAAAAGATAGTGGTGGGTTTGTGCCAAGGCTACAGGAGCACTGCCCAGGAAAAAAAAAGACCTCTGGCTGGAATGTTTGTTATGGGGTCCCGTCAAATAAATTGAGTCCTCTGGTAGATCGCTGTGTTTTAAGCAGAAAGCTAGAGATTTGCACTGTCTGTTCATCTCCATTATTTGACAATTAGAGGCAGCATCGTTGAGAAACAAGGTTTTTTTTTTTTTTTTTTCAAAGAGAAACATAATTAAAGCAAGTGCATCGTATGTCTGTGCAGATGTTTATTATTTGCTCTGAGATCTGGATAACTACACCAGGGAATCAAAGTTGAATCAACACTGCCTTAGGAATCCATGATGATGTATCAAGGCGCTCTTTTTATTTCGCCCTCTTTTGTTTATTTTACAATTTTTTTCTATCCCAGTTTTCTTCATACAATATCATCCAATTTTAGCTTTTCAGTTTAATTGGAAAAAGTGTGAAATAGAAAACAAACATTATATCAGTGGGAGACAGAGGCTAGTTGTCACTTTTTACCTCAGTGATTTTTTTTTTTTTTTCCAAATTCTTACTATTGAACATTTCCACCATTATTAAAATTATACAATTCACTAAACACACAGAACTTTTATGATCCAATGGCATGTTGTCATATATCGGGTAGGTAGTCCATTTCAGGGTTTTCATATAGATTTGACAGGAAATATAAATAAATAAATCCCTGTCTTGGTTTTATTGCGTTTACTTTTTTACCCAACAACAAAAATATGATGATAGGCTATTGGAAGTTTAGTTTAGTTTTACAAAACAATACCCTAATGTAAGGCACTTTGAAATAGATTTTTGAAACCTACAATCACCGCTAGAGAAAGCAAAAAAAAAAAAGTGTATTTGGACTTTTGATTTAAAACCTTATAGTTACTGAAATATAGTTCTTCTGACAACTTGCCCCATTATACTCTACAGCACTTTCCTCAAAATGTGAATATCAATATAATGATGATGAAAAATAGAAATTGCAAGTAAATTAGTAGTATTCCAGGTTATTAATTCTGATTGTTTACTGCTGTTATGGTTTAGTTTATAGATAACTAGTGTTACTGGTAAAGCTGCATCCTAGTTATTGTTCTGACTCTTGAAACAGCAAAGAGGCCAGTGTTAGACAGTGGAGATTGATTTCCGCAGCTTCATCAGACGTTAGGTCTATATTTCTTACATAAAAGGTAATGACCTCACATTTAAAGCTAGACACAGCTACAAGGTCTGTTTATTATCAATAACTATGAAAACTGATCTTGTGCTTTCTGAAACCATCCCCAAGAAGTAGCACATAAAAGTTACAATGGTAGCGTAGTTCACTTGATAAAGACAGCCAATTTGAAGCCTGCAGAGATTCTTGAGTGGTTGTCTCATTGTGCAGAAGAATGGAAGTTTATATTTCAGTAATTCGCCCCCTGTCTCCTTCCACTGGCATCGTAAACGGTGCCGTCCAGCCAAGTAACATCCTGTTACAACCAGCTGCAAATGTGCACATATTCAGGGAGCATACGGCAAATGACTGGAATGCAGACTCTGGCATGCTGAGCACACTCTCTCTCTTAACAGACAAGCGGCTGCCTTGCCAAAAGCACAAAACATGGCGAGAAACGGTCTTCAAACTGACAGTTGTGAAAATGCGCTGGACAGAAAATTAAAAGCTG
This sequence comes from Ctenopharyngodon idella, assembly GCF_019924925.1. Classification (NCBI taxonomy): domain Eukaryota; kingdom Metazoa; phylum Chordata; class Actinopteri; order Cypriniformes; family Xenocyprididae; genus Ctenopharyngodon; species Ctenopharyngodon idella. Next base: position 15,988,160 of record NC_067225.1, on the reverse strand, counting down.
TATGACCACTAGAGGTCGCTGCAGCTAATAAAATCAGCGTGACTGCGTAAAAGAAGACAAACCTGACAACTCATAACAAATACATTCTCTAATGTTACATAGCCTACCTCTGTTATATACAACCATACGATATTAAATGTATTCATCGTGCTTAATGTGTCAGTAAATACTTCCCCAAAATCTATTTTATTGTAGAGAGTAAAAACTCTAAGTAGCTGATTTACTGGCTTGAGACATAGACCTATTAAAATGAACTTGATACCAGGTGCTGGGTAAAAATGGCAACGAACATTGAAGCTAGATGTGAGTAAAGGTCTAGCATAATTTCTTACAGTAAGTTCCATTACAGTAAATAAATAAATAAATAAATGAATAAATAAATTTGTACGAATACTGTGAAATGTCAGTGTGATTCAGAGTATCATACTGATCTCAACACCTCACACTTCTCAGAGGAATAGAGTTGAACTATGTTACATTATCTGCCTTGAATATTGGCCTTGAGAGAACAACAAATGTGCTCATACTATGTCTTCCACACATACACACACGTGCCTGGACGTTGTCCAGCTGTGAGGGTGTAAACAGGAACTCACAAGAGAAGGGGAATCGGACACCATAAAACATCATTAGTGCTCAAACTCTCCCCGTCCACCACAGTCACATCCTTCTAGGGAAGAAAGACAGTAGATGAGAAGGACACATAGAAATACTATGTGCAAAAAAAATAAGACATGCAGTTCTTCAGTGAATAAAACCACAGGGCCCCTGTTGCAAGACCTAAGCTGAGTGTTACAGTGATACAGTGCAGGTCTGTCTCACCAGAGTAGGTCTGCTTTACCAGGGAATGACACTTATACATGGTGGCCGGGTTCAGCGCGTGATATAGGCCTAAAATATAATTTTTTATAAAGAACTAAGCAAAATTGCAACTGAACTTGACGGCCAGTGATCGCTCAGCATTTTCATGTATGGAAAACAACAGAAATGTTTGTGTTTCATAGAAAAACCACCAACTCCAAATAAAAATAACTATTATTATTATTATTTATGAATAATAAATAAAACTGTACTCAAAGCGACTGGCCCTCTAGCGGTCAATAAATAAAACTTCACGCGTCTTACAGAATAATTGTTTTGGTTGTGTTTGGCTCTGCGCTGATGAATATGGTTCTCGGTACTGATGTAGGCTACACATGTTGCGTTCATACTGCAGACAAAAGTGGCCACTCGGTGAATATGGAATATTGCAACAAAGTTAGTCAGTGGAGGGATAGAATTACAGTGACAGCTCTATAAAAGCACATCTTGAACAAAAACTATAGGCCTGTGAGAAAAACCTTTTCTCTCTTTCTCTTCATCCTCGTCTGTGTTCACAGCACATCATCACATTATAAATGAATGCGTAAACACTGACTTCAGTGGCCTATATGTTTTCTTTCGTATGACAGATTGCTGCGTGCCGTCTTTGTTAATGTTCTTTTGAGCAGCATGGGGTTCAGTTCGGATCTGAGCAATAAATCAGAATTGAGCACTGGGGGGCTGTTTACACGACACCGTTTTCAACTAAAAACTTTTTATGCATTTTGGCCATTCGTTTACACGACAAAGGCATTTTGGTGGCCTGAAAACGGATTTCAGTGTGCAAGTTTTTGAAAACGATACCGTTATCGTCTCTGTGTAAACTGCAAAAACGCGAATCTGTGAAAACTTTGACGGCAAGCACATGCGTATTACGTGTTTAGGCATGCGTGCTTGACGCGAGTGCTCTGTAAAAGAATGTTTATGTCTTTCTTTACAAACTTTTTTCACATGGACAACTACTTGTCTGGCATGTATAATACAGCATTTCATTTTCGCGGATCATGAAATCACATACAAATTCACAGTAGGCCTACTCATAATAGAGTAGGCAAAAAGATGACTTTCTACTTCCTGTGAGATTTTGAAGTCAAGATTTCTGAAGTGAAATCAAAATTCAGCACAGCACTATAACAACCTATAATGAAATGACCCTTCACAGTGACCTAACATTCCAGCTAACAGGAAACATTATCAGAACTTTGGCAAACGTTCTGGCAGGGTTTTCTCGAAGTTATGAACAAATGTTATGTACAAATATCTTACATGTTGAGTAAGGAATAAGCCATCTCTTGTAACTCAACAAGTTACATAGCTTTAAACTTCCACTGTAGGCCTAATAATTACTGCAATGTCTTCAGACCTAATTATTTTGATTAATGAACCAAAGAGAGAACATACATTAATAATGGATAATGTCACTCCACAATATTAGGAATATTAGGCCTTTCAATCCTGCATAGAAACAAATGAATTTAAAACATAAGCTCACTAGAATATGCTGAGTTTGGTCAATCGGCCAAAGAATTTTTCACAAAAAACTAAAAAATAATATTTCATAAAATGCTGTGCTGATTCTCCCAACCACCCATGTGCATATGTTGTACCTACAATAATCACAGAACTTAATTAACAAATATAAAATTGTTATTTTTTGTCTTTTGGAAGCTGCATTCAAACATCATTTGGCTTAAAAATGCAAGTGGGGGGCATGTGTCCCCTCGGTTTAAATGAGCATTCCTTGCTAGCAAAAATATATTCTAAGAATGTAATGTAAAGTTATGAATACGTTATTTCTAAAAGTTCCCTGAATGTTCAAAAATCATGTTTTTGTGCTAACATTTTTGAGAACATTATTAAAGACCATATAACTTTGAACAGATGTTCTATTAATGTTACTGCATGGAAGAAAGTTTGTTCATAACTTTGAGAGAACCTTGCCAGAACGTTAGCCCAAGTTCTTAGAATGTCCCCTCTTAGCTGGGCTGACGCCCCAGTACACCAGATTACCATTTGGACATTCAGGAATGTTATTATTTTAATTTGCACTATTTTAAGTCTTAGGCTATTGCATTAGGACATATGAAGTTATATGAAAAGAAAATACAAGCCTGAGCACTGAAATGTGACTAAGCTTTTCTCACTGTAAGGCAGTATGGTTTACACAACCCAGGCTGGCCCAAATCCATCTCAAACCCTTTCTGTCATATAGTGAGAAACCTCAAGTTTCCTGTCATGCCAATCACTGTAGCTCAGAACTGCACTGCCAGCACCATCTAAACACACAAAGAGTGAAGAAAGACAGCTGGATAGGCTATACTCTCCTCACCACACACTCACAGGAGATGACTAAACAACATTTGAACATGTGAAAATATTGATTGATTCAGTTTATACCACCCACATGTGTCAAGGTGCTTATCATATAACTGTAATCATTGGCCTGTGGATGACAGATTTAGATTTTGGATAATTAAGTCAGTTTCTTGTTGAATATGCAATTGGATTAAACAGTTGATTATGACACAGAAAGACAACGATCTCCAAAGTCAGCTCATATAATGACTTGACATTGACGCAAGCACATTTTAAGTCATGGAGACCCGGGGCCCTCTAGTGGTCTTTTTAGGTATTTTTTTTTTGGAGGGAACTATTTCTGTCCATCTTTCTGAGAAAAAGGTAGCCATAAGTACCTTCTACCATTCATCTCCATGACTGTTGCTTGGCTGGTGGAAGCAAGTACACAACGCCCCCAAAAAAACAACTGGGCACTGTTGAAATCTCTACAATTCTATAATGAAATATAGAAATATATAAGTTGCTTTCATTTTTCACATAAAATTTCTAATATGATCTTAGTCAGTGTAGATGCCATATTTTATTGTTCATGAATGAATACAACACTGTGAGGGATAGTTTTAAGGTCTTGTGTCATTTTTAATTTTCACAATACCATTTCCATAGGTTTTTTTGTTGTTGTTTTTTTTTTTCCTGTTTGTATTTAAATTAGAACACCAATGCAATGTCTTGTTTTAAATGATAGAGTCTTTAGGAAATAGAAACAATTCCTATACTATAGAGTTGACCTTATCAGAATCAAGGAATAGTTGTGGAAAAGTTATGGAGGAAAGATGTCCTTTAGTGGCCATTTAATTAGGTGAGAGTCTCTGAGAGTTGACCTTAATAGTCTGCCAAACAAACCCGAATACGAACCCAGTTGATTTCATCGTAAAGGTCCAGAGCGGCTTGCGGACTGCAGACGGTGGTGTCAGAAGTCTGCTAGCAGGATGAGTTATCCCTGCTCCTCATCCCGCCAAGGACTAAAGCCTGACTGATCCATAGCGTCCCTGGCCAGAAGATCCTCACGGGAGCCCCTTCCTCGCTGCACGGAACGTTCCGTCATCTCTGTCTCTCCTCCACTGTCTGAATGCATCTGTCTGCTGGCACAAGAGAGAATGTCCTGCTACACACACGCTCACACACTTCCATTTCTCCTGCATTTCACCCCACTCTGCTTTTCTCTGTTTCCCTCATCTTTACTCTTCTTTGCTTTACAAATACAGACAGTTTTCTGGTTGCTGTCCTAGGACACGTGTTTCTCTGCTATCCTGCAGTGAGCAGCAGGTGGGACTGCAGCAGGTACAGCTCAGATAAAAGCAAGCAAATAACACAACCATGTATAGCCTACATATCACAAGATACATTACATCTCAGTGTCAGTGCACAAAAATGTACCAGTACCATATTTGTACTTCAAGCTATGTTAAAATGTAATTTATTCAATGTTTTACAATGACCTATTTTTCCAGCACAACACCTGAGGAATACATTCACAAGCACATTTGTTTGCTGTTCACACCAGGGAACCTGTGTCACACCTGTTCACAGGTTCACATTTTACAGCCTTATTGGGTTAAAAGTACATAAAAATTCTTTTTTCTTTTTCTTTTTTTTTTTTTTTTACACTGGACTGGAAAGAAAGTTTGTGAAATTTGTTTGCATCAGCCATGTCATCTCTCATTCTCACAGTTTCCAACCCAATCTCACAGGAAATCGTATAACTATTTTATGAGGTGGGGATTTTGCATGAATTCATACCCCAAACCCCACCCCTATAAATATAACTATCACTGGGACATAAGAAGATTTAATTCATACATGGGTCAATGACGTGACGGGACATTTTTTTATCCAAAGGCCGAAATAATAATAAAAACAAAGATATGACATACAAAGTATGTAAGGTAGTACAACTATCTCTTTTATTGAATCCAAAAGGTTTTAATTATATTTTGCTACATATAAAGGTATTTTAAAGATTTTGAAGTGTCAAAAGGTCATTCGGTTTAACCGTCCAAAGGCCAATGCAGCCAATTCATAGTGCAAAATGGTATTAAAATTATAGAAGTCGTTTCTTTGTTATGAGAAAGAATTTCCGGAAAAATAAATTTCATTGCTGTCATTCGGAATAACCAGTATAAAGGGACCATTTTGGATCAAGTCATGTGGTCAATATCATGTGACAGGATTTGACATCATTCAGACACCGGCAAAGGACCATATGGTTGTGATGCAAAGTAACTAACTCTCTCTTAACTATTTAAAAAATTAATGTTTTCACTTGCTCATACGCATATCCCGAAACATCAGGTCATTCGGCACAACCGCTATAAAACACGTTTTTTACAAACAAAAAATGTTGTAATATTTTAAAAACTTATAAAATGTAATATAAAATGTTTGATTGTCCTTTTGCTAGATAACTAGCAAGCTAACTAACTAGCTAGCTAGATATCAGCCTGTTAGCATTTTTTGAAAATATCGTCATTCAGTATAACCAAAAGTGTCATTCGATAAAACCGAAATTTTGGTTAAACCAAATGACTTTTTTAGTGGCAAATTTTGTCTTGTAAAAAATGACAAAAGCAGTGTTAATTGATTATAAAAACCACATAATCCCTTTCTTAACATGTAATAAAACTCCATTATGTTTTTTTTTTTTTTAACACTTTTAAAAACCTTATTCGTCAATGACCCACATATTAGCTACCAGTTTTCCAAAACAAAATAGTTATGGAATGCCATTGAATTGTGTTGGTGTTTCTCTCACTTCCCTCTGTTTTTTTTTTTTTTTTTTTTTCTTTTCTGCTAGAATAATTTCCTGCAGGACAAACAGATTTACAATTTAAAATGTGTAAAGTCTTCATTCCATAACAATGACCTGCTGTCTGAGCTTCTGCTCACATGTTTAATTTGCTCTAATTTCTAAAGCGACAAACTGAAGAAGGCTAATGAAATTTTCTGTGTCAAGGATAGCAAAAGAGAGCCGTATGGTCAGTCAAAATCCTCCTCATATACAGCCTACACATTTTTTCCATACTTTCATGAAGTGCTAATGATATGTATATGCTCATGAGAGTGAGATATATTCTTCCAAACTGAAGTGATGTGGCTGAACATGCAAAGTTAATAGTCCACTGGTACCTGCAAACCACATCAACACATCTTTAGAAAAGATGAATATTCCAGGTCCCCCACCATTCAACCAGACATAAACAGAATTGTAATTCAGCCTGATTATGTGTTAACACATATGTAACATATGTTTTCAGCCACATGGTACCCATGGTACAACACTTACAAGACATGCTGCAAAAAGCATGCTTCGAAACCTCTCGAGCAGTAAGGGATTATTCACCCAGAAATCTAAATTCTGTCCTCATTTACACACCCTTGTGTTGTTTCAAATCCATATGACATGGAACATGTAAATATTACTCATATATAGAACACAAAATGAGAAGTTTACCAGAATGTCTCTTGCATTCAGTGAATGAAATGGAATCTCTCAGGCTCCAAAATGACAAAAAAAACACCACAGAAGTATCAAAAACGTGGTACATACTGTATGACGTACTGTATATGCTATATTCCAAGTCAACAGAAATTGTGTGACGAAGAAACCTAAATTGTTATTCAATGATAATCTTGCACTCTGTTAACCATTAGTTTGATCCTGAGAACCGAATCAGTCTGATTAGAGCATGAATCAATAGATTCATTAAAAACTTCAGACTCACAAGCTCTCGTGAACATACCAAGAAGAGCGAGAGTGCTATTAAGAGCCCGTCCACATGGAGACATGGAGTTTAGATGTATACGTAAAAATTTTGTATCGTGTCAGCGTTTCGTCCAGACGGATCCGGCATTTTGGAAGCCTGAAACCGCTGTTTTTTGAAACCGGATCTGAAACCGATACCCTTGCGTTTTCGTGTGTACAGCCAATCCATATATTTTGTGAAACGATAATGTCATCACCCTATGTCTCGACCCTAGTCAGACACCGCTACGTCACGTAACAGCAACAACAACAGTGGACTACATGCTTGTTTTCGTTAGCTTTCGTTAGTCAGTTTCAGTGTGTACGCAGATATTTCTTGAGACGAGGAAAAAAAGATTGGATAGGGAATGCTCTGGCTTTGTGTGGATGAACCCTCTCGAAAAAAACAGCATATGCTGGTTAGGTATGTTTTGAAGCATAAAAGCTGGTTTGAGCCGGTTTATGCTGGTCCTTAGCTGGTCATGAGCTGGTTTAAGCTGGTCAAGTGCTGATCCTAAGCAACTAGCTCCAGCTCAGGACCAGCTTAGGACCAGCACTTGACCAGCTTAAACCAGCTCATGACCAGCTAAGGACCAGCATAAACCAGCGCAAACCAGCTAAGGACCAGCATAAACCAGCTCAAACCAACTTCCATGCTTCAAAACATACCTAACCAGCATATGCTGTTTTTTTCAACAGGGAAGATTTTCAATGAATAACGACTTAAATTTTAGTATGTTCCAAACTCAAAGCTATGGCTTCAGAAGATATGGACAGCTTTTATGATGCTGTTTTGTCATTTTGGACCCTGGCACTTTGATTATAAAGAAAAGACTGGCAAGGATATTCTTCAAAAATCTTAATTATGGACTGAGATAAAAAGGGTTGGGTTAGTTCAGCATCACAGGCTGTTCTTTTGTATCGTTCACTGTGGTATAATGTAGAAGGTCATCCTCACATACTTTTACACAAGCTGTCCTAAATCATAAGGAGTGTAGCATATCCTCTGTCAAACTCTGAGCCTTACATAAGATTTAATAAAAAAAAATTTCTCCTACGGCTACAGTGAAGAAGATTTGTGCACAAATAACATAGTCCCAGGCTGAGATCCTAAATAGAAAACACAAAAGACCCCATTCTTCTGAGGTTTGGCCATGTCTGCTTTAATTTTATTCCCTAGAGCATGTTTCTCTGGCCTTTCACTTTAATCATGCTTTTGAATAAACAAAACTGAATCAATATCAATTTCCAGAACATTCTCTCGCCCAAATCATTGATTGAAACATCAATAAGCCTGTCCTAGATCTTTGCTGTGGAGTCAACATTTGGTTCTTTCATAAACAGACACACAGCTTTAATTATGCATTGATTACGTTAAATAAAAAGCCAACAAATGTCAAATCAGTGTGCTGAAAGAGTCCATTGGGAAATGAGTTTGAACTTGTAAATCATTTTTAACATCTTGACTTATTGCTTGCAATTTTGTTGCCACCCTTTCCTGTTAATTATATATCAAGCACCATTTATAGGCTGGCATATTAAAGTCTAGGGAGTAAGGGATAAAGACTGCTAAAAATGTAGTTAGCTAACATCCTAGTGCAAGCCTTGTAATTATTATTGCCTTTGCAGTAATTGTTTCCTCTTGTTTTTCTGATTGTTTAATTATGGAGAACACCTGGGTTACAGATCCATACGTATCAGTTTGCCAGCAATGTTTGCATTGATTTTTTTGTGTCTTACATTCTTTAATCCCTCAGACAACATTTAAAAAAAAAAAAAAAGATAATACTGTTTTTAGGATTTAAAAATATAGATTTGAACCTAATCTTATTTTAGTCTTCTCTATCAATACACCTGCAGTCAGATGGGTGAAGTCATCCTTCTGCATATAGGAACACTAACTGGTTTCTAGTTATAGGCACATTCCCTTGTGTGTACAAGTCAATGTTGCGAAAATATCTCGAGTAGAGTGTTGCGACAAAAATGTGCAGATGGAGAAACCAGCTGCTGAAAGCATTACTCATCAAAGTGTGTTTCTCTCATTGTGAGGTATTTGTGCTGCAGTTTGCCACCTGTGCAGGCCATAGAACACAATATCAATAAGAGCCCTTGATTTAAACAACCAATGAGGTGTTAGTGGACAAATAAAACCCACTTGTTAATCTGTGGGGAATTTGTTTTCCCCCACTACACAACAGGGAGAGTAGGAATAGCCAATATTTTCATGGCCCATTATATAAGATATTGTCATCTTTGGAAGTTTTAACACTCAAAATGGTGCATTTTAACCAATGGAGTCCTCGTTCATGGCCCTCCCAGTTGGCAAATAAATTACGCATTTGAAGGTTGATTCGACACATTTATGTCATGTGTTTTTCATAGCAAACCATGGTATTTTGCACAGCTGTGCTCCACTATAGGATAAGATACCTCAACAGTATATATAAGCATGAAAGAAAAATGATACAGATAGTATCATAAACAAAAAAGTCACTGTAAATAAATGGATCTGGATTTAACATTGTATTTCTTTTACTCCTGCCTTATATGGGGAAGAACTTAACTTAGTTTGCACTCCAGAAGTCCACTGAGAGGCTGGTGGGGGACTGTTTACATTTGGAATAATCAAAACGATATGATTTTTGTGAAAACCCATTGTGGAACTGTTAAGAGATCATTTATATCATAGTCCAACCATTTGACAGGTTCAAGAGCAAATAGATACAAATGTCTCAGTAAGGCCAATCCACAGATGAAAACTGGCCTTCAGATCTGGGTTTTCTCTGAGCTGTTTATGTGATCTACACATGGTAAAGTCTCTGGAACGTTATCGATCCTACAGGAGAGGGAGGTTAAAGAGATCTGCACTTTCTGACAGCATAAACTGATAAACAGCCTCTAGCCCCAGTTTCTTCTTTCTTTTTTCATTAAGACAAGAATGACCTTAACAGAGCAACTAACATGACGTTCCATTGGTAAACTTTCTGTAGTGTTGCGTAAAGTGCTATTGAATATTAATATGAGAATGATTGAAGCATTTCTTAAAAAAAAAAAAAAAAACTAGTTATCATGCATATACAGGGCATAACAATAAGTAAGGTTGAGATGTTTAATAAAGAGGCTTTTTTAAACTTCAAAATCATTGCTTGAAGATGCTGGGGTAATCCAGCAGATAGGGAAAGGATCACATACATGCAAAGCATGCACTTTTTTTTTACACCTGTTTGTTTGCAACTGATTTTACCACCATTATAGCCAATATATACACAGGATATGCATGCACTAAGATGCATGGGATTAATTGAGGAATTGACAGTGCTTGGAGATGCTGGGGAATGAACCTAGGACCTCATTCTTATAAATCATACTAAATTAAATGTTTTCAACATCTAAAAATGCAGAAAGTTTTCTGTAATAGGTACTGTAGGTTTAAGGGTAGGTTTAATGTAGGGGAATAGATTATACAGTTTTTACAGTATACAAGTGTGTGTGTGTGTGTGTGTGTGTGTGTGTGTGTGTGTGTGTGTGTGTGTGTGTGTGCGTGCGTGTGTTTGATAGTTCCGTATGTTTGCAAGTGCTTTTTACTACAATTATAGACAATAAGCCCACTTCGGAAGACAAAAGAACTAATGTGCATGGTTTGCATTACAGTACTGTATGTTTTCAGCTGATTTCTTTTGTTGGATAAATTGCTTTGATTGTTTTTCCTCTTTTGTAAATCGCTTTAGATATAAGTGTCTGCAAAATGAATAAATGTTAATGAAATATAAATGATTTCTACCACAGTTATAGACAATATATACACACTGGGAGACATTTGCTCTAAGGTGGATAGATTAAAGTATTTCATTAGAGCATTGACAGCACCTGGAGAAGCTGGGAATTATATGAAAAGCATGAATTCAACCACTGAGCTACATTCCTATATGTCAGCTCTTTTTTGTACTTTATATGACTCATTCTATAATTTAGGGTACATTTCACATCAGAAAAAAAAGAGTAAAATCAATATGCTTTCTTAATAAAACAACTATTGGTTTCAGTTTATTATATATACAGTGGGTACGGAAAGTATTCAGACTCCCTTAAATTTTTCACTCTTTGTTATATTGCAGCCATTTGCTAAAATCATTTAAGTTCTTTTTTTTTTCCTCATTAATGTACACACAGCACCCCATATTGACAGAAAAACAAAGAATTGTTGACATTTTTGCAGATTTATTAAAAAAGAAAAACTGAAATATCACATGGTCCTAAGTATTCAGACCCTTTGCTGTGACACTTATATATTTAACTCAGGTGCTGTCCATTTCTTCTGATCATCCTTGAGATGGTTCTACACCTTCATTTGAGTCCAGCTGTGTTTGATTATACTGATTGGACTTGATTAGGAAAGCCACACACCTGTCTATATAAGACCTTACAGCTCACAGTGCATGTCAGAGCAAATGAGAATCATGAGGTCAAAGGAACTGCCTGAAGAGCTCAGAGACAGAACTGTGGCAAGGCACAGATCTGGCCAAGGTTACAAAAAAATTTATGCTGCACTTAAGGTTCCTAAGAGCACAGTGGCCTCCATAATCCTTAAATGGAAGACGTTTGGGACGACCAGAACCCTTCCTAGAGCTGGCCGTCCGGCCAAACTGAGCTATCGGGGGAGAAGAGCCTTGGTGAGAGAGGTAAAGAAGAACCCAAAGATCACTGTGGCTGAGCTCCAGAGATGCAGTCAGGAGATGGGAGAAAGTTATAGAAAGTCAACCATCACTGCAGCCCTCCACCAGTCGGGGCTTTATGGCAGAGTGGCCCGACGGAAGCCTCTCCTCAGTGCAAGACACATGAAAGCCCGCATGGAGTTTGCTAAAAAAAACACCTGAAGGACTCCAAGATGGTGAGAAATAAGATTCTCTGGTCTGATGAGACCAAGATAGAACTTTTTGGCCTTAATTCTAAGTGGTATATGTGGAGAAAACCAGGCACTGCTCATCACCTGTCCAATACAGTCCCAACAGTGAAGCATGGTGGTGGCAGCATCATGCTGTGGGGGTGTTTTTCAGCTGCAGGGACAGGACGACTGGTTGCAATCGAGGGAAAGATGAATGCGGCCAAGTACAGGGATATCCTGGACGAAAACCTTCTCCAGAGTGCTCAGGACCTCAGACTGGGCCGAAGGTTTACCTTCCAACAAGACAATGACCCTAAGCACACAGCTAAAATAACGAAGGAGTGGCTTCACAACAACTCCGTGACTGTTCTTGAATGGCCCAGCCAGAGCCCTGACTTAAACCCAATTGAGCATCTCTGGAGAGACCTAAAAATGGCTGTCCACCAACGTTTACCATCCAACCTGACAGAACTGGAAAGTATCTGCAAGGAGGAATGGCAGAGGATCCCCAAATCCAGGTGTGAAAAACTTGTTGCATCTTTCCCAAAAAGACTCATGGCTGTATTAGATCAAAAGGGTGCTTCTACTAAATACTGAGAAAAGGGTCTGAATACTTAGGACCATGTGATATTTCAGTTTTTCTTTTTTAATAAATCTGCAAAAATGTCAACAATTCTGTGTTTTTCTGTCAATATGGGGTGCTGTGTGTACATTAATGAGGGGAAAAAAATGAACTTAAATGATTTTAGCAAATGGCTGCAATATAACAAAGAGTGAAAAATTTAAGGGGGTCTGAATACTTTCCATACCCACTGTATATATATATATATATATATATATAATTTTTTTTTTTTTTTTTTTTTTTTTTGCAAAACTCCAGTCCATGGACAATGTGGATGTAAACTATACCCTGAAATAATATCGGAAGCAGCAGTTGAAATATTTAAATTGTAAAAAATCTTTTAAAACATAGTTTGACAATGACAGTAAAATAGTTGAAAATTTCACCATTTTGCCTCATAATTTCAGTAGCAGGCCTTGTCTGGCCAACCAAATGTTATTTTCTTGAGGTTAACCTCAAAATTGCAATTAATATAATCCTTGACAATAGGTCATTGGAGATAAAATATAGAATTTTTTTTTTTTTTTTTTTTTTTTTTTTTTTTTTTTTTTTTTACCATAATGTGTTCAAAATATCTGCCATAAAAGAAAATGACATCACATGATGTTGGTCACATGGTTTCAGGATAAATAATGTTTTTTAGTTCAGGGGGTGTTAGTAGTTGAAAGAATTTTTGCAGACATTAATAAAATGAGATATTTTCTTATTTGAAAGAAAATTTAATTTGAACCTAATCTATTTTTCTAAGGTATTCAGATTTTATAAATACATTTAATATAGATAATGACTTTAACATTTTTTGAACTCAAAACCCACTCACTTCAAAAAGTGGACATAGCAAAAACTGTATTTTAAGGGACACAAAGGCAATTTCAAGCAAGCTGAAAAACAGGCAGCATGAAATATTAGTTTGAGATTAAAATATGCATTCTAGATACAATATATTTCTGAATAAAACTGTTAGAAAAATATATATCATAAATGGACATAAAATGTATGTAAAAATCATACAATTAAAAAAACATACAAATTTGGAGATTTGTGCTCCAATGTTCATGGGATACATTAACTTTCTGAGGAATGCATTAACTTGGAGATGCTGGGGGTAAGAGCTCATACATGTGTAAGCATGTGCTATACCACTAAGTTACATTCCCAGATATCAGCATATATATTTCCATGACTCAACAGCATATTAGACAGGTAGTCATAATGTTTTAACTCATCATGAAAATATGCTCTAATGTGCATGAGATACGTTACAAGTTACATGTAGGCCTACTTACTTATGCAAATTATGCATAATTACAAGCAACTAACCCAAAAACAAAAATACATATTACACTGTAACAGTGTAATTAAATATTCACAATTCCTTAAAGACATTGGGGTTCAAACCCAGAACTTCATGCAACACATGTGCTCTAGCTACACTGGAATGTGCTCATTAAAGGGTTAAGAGAAGAAAGAGTGAGTAAAAGAGAATGACACATGGAGAGAGAAGAGACACAAACTGTAGCCAGGACTGACCTAAGTGCAAAACAGACTGGATGTCTGCTATTCTGTTATTGACAAAGCAGGAAGTGCCTCAGGACTCCTCAGGGAAACCTTAAGGTAACAAGCCTGAAGAATCCAGCCATTATGTCAGCAAGTGCCAACAGCACAGCCCTTCTCACAAATACCAGCTGCTGGCAAAAAAACATTCATAGCAGTGCCAGTGTGCTACTCACAAATACCAGCGGCTGGCTGCAAAGGGAAATTAGAAACACTTTATGCAGACAAATTCTTCTCTCTCACAATTTAGTAGACATAAACATGTGAATAAAGGGACGTATGATAACACATTCCACAAAATCCATCAGAGAGACATGGTGTGTGTGTGTGTGTGTGTGTGTGTGTGTGTGTGTGTGTGTGTGTGTGTGTGTGCGTGTGTGCGTGAGCCACCACAAACTTAACTTTATAATAAAACGTAGTCTGGTAGTTTGCTAGTTGGTCTCACAGCAAAATGTGTTTGTTTCTAATTGTGGTGTGTGGAAGAATAGAATAGAATAGAATAGAATAGAATAGAATAGAATAGAATAGAATAGAATAGGTTCTTCTTTATTGCCCAAGCAATAGGCTACAATACAATATACAATAAACAATACAACACTTTATACAACAGTTAGGTCCAGTCCTCTAAAGCCGCTTTTCCACCGTCGGGCCGAATGGCTGTCATTGCGTAACCGCTCTATTCCGTGCCGATCCGGGCCAGCTGGTACGGTTACGGTTTAATTTTCCACTGTGGGGCGCTCTTTTGAATGTAATACAAAAGCGTCAGTCGTTGCCTTGGTAACGCAACGGTTTACTGGTGATATGACATGTAAATAACGACCGCGTTATAGAGATATTTCTTTCAATTTTATAATTAATTTGTGTTTACGTCGCTCAAATAGAGCGCTTAGCCAGCTACAGAGAAACTGGTAGCCAGGCAACAGACCTATCCTGAGTAACAACATCACTTCACGGATTCTACTAGCACGATTCAGCACGGTTATGCTGTGTTCCAGACGAGGTTGGACGTGGGAATATCCCAAATTAAATGTCCCACTTCAGACCTCAGCGCGTTCCGGTCACAATACGTCACGTTCACATGTTGACCACATGATGTCGCCATGACACCATGAGAGCATTTTGTGTTTTTGTGTCAATTATGGCAAAACAGAATAAAAAAACATAAAATCGCTTTGAAAACAGCTTACGAAAGCAAAAAAAAAAAACGAACGTAAGATTACATTAACTTATTATCTAATGTTAAAGTTTGTTTTTACGTTTATATTCATTGGAAGCAGGACGCGCCGACATCTTGGAAGTGACGTCAAATGATGCGTCTCGCTGAGGTCGGGGTTGATAGATAAACCCCGAGTTCACACGCCGAATGTCCGACTTTGAGTGGCATTCCAGACGTTTTTTTCTAGAAGGAGGTGGGGAAAATCCAAAATCCGATCTGCCTGGAACATAGCATTAGACGAACCGTGCCGAGAATTCCGTCCGAGAACGGTTTGTAATCGTGCCGTGCGGTACAAGCTCAAGTGGAAACACAACTGGAACCGTTCTTTACCATTCTAAGAACCGTTCAGCCCGACGGTGGAAAAGCGGATTAATATTCCTTTTGAACCTTTTTTTTTTTTTTATCTGGTGAAGAAAAATATATGAACTTATTTGACAATTTTATTTGAAATGTGCATTCTCAAAATCAAGTTCTTGCAAAGACTATCCACCTTATTCCTGATTAACTGCGTTTCGAATTATGGGTTGCACTTCCGGTTTGGGGAACTTCCATTTAAAAAGACTGAAACGAATCGTTTCAAATCATAAGGTTGCCCTACAAATAAAGCTTATCCGTCAGTTTGACTGAATGAGCTGTCAATTTTTCTTTCATGTTTTATTTTCAGACATCATGAGAATAACGTAACGCTTGGTATTTTAACGTAACATGTTATAACAAGAATATCTATGGCAAGAGCTCTTTTCAGTCGCTGTCGAGTCGAGTCTTTCACTGACTGTCGAGTCGAGTCTTTCACTAACTGTTTACAGCTTAACAGAAGTTACACCCATAATTTGCGCAAAGCGTCATGGGGCGTGGGAATAAGGTGGATAGAATAACACAAGATGCATCACTCGAATTGTTTTGAATGGGAGAAAGTGCAACGCGCAATAAGCCCCGCCTTCTAAATAAGAGCCAATCGCCGATTGGAAAAGTCATTGTTGATGTTTCCCCATTTAAAGAGATAGGAGCTGCACTTGAATGCCCAAGCGGCATTTCAAAGATGGCCGCAGAGTGAAATGACTTGTCTTAAAGGGACTTTGGTTCTTGTTTACTGGAATGTTGTATACAAGCAACATCACACTCGCAATTGTGCAGTTGAAGACTACTGAATATTAGCACAGCTGTGATTTTCTGTGGCCAAACCAGTACAATATGTGTTATGTTGCTTAAATATACAATACAGTAAATGATATACTGACATAGATTTCATCTACTGCCATTAGGTTCTTATGGTCTTCTTCCCTGTCTGTTGCAGGGATTTCGATCATTTCATATGTAAGGAAATGGGGTGTCTCATTTTGAGAATAACCCATTTCCTGGTCACAGTATGAAAACAGTAAACATGCTTCTGTGAGTCCATTCAATGAGGCTGAGCGCTCACCAACAAAGCAACCTCTTCTTCTCAACATGGACCATAAATCAAACACTACGCTCTGATGACTGAGAGCTTGCTCTGAAAAACAGAGCTCTTACCACACATGCACTACGCCCTGACCGACTTCAACATTTCTCACATTTTTATCTTTGAACTGTACATGGCCTCTGCTCCCAGAGGAGTCAATGTAAATACACAAAATAACTGACCCCACACTCCACCGATGACCTTTCTCTTCTACAGCCGTGGGACACACTCCTCTACTGGCTAGAGGAACATAGAGGAACATACCAGATGGTTTCAGGTAAAACCAAACAGCATTTAGGATCTATAAGTCTCAAAACTGAGGCAGTATAATTGCAGTGAAGAAAAGATTACATCTCTGGCAGTGTTTGTTTATTCATTTGTTCATTGGTTCCTTCCTTCCTTCCTTGTAGTATTTTTATCCATTATTAAAATTTCCTTTAAATTTAGTAATTTAATTTAGTTTAAATTTATCTTCATCATATTATATTAATTAATGTTCTGTCATGACAACTCTCGAAGAGTCTGACATGGTAATGAGTATGACAATGTTAATATGTTTGGTCTTGGCGAAATAGATTTGCTACGCTGCTGCTGCTTTTATTGCTGCTGCTGTGGATTTTAGCTGCTGCAGAGCAAGTACATGCCACTGCCAATACACATGACATGTTGTTATGAGCAAACAAGCATGCTGCTGCTGTACAATCATACACGAATCACCCCCGTAGCAGATCTATACAGGTGGAGCTGGGGAAGGTGGAGGGTTTCTGAAAGCGTGCTGCAAAATGTTACAGCAAACAATAGGCAAGAATTTAAATGTTGAGCGGCAAGCTCATCGGCTACCAATACAGTGGGAACCAATCAGCTGTGTCCTACTGAGAATGATGTAATTGCAAGCAAGACTTATGAGCCTGCGCCATCCAGAGTTTCATGACAGAACTATGTATTTTCCTCCAATTGCTATGGTTTCCCCCACAATCCAAAGAGCATATTTGCTTTTCTAAAAAACCTGAAATCCTGAAATAACATTACAATGAGCACACCATTATAATACAAAGAAGTGAATTATTTATCCTTTAGTTAATTATTCACTGCTTTCGAAATTGTGTACTCTTAAAATAGGTGCTACATTTGATGAAGAGTTTACATTGTAAAAATTTAAAAAGTGTGTAGTATGAATATAGTCCAAATATACATCTGCCATACTGGCATTGTCGTGACTTACAACATCAATATATCTGTGTTTTGGAGTGTTGTAACGAAATGGGAGCATTCACAACATGACATTCTGATTACCATGTTAATTGGCTCAAGTTTTTTACGTCATTTTGTACGTTATAATATCATGTTTATAAAGCTGATTAATCTCACATGTACAGTATACAGTATGTTTTAAATAAAGTAATTTATTTATCGTCATAGTGCACATTTTTTACTTGTTTTTGTTATCATTTATGAAATAAAATATCATTTTCTTCAGTAATTTTGTTGTCACAAACACTTATCTCTGAACTGTCAAAATGTATGTGGATTAGTACGTAACAAGAAGAACCATGAAATGATACAAAGTAGAAAGCTAAAATTGGTTGGCAGTCTCACACTACATCTGCCAATTCCACATATAAAACCATGTGCAGCGTGACCGAAAAAAGGCAGAGGCTTATTCCAGTCACGCTGTTCGACAGGAGGTCACAGGAACATGTGATCATAGAGGCCCATTCTTGAACTACATTTCCACTATTGAGACTTATGTCTTAACACCTGCAGCTGTTAAGTGCACGTCTGTTTCAAACTCATTGCAGAGCCAATGACTAAAAGAACTTGCAGTCATGCTTCAGAACTTTCTGCATCTGCTTTAAATTTCAGCAGATTGATAGGGGAGTTTGTCTCCACCAATCAAAATTCAGGTGCTTAGTGATGGCAGGTATAGCATCTGGTTATGTTTACAGCTTGGTGAAAAATGGAGATACTGAAGCAGTGGTGGAAAGCAACTGCAATGACGTGGTCCTCCTAGAGATTCTAGGCCATATTGCTTGCAAAAGACAACAGCTCTCAGGTCCTTTACTGAGGGAACTTCTTGAGATGGCTGCCATATTTTCACAAATGTCTACCCTTCAAACAGTTAGATTAAATGGAGTTCTAAACAAAATGTAGCGTCTGGATTGATCAAATTGTAATACATTGTAAATTGTAAAATTCAGTCTTCACAACATGCAGACTCTGTAATGTCTGGTCCCCCCACTGAGAACGACCACCATTTGCTCCCCACATACATTTCAAAGACACTTTGGAGATAGTGCCTGATCAGAAAAGTACAGACCACAAGAATCATACATTCGTTCCATAGAAATGGAATGCTTGCCACTAATTCATTGACAAATCTGTCTAAATGAACGAACATGCGTTTCCCCAGTACATTTTGTGTATCATTACTGTTTGTATATTGTTCTGTTGTATATTGTATAGTGTTATGCATGTCTGATAATAGAACTGTTAGATAATGTAGCTCATCTAGGTTGGTGTTTCATATCAAATTACTCCTTGTTTAATGACTCACACTTTGGTGGACATCACCATCTCATAGAATGCATTGTATGTTTGTTATATTTATCAGAGTATAAATGGACACAAACTGCTAGCTTACTCCCCTCATGCAAATGAGTCCACTTTCAAACAAAGGAACATTTCCCGCTTGGAAATTGCACCTTTCTCAAGCCAAAACTCAAAGGTGTGACTGCTGTAGAGGTTAAAAAGCCCCCACGCAGATCACATTTGCTCTTCTGGTTCTTCTTTGTTCTTGCTGATTCTGCCGCTTGCTGTTCACGTGAGACCGCGGCCACCCGCGCCGGCGCAGCCAGGTGAGCAGGCCTCATTCACTTCAAGCCATGCGTAACTTCCTCGACAACAAGGTCAAATTAACAGCCCAAGTTCGTCATCATTTCTTCATTCAACGCAGAAGATATTGATTACAACTTCAGCACCATTGGACCGAACCACCAAGAATTTCTCCAGTCAACAGTTAAGACATTTGCAAGTATTGTACATCTGAACAGTAAACAGCGATTTAGTATTAAGCTGTTAACCCTTTTTTAACAAAGGTGCTTTATAGTGAGAAACTGATGGTTCTTCCAGCTAATTAAATTACTCTTTTCATAGCTCCATTCCCCTGTTATGCTATGGTTTAATTTCATTTCCACTCTCTAATTTCCTATGAGTGATTTTTTTTTTTTTTTTTTATGTCTGTGTGTTTATTTTAGCTATGTGTTTATGATTTAGTTAAATAAAACTTTGTGCACATTCTTGTGAATTGATTCTGATCTGCTTATAAACCAGTGTCACTGATAATGATTACAATCACAGCTACATGCTAAGAAAGAGTTATTTTTCTGTGGCCACAGAAAATATTCTTTCTGAAGAGTTGATAGACGATCAATACTGAGTGTTCGCTGGCCGAACAGATTAATTGATTGTAATATTAACTCAGCTACATCAAGTTAATTCGATTAACTGATTAAAATATTTATAATTAATTATAACGAGTCATGAGCTAAGGCACTGTATTTAATATTCACCTCTAGAGGTCACATAACTACGGAGCCCCGGACATGACATGCAGGAAAAAAATAGTAGGCTAAATCGTGCGCACGTTTTATTAATTCGTTCCCTCGATTTACTAAAACGTGCGCACGATTTACTATTTCATTCCCTCGATTTATAAATCATGCGCTCATGTGCGGGGCTCCGTACATATTCAAAAAAACCAAAAAAAACAAAAACAAAAACAACAACAACAACAACAACAAAACAAATGCGTAGTTTGATGATGCTGTGAAGGAGCGTGGAATGATGGGAGCTGTCGTCTTCACCTCCACTGCCGATCCAACGGGACTCAAAAATCATGTTCATGAATGAGGTAATTAAATAAATATTCTATAGTTTTATAACCGTCACGTTTGATCACATGATTTTATTTCATTCTAATGAATTACCCGCAAGTAACAATGTTGAATTCTAAATTACTGCTCATAGATGTATGTATTTAATAACACTGCCATAGTCTTGTTAAACAGTGTTAGGAAATGCCACACCAATACTGATCCTCGTTTTATTTCTCCTCTTGTCCAAAACTCTTCTTGGGTCATTTGATTCACCCATACGATTACATTTCTTGGAGTTATCTTTGGCGGCAGAACCTGCTGCAAGTGCAAATGATAACACATAATTGTGGTCCATGACGACTGTGCCAAAAAACAACAGAGTGGTGTGCTAGACGCTACAACTACTTCTGCATTTTTTTTCAAAATTCTCTGGATTTAAACATTGTTAACAACAAAATTTGTAACACTGTGCTTAGATATTTTAATGCATATAATACATATTTTGCCTGTAAGTCTTGAATCTCACACATGCAAATTTGAGAATCTTTAAAACATTAATCATCTTTTTAAAGTTATAATCTTTATTAGCCTATTATCCGCAAGAAATGGCAAAATCTGGTTTTAATCAATGATATTTGAAATTGCAAAGAAAGAAAAATAGATTCATGTTTTTGATGAAAATTGACGAAAGGAAAGGAAGGGATTTGTGTATTTTGACTTTTAACTCAGTTGTGGCCTCTTCAACGAGCAAAACAAAAAGAGCAGCGGATGAATAATAATCCTTCTCTCTCTCTCAGGGAGTGCTGTGCTGTATTAGAGTCAGCCACAAGTGCAGTTTCACTGGAAAAGAGCCAAATGTCCATGACAGAAAATATAATTCATCACCAGCAGTGTTTTTCTATTGGTCATAGTGCAGTCATTACAGTTTACATGTAATGAGGACGAAATGATCCTCACACCCCTCCCTTCTCAACCTCCACTCATATCACAGCCCTGAGATAAAAGTCATCTGTGTCCAATTTTTCCATTATGTGTACATAGAAATATTAAGTCATTTTCATCTCTCTCCAGATATTGGATGTGTGGGGCTTGAAGCATTTGGTTCTCATTTGTGGCTGAGGCTACAATTTGGGGCACAGTTTCGTCTCCATGGTGATATGGTTGTTGATGTTGGTGTGTGGCCCACGGGTGGCATTCCATTATTCCTCAAGTGCAGTTAAAATGTCTGGGGTCTCTGGTGATTTGAATGATAAAACGAATTATAAACAGCTTTAACAGTTAAGAGCTATTACATAAATATCAACACATGCTGGATGGTGACACAGGATAAAGAAAGTCTTGTTTTTGTTTTGTTTTTTGTTTCTTTGCTCTCACAGACCCTGTTGTTTAGTTTTTCTGGTAACACTTTACAATAAAGTTTAGTTTTTTTGCAGGAATAGTTCACCTGAAAATGACAATTCTATCATCCATTGGATCATTTACTCGTATGGATCATAACTTGTGACTTTCTTCTGTGAAACAGAAAAATAAATTAAGAATGCTTCAGCAGCATATTATGCATATTAAGTCAATGGGGTCCAACAAACAAGCTATAAAAAGAACATAAATATAGTGTGCAATAAATCAGTACAACTAACGTCAAACATCATTGATTCACATAAATTTAAATCTGTTCATACTGTACAAAGTTATTGTTATGCCTCAGAAGATTTAGAGTCATATGATTTAATTTCCTTTTTGGACCTTGAAAGTTTTGGATGTCGTTGACTTTCATTATCTGGATATAAACAGCTAAAACATACTTTAAAATATATTTTTGTTAAAAAAGGAAGTAGTAAGGGTGAGTAAATTATGACCAAAATTTCATTTTTTATTCTTTCATTCTTTTAAACATTAGTTAATGCATTTTGTATCATGAACTAACAATAAACAAACATGTTTACAGCATTTGTTTGTTAAAATTAATGTTAATTTATAAATATATTGTTCAATGTTCATTCTTAAAAATTTGTTAAACATAACCTAGATTAACAAATGCTATAAAAGTATATATATATATATATATATATATATATAAAATTCAGTGTTAGCTAATGCATAATGTTAATGAACTTTACTGTAAAAAGTTGTTTTTAAATAAAAATGCAAAATTTCGGTACTTGGCAAACACAAATGTGTGGGTGAATGAATGAACTGATATATGTATGCATGCATACGTAGACTTAGGATTTGTATGATGCATTACATAATACACACGTGCACTATATGTGCAGATGTGTGTATTTAAGTGTTGGTTTGTGTTGGCGCACAATCATGACAGAGCACTTTCATTATATGTGGTATAATTTTATGGCTATAGATTTCAGCACTGGAGACTCTCCAGTGTTTCCAGCCATAAATACTGAGCTCCCTCTTCCTCTTTAGCTAAATATACAGCCACCCCAGTGCTGTCATCAAAATAGTGTTGGCGACTCAGCAAAATTAAATGCTTTTTATTGATACTGGCAGCCATATTTAATGCTGTATATTTAAACCCTCATGTGGCAAATTGGCCAGCTGTTGGAGTGGGACTGAATTGAGACCCTACCCCACATCTGTGGAGATTTCAGCCTGTAAAAAAGACTTTGCCAAGTGTATATAGAATTTCAGGTGCAGGTGTCAGACTGTTAACTAAATTGTATACATTTCTTTATGGGACCATCAATGCAACAAAGAACCCAAGTGATATTCAGAGAAAATACTTGTGCCTACTTAAAAGTCATCATACCTCACCTCATTTGCTTGCAGGCAAATTAGTTAAATTAATTTCATAATTGTGAAATGTTATTACTGTATGTTCCATGCTTGTCAACACATAAAGGCTAATAAATTAAAGCAATAAGCGCCAAGAAGCCGTGGTTTACAGTGAATTTATAACAGCTAAGGTGTTTATAACAGCCCCCTTAGCTGTTATAAATTCACTGTAAACCACGGATTCACACGGCTTATTGCTTATATAGAACGGTTACCACACATTACAAATATTAAAGCCAAAAAATATTTATCAGTGCAAATTTCATGAAGTAAAATCATTAAAAGGCTTCCTTCCGCTGGAAAAAATAGTCCCTGACTGTTAACAGCAACAGAAGTTACATTTATTACGCCATTAGATGGCGACAAAGATTGTCTTTATGAGCGAGTCACTCAGTCGCAAAGACTTTTATATTGAAAGTTGTGAACACGGAACAAGACGCAAATGGCAAATGCTTTGACTAGCGCTGTCAGCGTCAGCAGGTCACGGGAAATCCCATTAAAGATCGCAGCGGACATTCAAACGGATTTTTGTATGATGAGCATAGGACTGACCTGAAGGAAAATGTTACATTTGAATGCAGGTAATACACTTGGTCACTCGATATCTCTCTCACAATACTCTTCTACATAATGCAGTAAGCTTCAATGAACAAAATCAATAGAGAACAAACATATGTTTACGTTGCTAAGAGACAGATGCAGCAACATACACATTCAGTGGCGCAGCGATACTTATGTAATGCGGTCAGCTGTATGTTTTCGGGAATTTTACATCGGCTTCGAACGTGGCTCAACCAATCAGAATCAAGGGCCGGAACCGTTTTATTTTTTAAACTATGTTTAAAGCGGTAAGGTGTTTAGATAATGGTCAAGAATATAGTTACATGTTAAATATATATTTACAGTATCTCACAGAAGTGAGTACACCACTCACATTTTTGTAAATATTTTATTATATCTTTTCATGTGACAACACTGAAGAAATGACACTTTGCTACAATGTAAAGTAGTGAGTGTACAGCTTGTATAACAGTGTAAATTTGCCTGTCCCCTCAAAATAACTCAACACACAGCAATTAATGTCTAAACCGTTGGCCACAAAAGTGAGTAAACCCCTAAGTGAAAATGTCCAAATTGGGCCCAAAGTGTCAATATTTTGTGTGGCCATCATTATTCTCCAGCACTGCCTTAACCCTCTTGGGCATGGAGTTCACCAGAGCTTCACAGGTTGCCACTGGAGTCCTCTTCCACTCCTCCATGACGACATCACGGAGCTGGTGGATGTTAGAGACCTTGCGCTCCTCCACCTTCCGTCTGAGGATGCCCCACAGATGCTCAATAGGGTTTAGGTACCCTCAGCTTCTTTAGCAAGGCAGTGGTCATCTTGGAGGTGTGTTTGGGTTCTTTATCATGTTAGAATACTGCCCTGCGGCCCAGTCTCCGAAGGGAGGGGATCATGCTCTGCTTCAGTATGTCACAGTACATGTTGGCATTCATGGTTCCCTCAATGAACTGTAGCTCCCCAGTGCCGGCAGCACTCATGCAGCCCCAGACCATGACACTCCAGCCACCATGCTTGACTGTAGGCAAGACACACTTGTCTTTGTACTCCTCACCTGGTTGCCGCCACACACGCTTGACACCATCTGAACCAAATCAGTTTATCTTGGTCTCATCAGACCACAGGACATGGTTCCAGTAATCCATGTCCTTAGTCTGCTTGTCTTCAGCAAACTGTTTGCGGGCTTTCTTGTGCATCATCTTTAGAAGAGGCTTCCTTCTGGAACGACAGCCATGCAGACCAATTTGATGCAGTGTGCGGCGTATGGTCTGAGCACTGACAGGCTGACCCCCCCACCCCTTCAACCTCTGCAGCAATGCTGGCAGCACTCATACGTCTATTTCCCAAACACAACCTCTGGATATGACGTGCACTCAACTTCTTTGGTCGACCATGGCGAGGCCTGTTCTGAGTGGAACCTGTCCTGTTAAACCGCTGTATGGTCTTGGCCACCGTGCTGCAGCTCAGTTTCAGGGTCTTGGCAATCTTCTTAAAGCCTATGCCATCTTTATGTAGAGCAACAGTTCTTTTTTCAGATCCTCAGAGAGTTCTTTGCCATGAGGTGCCATGTTGAACTTCCAGTGATCAGTATGAGAGAGTGAGAGCGATAACACCAAATTTAACACACCTGCTCCCCATTCACACCTGAGACCTTGTAACACTAACGAGTCACATGACACCGGGGAGAGAAAATGGCTAATTGGGCCCAATTTGGACAGTTTTACTTAGGGGTGTACTCACTTTTGTGGCCAGTGGTTTAGACATTAATGTTAATTTAATGTTGTCACATGAAAAGATATAATAAAATATTTACAAAAATGTGAGAGATGTACTCACTTCTGTGAGATACTGTATATAGTATTTTGTATTTTAGGAGTTCTTGCTCCATGGACTAAAACGTCCTGTGCTTAGATCCTGGACAAGGCCCCTCATTATTCATATTCGACTTTATATATTCCACTTGAGTATTTTAAGTGGTTCAACCGTGAATATCAACAATGGGCCTCAATCTCAAAGTCAGCCCTTTACCTCACTCTCTTTTGAAACATCACCTAAACCCAAAATAAACTCTGATGACCTACATTGAGTCACTATTGTTTAAGACACAAAGCCTGCTCCATATCGAGTAAATCCCTCCTACTTTTTTTCTGGAATCTATTGCGACTTGGTCATCTTATAATTATCATTTGATTGGGGGATTTGATAAACAATTTGACAAATTACATTACAAGTTATATTACTCTGGAAAAGAACATTTATGGGAACTTTCCATAAATGACACAGTCAGTTGATCTAGTAGACTGACAGTCTGGGCTCTTCCTAGGAAGGTGATGTCATACTGAAAGTCCATTGCCCCACACTGGTCACTGTTGGCCAGTTTAAAAATTTATGTCACCACTTTGCAGTTCTCTCAGGACTCCTTTCTTTATTATTATTTTTTAAAATTGCTTTATTTCCATTCCTTTTTATATTTTAGGATTTTTTTTTTTTTTTTTACTTGACTCTGAGGCTGTCCAATCAAAGTATGGCAAAGGCCAATATTGTGCAAAAGTCATTAATGTTGGTTTATGCATATGTACACACATTCCCATATGCTCATCGGTGTGGATGCCAGATCTCCATATGGTCTACATAAAGTAATAAACTCATTGTCGAACATAAGATGACTACACAGTACTAACACAGGATAAACAATACTTTATAGAGGCGATCTACATAGCGACGAGGGTCTTATGACAAAATATTTTATATATAAACAGAAGAATTCAAGTGGTGCATACTGCAGAGCTGAATGACATCCAGCTTCACCTCTGAACATAATGTGTGGCTTATTTTGGCTGTTCATTTTCACCACAATGGTGTTTTGGGGGTCTAAAATGCAAGCTTTTGAAAACAAGATTCAAAGTGATGTCCTGTGTGTGCATATTCAGTCTAGGTGCATACATTGTCGTCAAAGGAAAAACGTTTCCATTTTTAGTACATCGTTGTCGTGTAAACGTACGCTAAGAAATGTCTTCGTTGACCCACTTATTGGAAGAAATGTGGTCCACACAATGAGCACACAAACAAACTCCCGAAAGATTACAACAATTTATTTGGTATATACAGAGCATACATATAGCATGCATATTTACAGCACATTGTATTTACAAACACTACAAGGTTTCACATACCACTGGACAAAAAAACAAACTATTCACAAATAGTGTGTAGTTTCAGAGCAAGACAGCCTGAAAATGTTCACATTTACATCTTTCAGACTTTCCTCTTTTGTCGGAAAGCCTGGTGACTGATATGAAGTCAACTGTCAAATCTGGAAGATAAAACATTTGATGTGATATATTTTATGTAACATCAAGATTCACACAATATGTACAGTAACATATTCTTGATGTCAAGACAGTGAAACCTTATACACACATAGACGCACTCAAATGAGGTAGATAAACAGAAAGACAGCACAATCATTTTCACCATTCAACATACAGGAAAACCACTGTGTCAGACACAGCAGTGTGAACTTACATTTCAAAATAAAGAGTTTATTACAATACAGAGTGTTTACTGGAATGAAAGAAAGACCTTTTTATAAAACCAACAAGGCCTCTGTTACCTCTACAGCCATTAAATGACTCTAGATTACACCTATCAGAGATTCAAACTCTGTTAGACAGCATTGTTTTAAACATTCCCAAAAGACGCAATAGAAGGACTATGCATATAATCATTCATTTAAACCCACATACATGGATACATAGAGCTATAGTGTGACCAAACACACGCAGACACTGGTGAAGAGCTTAAAAGAGAGATAAAAACATCTGCATCATCAAAATATATTTTGTATTCCAAATAATATAGTGTTCTCATATAAAAGATGCTTGTAAAAAATATATCTATAATAAAATCTTATTTTATATGATTATGTCAGGAACATATAAGTGAATGCAGCTCACTTCAGCATTATGGACTATGTTTAGATTTAGAGAAAACACGCAACATTTTCTAGAAATATGCCCACAAAAATTCACAGTATGTAGATAGAATTATAGGGTGGCTCTATGTATATATATATATATATATATATATATATATATCTCTGGAAAAATATAACTTTATACACAAATAAATGTTTAAATTCTTACTCTCTTTCCTCTTACAGGAGACATTTATACAAGTTTACAATGAAATTAAGGTTTGAAATAAAGTACATTCTATAGGTACAGTCTGTAGCAAGCAACACAAAAAAAAAAAAGCAACATTAGATATTAAAAACAACCAAACAACTAGATGCACAGATTTGGCAGATTTTCACATCAGAGGGTATATACTGTGCTTAAAGCAAAGCAAACACCACTTCCCTTCTTGCCTCATTTTATCTCTGAAATTATCATATACTCAAAGTTAAGGCACATATAATGTTATGACATTCATGTAAAGTTTTGACGGTGGGATTACTCTGGCTTTGCATTCATACATTTCTTGCACTTTACAAGTGCATCTGTATGCATGTTTAAAAAATAAATCCCAAAATGTTAACTTCACATACACAGCAGAAATAAAGTAATGATTTTTTTGAGAAATGTTGATTTTGTGTTGACTTTAGTGGTAGGTTAGTACCTGAACATATACACCGCAGATGCTACTGTAACACTAAAAGACTGGAAAGTAAATACCCATTCTTTGGCATCAGATTATGTACATCTTTTGTGACTAGGCACACAGAGACTGTTTAAATCATTCTTAACAAATTTGTTTTAGTAATTTAAGGACAAAATATCAAAATATAACAGTCTGCTGTTTGCTGAAATCATTACCTTTTATACTCATGTTGAGTAATAATGCCCAGCATTTAAAAATAACATTCTATAAAATACATAAGTCCATTTTTGACTAAAAAATAATAAAATGCTTATTATCTGTAATTATCTGTACAGAGACTAATAGTGGCTATCGAACATCAAAATTTGGGTGGGAAACAACTAAACATCATATATTAAGTTAGAATCTTCTTTTTATTATTATTATTTTGCAACTATCTTTTAAAGGCCAATTCTGGGAAAAAGCTTATGCATGTATATATGTAAATTAATTTATATTAGGCTTTATGATTAATTGTTTAATTTTAAAATTATCTCCTTAATGGTGTATAAACATTTGATAAATATTTGGTTTTAGATAAAGCTTTTTTTATGGAGTTATTTCCACTTTAAATTTCTATGCATTCCATACAATATTAACAGAATATACATATTTTACAATATGCCAAAAACTGTCCACTGATAAAGGCTTTTTACACCATTCACTGAATCCCGAAGACGTCTGGTCTTAAAGAATACTGAACACTATAATGTATAATTAAATGATTGGCATCTGGGTATTAAAAGCCAGATATGGGCAAACTGACCATTAAAATCATTTATCACGACTAAGAAATGTAATTTCCCTTGTCAAATATCTTATATATGTATGCTTGATTGGGCAAAGAACTAATCTTTGTTTAGGTGCAGACAGAACCATTGTGAAACTTCACTGAGTACTAACTGTTCCTCTGGACCGCCTTCATGCCATAATGGCTGGTGTAAACAGCCTTTGTTATTTTCACGTTGATCTCAACCATATAAGGCAAAAACAACACTCTCTTGTGGGGTTCAAGAAAAAAGCAACATTTTAAAACTGTCTGGGATCTTGATTTTGTTATTTCCCTCACCTCTAAACGTAGCTTATTTCATCCGGTTGTATATTCAGCCTAAACATTTCAGTTCAAATAATGAAAATAATAAGGCCTGGTGTTTTCAAGATGTGCTACTAAATCACATATTCTTCCTTTCTTCTACAAAGCAGAATACCAATGGAAGCAGCAGTCAGTCTAGCCGCTCTATGCGTTACTGCTGCTTGAACACGGCGTGCTCTGTGTGCTGCCGATACTGTGAGCCGCACTGCTGTTCTCAGACACCGGCTGGGACTTTGGCACCTGCTGCCTCGCTCCTGTGCCACCTGAAGAAGGAGATTGATAAAGAATACGTTAAAGCTTTCAGGGACACTTGGAAAAACACATTGTTTTCTAGATGTCAAGAATCTGAACACTACGACTTACACTTAATGTGACTTAATGTGAAGTAGAAGTTGTTAGCAGAAGTTGTTAACCCCAAAGTCATGAAACCATTAGGGGCTTTCGCACCGAATAGTTCTAGGAACTCAGTTATAGGAACTAGCCACTAGGATAGTTCCCCGAGAACTCATTTCTCCCCCGGGCCATGTTCCTGGTTGCGTTCGCACCGGAAATAGGAACTAAATATGTTTACATGGCTTTTTAAAAATGCTGGGTGCCGGTGTTTGACATGCGTTTGACCAATCGACGTACACTTACATCACTGATAGTTCCTATAGAGCTGGTTTAGACCATACTCTGAAGTAGAAGCTAATTTAGTTCCCCCAAAAGGAGTTCCTAGAAATACAAAGTTCTGGCATGAAACTCTTATGGGCAGGCTAATAGGTCCTTTAACTCAACCTGCTCGTAATCACATCATTATCTATAGGACACAGATGATTGGTTCCTGCTGTATCAGTAGCCAATGAGCTTGCGTGATCAATTTTCAAATACATGAGTAGCATTTGTCTTAGCAATGCAGCGTGCTTCAGAAACCCTCCACCTTCCCCAGCTCCACCTGTATAGATCTGCTACGGGTAATTCATGTACGCTATGTTGTACAGCAGCAGCATGTCTTACTTGCTCACAGCTGCGTGTCGTGTATGTATTGGCAGTAGCAAGTCCCGTACTTGCTCTGCAGCAGCAGTAGCAATAATCAACAGCAGCAGCAGCAATAAAAGCAGCAGATCTATTCCGCCAAGACCAAACATATCAACATTGTCATACCCATTACCATGCCAAACACTCTGAGAGTTGTCATGACAGAACTAAAATCGTTCCTAGTTCCTGCGGTGCGAACACGACAAAATCGGGGTACTTCAGCCAATAGTTCTGGGAACTATGAAAAGGTTCCTCCGGTGCGAAAGCCCCTATTGTAACCCTTCCAGGCACAAACACAACATTTATTTCATAATGTTGAATCTTATTTTACTATATTATATTTATAACATAACTTTTATATCTATCTTTAAAATGATGAATGTGGTAATTACGTTGCTTTCTATGGGGATAAAAAATCTCTCAGATTTCATCAAAAATATCTTAATTTGTGTTCTGAAGATAAACATAGGTCTTACGGGTTTGGAACAACATTAAGGTGAGTAATTAATGACAGAAATTCCATTTTTGGGTGAACTAACCCTTTAATAAAGTAATCAAATATAAAATAACACTGCATAGTCTTCACTGTATAAATTAAACATAATCCTTATCAAAGTTACAAAAGTTATTCAGTCAAGAGCAGTGAGTGATTTTTCTTAGTCTTTGTTGTTTGATTAACATTAAAAACAGCAGCAGGAATATTAGGCTGCTGTCACTTTAAGAGCTAATGCACAGATCCAATATACTGCTGATACATGTGCGTTTTCTTTCTCAACTGTTTATGTTCACTTAAAACATACTTGCTAATACGGGTATTTTGACAAATTTTATTTGAATATGCCTGTTCAAGCGCAAGACGTGAAAGACAGCTCAATTCAGTATTTGAGCGCTGTCTGAGACGCGGATTTCTTGGCGCGTGCTTTGGACTTTTGCACACAGAAAACTTCCCTTTCACGTTAAATTGGCAAGGCTTAAACTTTCGTGACGATGCAGCACTGACCCGTCAACTGTCCTGAGCGTCATTCACATTCATGTTCTCACAACACTGAATTGTTAAAATTCATAAAAATGTTACCGTCCAACTGGTGATTGACACTGTTTCATATCTCGCCAACACCGAATCGTGCTCGCATTTGGGTCTTGGTGAGTGTTAATTTTAGGCCCTGGATAGATGCAATGCTGTCTTTGAATTCTAAGGAGGCTGCATACTAGGTTTTGGAAGAAGGCTTACGTCCATTCTTCTTCTTCTGCCTTCTTCGGTGATTGTTGTTCTAGATAGACTTAAATATTCCACTATCAGAGGACTCAAGCATGAATCAGAGCGGCAAGTAAGAATGCATGTACTTCATCTTGTAGACAGTTTGCCTGACAGAGGGTTGAAGAGTTTTTAATCAAATTCCAGGTTTGCTTTACATACTTGGCATTTGACTAAAATACCAATATTAATAAGCACTTTGCTATCCTATACTACATACATCTGAATTCTCTGTAAAAATCATCTGTAAATAATTTCCACCAACCCACCATTGTAAATTGTGAGTGCGTTTATGTATGTGTGTGCTTCGCTCAACTGGACGTGTCTCTGCTTCCCTGTTTTAGGCCCCTCTGCTGCTAATATGTGCCAGAGATGTACTGCCAAGAGCTCCAGCTAAAAACAGCCTATTTCCTCACACAGTGCTGTGTGCTAGGCTCTCGCTTATCTGCCTCCGTACACCTCACTTTTACGACCAATCATCTTGCGAACGTACACAGTGACAGCACACAGACTAACAACATATGTTGGCTATAGTTAAATGAAACACTACCCCAAACAAAGATGCATTTTGTTGTATGTGTGAGAAAGAGTTTGATGGCAGCTTGTTGACCTCTTCCACTCAACCGTGTCATTTCGTTGTGTAACTCCCACTCTGTGTGCACAGGGGCAACGTCCTTAACCTATCAGTGTGATCTACGACAGGGATGGTGACAGGATTACAGGAGCTGTTTTTTAACAGACCCCTGCAACATTCCACACATAGCTTTCCCTAAAATAGTAAGCATCCCTAATGTATAGAACAATTATGTACTCATAATCATTATACACATCACTCTTTTAGTGTTAAACAGTAGTGTTATTACTAAGTAAAACTGTAAAAAATAAAACAACTAATAACAAACTAAATAAATAAACTAATGACAAAACCACATAGAATTAACTTAAAATAAAATGAAAATGAAAACTTTAAAAAATATATAAAAATAAAAGCTAATTCAAAATATTAACATAAACTATATATAAAAAAGGATATAAAAATACTAAAGTA
The DNA here is from genome assembly GCF_019924925.1 of Ctenopharyngodon idella. Lineage (NCBI taxonomy): Eukaryota > Metazoa > Chordata > Actinopteri > Cypriniformes > Xenocyprididae > Ctenopharyngodon > Ctenopharyngodon idella. Next base: position 15,955,200 of record NC_067225.1, on the reverse strand, counting down.
ACTTTATACTATACTAGGAGTTTTCAAACCATTGGTTCCTCTGAGAGAAAAAAATGCTAAAAAATAAGTATATATATATCATATTCTTTTATGCCAAAATCATTACGATATTAGGTAAAGATCATGTTCCATGAAGATATTTTGTAAATTTGCTACCGTAAATGTATCAAAAATTTATTTTTGTGAGTGGATATGCATTGCTAAGGATTTCATTTGGACAACTTTATAGGTGATTTTCTCAACATTTTGATTTTTTTGCACCCTCAGATTCCAGATTTTCAAATAGTTGTATCTTGGCCAAATATTGTCCTAACAAAACCATATATCAATGGAAAGCTTATTTATTCAGCATGTATAAATCTCAATTTCAAAGACTGGTTTTGTGGTCCAGGGTCACATATTATACATTTAGCTGTATTCCAGTAAGTAGAAGAAATATGCTGTTAATTAACAAAATTAAAGTAAATAATTTATATATAATATTTTAATCACTCCTTGTCTGATTTTAATCCAAAAGTTTTCTTTAGAACAATAGCTAAATTAGGGGATCTTGGCATAAAAAAAGTCTGTAAACCCCAGTACTGTACTAATACACTACAATATATGTTATAATTTTTAGTTATTCTTTGAGAACTAAAGTAACATACTAAGAGAAAAACAGGATCATTCTGTGGGTCTAACTGACAGAGAGAAAGGGAGGATTTTGCCTTTCACTGTACCAAAGCATTTGGCATTTTCCTGCACTTCCCAGGGGGGGAAAGCACCACCGTGTTTTGATATTTTTCATCTTTTAGCATTTTTTTCCAAGAAGCTCTGATTCAATAATTTAGTCTGTTCCAAACATGAAAAGCACTTGGGTTAACGTCAGTATCAAAAAATTATTCCATGTACAATACTGTGGTTAAATAGGTCTTTGGCTTGCATGAAGTAATCAATGCCATTATGAGAAACACATGGCTGGAATGATCAGAGCTTAGTACACCACAACATTTTTTTTTCTTTCTTTTTTTTCATTTCAACATTTTACACCTGACAAGAAAGTGTCACAGTTTTGACCTTAAATTAATGGTGGACTTCAAATACTGTTTGGAAGTTAGTCGGGCCGATACCAACAACAAACGTGTAACCAATCAGCATTAGGGGGCGTATGACGGTCGAGGAGAGAGAATGAGCAAAGAGGGAGATTTGAAAATAATAATAAAAAAAAACTGCAGAATGAGAGATGGGACACAATACAAAAGAGTTTAAAAGAATATCACTGCAATGAAGGTTTATGACTGGGCAAGCGCTTTAGGACCCGCGTTTATATTAGAAAAGCTTTCCAGCGCTGGAGAGAACTAAGTGGGAAGGCCTGAAAACAGATGTGGAGGCTGCTTTGATTCCTTATCATGTAAGTAACACTGGGTTTTGATTGTCTGGAGCTGCTGTTAACAACAAACTCTTGTTTGCATTTACTCTTGTGTACTGCACATTCAATTTTTGTGCTTCCTTGTCATTCGTTCATCAGCTGCGCTTTATTATTCGTGAAGCATTTTGTTGCGTGTCAGCTGTGATAAACAGACATCCACTCGCATTGCGTGTGTAACAGTGGCCAGATAGTGAGAGTTTTGCAGTTAAACTACTGCACACTGACAACCGCTAGAGAATGCGGTGTTTAGCATCATTGGTAGTGCACTCGCCTCGCATGTCAGCAGCGATCGGGCTGGGGTTTGATACTGACTCGGAGCAGGGTGGTTAGTATTGGAGTGTGCGTTTTGGAGGTGGAGCAATGAAGAGAGGGGTGGGTTTGTTTGGGTTGATTTCAAATATCAACAGTGTTCAACAATGAATTTGAGCACCTTTAACTTAGAGGGTAGTCAAATGAAACACTGTGCCTTAATAGTAACACATAAAAAGTGACCCTGATCTGAAGTGCTAGCATAAAAAGGTAAATAATAACTCAGCATCTGGGGGTTACCTGATCTAAACTCTTCAGTCTCATTTAACAACAACGAGCAGGAACACAGCTGGATAATATCATCCCAACTGAATATCACAGGCAATATTAATAAAATTACACTGATTTATGTTTTTGAACAAACTCTAGAATAAAAAATGAGAGCTAATAAAAGCTGAACATGACTCCTTTTATGTCAAGACACGGATATATCCAAGATACACATGTGCAAAAAATATAAATAGCTCAAATCCAGAATGGCTTTGATCCTTAGTCAACATACTGATACTCATCGGCCTACACTAAAGATTCTGTAACAGTGTTCAGAATGAGAATCCCTTCAAATGTGTGCCATAAAACGGTAGCAGGTCAATGGCACTGAAGACAAAATCCAGAGGCCGGTCTAAGGGTGAATGCAAATGGGCGGAAATGGGGGCTAAGAGCGAGCATGCGCTTCCTCTGGGGTCAACAGAGGTCGTCGGCCTGGCAACAACAGGACAATACGGGGAGGAGGGGTGGAGTGAATCTTGGCATTCGGCTGGAGGATTGTATATGTATTTTCCTGTGAGGCCCTAGAGACACCCTCACAGCGGACAGGGGGAATTCCAGTCCCTTTCGGGCTATTGTACCCAAAATACTGCTGACCATCCAGCAGTCCCCCCAATGCTTGAAAGAACGGAAAAGACAGATGCACTTCTGCTGACGAACGGGATATATTTATGGGCTGGGAGTCAATATGTTATTGTTAATACATTGCTGTTAACAGAACTGGCAAGCCCTTCCGACGATCAAAAATGAACATGTTTGTTTTCTGATTTTGACAGTATGATAAATTACACAGTGCATAACTCTCTCAGTACTAATTAGCGTGAGGCAGGAAATGAGAACGAAGGTCAGATGAGTTCAAGGGTGTTCTGATGTGAATATGCAGGGACTCTGGATATTTTCTCACCTGTATGTGAATAGATGAACCATAGAGCGCCAGTCAGAAGGGCTCCGATCACAAAGGCAGCAAAAGCGATGCCCACTACAGTTGGGGTGTCCAACACATATATGATGTCTGTGAGAAAGAAATCAAAATATAGATTAAAGTCTGTCTGTTAAGCATGTAACAGTTCAGATTTTTCACTCTATGGTCAGGGTTTCAGTACAGTTTGGTAAATATTTGATACATCGCAATTAGGAGTGCATCGATCAGGAAAATGTAAGGAATGTGATGAAACCAATCCAATTACCGATATTTATTTTTCAAAGAAATGTTTTCACTCCACTTTTACATGCATTTAGCCATATGCTGCAGAAACATGGACAACATTGTACATTTTTTATTATTATTTTTTTTTCAAATGTCAACATTTAATCAAATATACATGTAAACTGTTCTTTTTTTCCCCCAAGTACCTGAGTTATGTTAAAAACGAATGTGGGATAGCCAGTACTTTATCCATTTATTCATTCAACTGAACTGATTTCATCTAAATAATGACTGTTTACTATTGTCTTTTAAGAGCTGCTTTACAGCAGAACTGAATTGTGTTTGCATCATTGAATCAAATAATCACTGTAAAGCTGCTTTGAAACAATCTGTATTGTATAAAGTGATATATAAATAATTGTGACTTGACTTGATTTAGCTCCAAAACTACCCGAGTAAAAAAAACATGAATAATTAAACCTCTTGGGGTTTTATATGTTAATTAACACAAACTACAAATTCAGTATTTGCAAGATGACCTAACAGTGCTGTTAATGTCTTTGTGTGTAAAGTATGACCCACTGCATATATATTGGCCATGTTTTATAAACAGCCCACTTACGATGAACTTTGATTCCCTTTCGAAGTGGAACTCAACACTCGACGCAATGTGGAATGGCATCAGTATGACCGGTGTCTGAAGCATGTGTAAACAGACAAAAATTTCAATGGCTGACAACAGTCCACTAGTGAAGCACCCGCACGTATAAGAGGGTGCCTGCAACAGATGTCATCAACTCTTTGTGTCTTCAGGAGACGCAGTCGAGACATTACATCTCGTTGCCATGCCTCGGGCTTGCCTGCATGTCTCCTTCAGGCAAAAAAGTTGATGACGTCTATTGCAGGTGACATCATGGACTGTCGTGTGTATACACGTGCTTCGGACACTAGTGATGGCGTTCCCCATAGCGTCGATCCAAGACGCAGTGTCTCGTTCCCCTTCTCAGGAAACCATGCTATATTCGTACCCTGAGAAATTCATCTTGTGGCCATGTGGTGGTTATCAGTTCCTTTTTAAAAGCTGAGGTAAAAGCTGACTTTGGTAGTTCAAGTAGCTTGGTATATCAAAAGGATAGTTCACCCAAAAATTAAAATTCTATCATTTACTCACCCTCAAGTTGTTCCAAACCTGTATGAAAATCTTTGTTCTGCTGAACACAGAAGGAGATATTTTAAAGAATGTTTGTAACCAGACAGTTGTGGGGCCCCATTGACGCCCACAGCATGGGAAAAAAATACTATGGAAGTCAATGGTTCCCCACAATTGCTTTGTTACTGACATTCTTCAAAATATCTTCTGTGTTCAGCAGAACAAAGAAATGTATACAGGTTTGGAACAACTTGAGGGTGAGTAAATGATTACAGAAGTTTCATTTTTGGGTGAACTATCCCTTTAACATTATATCACTTGATGAAACACTATTATAACTTAAAGTAAACAAGCATAAATATCTTGTAATACCTGAAAACATTGCCACTGTATTTATTACAGTGCATTTTTGGCAACCATAGCTGCTGTTTTTTGTTTTAACCATAAATTTAGCTGTATATTTTTATAGCATGGTGAGCCATATGGTTCTTTTATTTATTTAATTTTTTACAGAAAACATTTAACTTTTAATGTCTGTATTTTAACTCAGGATAGTGTTGATGCGGTTTATGATGTTTACATGCTGTGTGGTGCTTGGTGACCACGTATAAAGCAAGAGCACATGCTTGGTATGGGATCTGCAGAGCAAGCCATCCGAGAGCATCCGAGAGCAAGCCAAGCATCCAAGAGTCTCCTTGGACTCGTGCCACAGACCGAATGACTTTCAGAGCTCTAATTAGCTCTAATGATCACTGATCACACAGCACAATAGACCCTGTGTGGCCGCCAGCTTCATAGCCCCTCTGGTCAAGCGCCAAAATCCCAAGCACAATAGAGGCTATTCTCAGAGAGAGTACCTTCAGATTTTCATCCCCTCTGACAGACTGATGACAGACTATCACTGGAGCGCTCTGTTAAAACAAGAGCGAGTGCTATGTAACAGCTCAGGCTTTACCCTTTACCCCGAATCACCACCAGAACCACCCCCTATCTCATATCTGTGCAGGGCAGCTCAAAAATATAAAGCTTATCATCAACACTCCTGTCTGTGTACATGTTTTGAGGCCTGAGCAAAGGGAAGAGAGACAGTAAACACAAAATAAAACACTACAGTTCAAAAGTTGGTAAGATAGGTCTCTTATGCTCACCAAAGCTGCATTTATTTATAAAATATATAATATATTCATTTATTTCAGGATTCTTTGATGAATAGAAAGTTTAAAAAGAACTTTGAAATACCTTTCTAATGTCTTTATTGTCACCTTCAAGCAAAATCAATTAATTATTAATCTGAATATGAAGTATTAATTTCTTTAAATAAAGCATTATTAACTTTTTAATGGTAGTATATCTTTGATAAATGTCTTTTTTTTGGTCCATGCAATGAATTTAATGAGGTCCAATGTTGTTTGGACTCCATTGATGATCAAAATATCATCTTTTACAGAAAGTCATGTATGTAAATAATGGCAGAATTTTCATTTTAGGGTGAACTATAGAAAATGAATAATAAAATAAAATCTCAAAATGTACTGTATTTATGGCTTACAAGAGGAAGCGAAACAGAACAGAGAACAAAAGCTTGTATGTTTAGAGGATTCCTTGGAGAAGCTATGTCAGCTCGAAGCAAGGGATGTGGTTTGCTCTGCCGTTGCCATAGGTTTGTCTGAGCTACTCCACCCACAAACCCTGTAAAGTATCTCGGAGGGAAGTAAATGAACTAGCCCTAATGACTTGGACAACATTCTATGTATTCACCGCCGCCCAAGATCTCCTCCTGGGTGTCAGAAAATATTTGTGCTGTTCTTTACTTCACCCTTTTTAGGGCTAACTGGGTTTCTCAAAGGAAGTATGAACACAAGAACAAAACTCTTGTGTGTATTTTTTGGACAAGCATGGGACAAACTTTAACAAGATGATGTGTTTGCCTGATTCAGCAGTATAGAGCACAGCAAAAAGTAAAAATCCCATTCATTTCAATCATAAAGAAATAATTTAAACAAAAACATAAATCTTTGAAGACAGACCTACCATGAGTAGCCAGTTCCTCTACACTCTCTGTCCACTTATACATTTGAATATTACAGACATTGCATTTTAGACAATGTCTAACTCAGTAGATTTAATTTGTATCATTGTTTCTGATTTTATTACTTTATTCACAATGCTTCAAGGGATGCGCCTCATATAAGAGGTTAAGTACACAAAACTCTAAATGAGTTTATATCATAAATCTAATTTTGTAGTGTTGTGATTTATCTTGCACCTGATTGGTTTAGGTAAATACCTACATTTCTTTGTTGACCATTATTTTATTTATAAGGATTTGGTATACACTACATCATTTTTAAACAATTTTTTGGCCCTGATTTGCAGTCTGGAGGAGTCAACACTAGTTGCTTAGAAAGTCAGAACCACACAGTAGAAAGTCAGAACCAGTCTGCAGATTTTTGGGCAGACTGAGTTGACAGATTTCACTGAAAATCGCATGGTTTATGATGGGCTGAGAATATGATTTTTTAGCTTCAGATTATGAATCTGTCCAGTTGGAGGATATCATACTGTACATGTTTGATATGTTGAGAAACATTCAACAAGTTCAACATTCAACATTTACAAATATTCAATTTGACGTTGTACTTCTGCTTTAGACCAAAAGGGTAGGGAATTACTGATATTTTCTGATCATAAATCTTTTTTCGGATGGCAATGTTTTGTTCTGCCATGTTTTTCTCAAAGCATGGCACTCCCATACTCTGCCCTCTTTGATTTGTAGATTAAGCCAAATATTTTGGGATCCTGTCCAGAGCGGCGCTTTGAGCCTTTTTGAAAGCTGCTTTTCTGCCATGTCTGTACAAGAGTCGTCTTTGTGTTCAAAATAAGACGCAAAGCCTGTTTCCATTACTTTTATGGCATATCTGAGTTTACATAATTCACACCAGATAGAATAAAGCCTGATATTGGCAACACACACAAGCTTGTTCATCAAGAGTAAGCCCACACTGGATTCACACTGAATTCACATACAATCTGGATTCACTCCAGATTTCCCAGGTATGTGTTATCTGCTTGCTGTGGAACAGATCATTGATTTTGTTTCCACTCAAACACAACTAAACCTACATAAAACTTGACTTGGGCCAATAAAATCCCAGCTTGCATCCTTTAGGAGTGGCAATCATTTACCTAATCAAGTGTGACTAATAGATGCATGCTCCATTTGCTACAAGCAGCACGGCAACATTGTGTTATTAAACTGGAATGATTTTCATTAGAGCTGCGAGTCAGTAAAGTTGATTCACTCCAACCGCAATAGGTGCAATAGTGCCAAAAGGATGCAGGGAACAGAACAAATCAGTCAAGGTCAAATTAAGTTTCTTTGTAAAAAGTTTAGACACCACCCTGCTGTCCTCTTGTATGTCCATCTATGGCAAATGAACTCGGGTATATCAGGTATATAGTGCATAAAGGCCCCTTTCTTTATCACGATCAAGTTTTTTCCTCATCCTCCTCTCCTTTTTCCTGCTCTCTGAATCTCCCTCTCTCTCTGTACAAAAAGAGGAGGCCTTAAAGAATGTTTAAGTGAAAACAAATGCTATCCAGAATTGGAAAGCTGGTCTTTTTCCTCTCTTCTGGTGCATCTATGAGTTCCTTGTCCCACATCTCTAATGAACCACAGACACTTTAAAACCAAACCACATTGAATGCACAATAAACACACATGCAAATGCACACATACTGTACTCAACACAGCCACATACTAAAAGACTCCAGATGTGTGTAATACGCCACAAAGTGAGACAAGACAGGAACTATGTGACCTGTGATCTGACTGACACACATATACAAACTCAGACATACATTTTCCCATGATGCTCCACATACACCACTCACAGCAAGATGTACTTCAGAATATCTAAGCCTTAAAGGCTCATATATTAAATTCATCCAAACAAACTGACTGAGGTTTGCAAAATAAAACAAAAAGAAATTTTCAAAAAAATGCACCTTTAAAATATGACTTGTGATCCTTACCTTGTTTTGGAAATATGTCCTCAGGGACCTTAACAGTGACAGGTGTGTTGTCGGAGATGACCACCATTGGCTTGGTGAAGGTCTTGGTATTCCTCATCATGAGTAGGATGTTGTCCACACTGAGGGAAGTGCAGGCTTCATCCGGTAACATACACTATAAAGAAAGAAGCAGAAATGTTAGAATAAGATCCAGCTGTAATCTTTGGCATATGGGCACCACAATCCTCAAAGAAAAGCATGAACATCACTCATAAGATAAAAGAGCTTATTGTAATAAACAGGCTTACAATTGCACTTCCTTTATTATGAGGAGAGGCCAGATTTTTTAAACTGTTGCAGTTCGGCAAAGAGAGAAAACACAGGCATTCTGAATGTATAAAAGGGATGTTATTCATTATACATTATATATAAATATTCATTTATTTTCCCTTTCAAAGGGTACCTTAAAGTAGTGGTTCCCAAACTTTTTAGAATGGCATATCCCCTGAGGCGTTTAACATCCTTCTGCGTACCCCCTCACTTCCACTTAGACTGCAGTCACACCTTTTCTATTAAGGGACAATATTTGCCCCCTTAAATTGATTTTCAGGTGAATTTTTTACCTTTATAAAGGCAAAGTTTTTCTAACCCTATTAAATGCATGTGTGATGTTTAATGTCAAATTCTTAAAATTCAATTAATATAATTATTAATATAATAAATAAAGCAATAAATCAGAGGTGCTCAGAGGTGGCATATTTGAAAAACAATGGCATAAATAATGTTATGAGATAATGTTTTAAATAAAAAAGTTCAATAGAGAAATATGAAATGATGGTAACAACGAAGTGATACTTTTAAATATTAAACTAAAACCGCCAAAAAAGTATCTGCAAGTCATGTCTTACTGAGTGAGTCATTGAGTCATTCATTCATTCAATAACGAAACAAATGGCTCTATTTATGAATGGGTCATTGAATCATTGACTCTACTAATTTATTCAAAGCTGCAGATTCGTACACTAAAAAACACCACTGTGTGTTGCTTGGAGATACAACAGTTCTGCAGTGGCATTTGTTGGAACTATTTCATTGTAAAATAGAGCAAACAATATATATAATGTTGTGTTTTGAATGTACGTCACTTAATATTATCTTTTTGTTTGTTGAACTGTTGTATAAAATCAATGACGCATTTGCAATCATATGGATATTTGGGAAAAAATGCAATCTTGTGCATATAATATATTATCAAAATTAAAAACAAGAGCTCACACAGGGTGTGTTTCTGTAAGAGAGTTTGGGTCTTAAATCGATCTCTATGCACAATTGGTGTCCATATTTATTCTTCATTCTAGTAAGTGCTAAAACCCCACTTTTACAAAGGTATGGTTGAGAACAGCAGTAATGTAGCACGATTTGCTAAGGCAGCATACTCTGCACACTAACCATCATTTGCACGCTGTTTGTGTGGATGCAGTCAGTTTTGAGCACAAAAGATAAGGTAATTTTATTGGATATCATGTATTTGACCTTTTACAACACTGCCATTTTACCTGTTTTTACACTAGTGGTGGCATTTTGCTTTTTACAGATACATGCAGTTTAATGTTATTTTAAGGTGGTAGAATTAAATGAACGGCAAAACTCAGCATTTTGTTTGGATACCCCCTCTGTAACCTCACATAACCCCAGGGGTACACGTAACCCAGTTTGGGAACCAAACTGATTGGCAAAACGCAGCATTTGTTTGGGTACCACCTCTGTCACCTCACATACCCCAGTTTGGCTTAAAGGTTAAAGGCCTTAAAGGTCTTAAACTGCCTTAAAAGGTTTTTTGAAATGGTACATTCAACTGGCCCGAAATACTCTCACAGTGACCACATCTGACCATCCATATTGTTGAGCCCTGTGATGTTTAAAATTTTCGCTTTGTTCTTCATAAGCATGGATTAGTGTATATTTCAAGCCATTAAAGCCATCCCATTTGTAGCAGACATTGTGCCTGAGCCAAACCGAACACAGGCTCTTCGAAGCGAAAGCACATATAATTTCATACACAGTTTATACGGTTTGACGTGTCACATCTCTTATCCTCATCCAGATTATGACTGAACTGTAAACATATACGACCAAACAATGAGTCACTTTCAAGACCATGTTAGGTGAGACATAAACAACCTTAAAGTGCAATATGATGATTAGAGTGGCTGAAAATGCAGGAGATTAAAATGATTATGACTAGAAGCGAGGGAAGAAGGAAATTTGAAAAAGGACAGTGAAAGTTGGAGATTTGTTTTTCTTCAGTGGATGGTAACTGAAGTAACCTGAGATTTACGCATCCCGTACTCACAGAGAGTGGATTGATGCTAGCAGCTGGCGTACAGCGACCCGTGCCAAGGCAATGAATTGAAAAGCAACTCTTAGGATGGACAGCAAAGTCAAACAGATTATATAAATGAATTAAAGAGCGTGTTCATGTTATCCATATAATAAAGCAACCACTCTGAAAATATGTGCTAGTGTCTAAAGTTATCTGCATTCCTGTGCTCTGACTTAATGACAAATCTGATAACATTGTGCAACCTAAAATCAAACAAACATACACAATGCAGCTAATTTTGATTTTGTAAATGATAATGCAGTTAATTCTAATTGATTGAAATCAGCTTAAATTGATTAGTACTGGAGTTAAATAGTTTTAAGAATTGGAACTGTGTTATCACAGAGTCATCTATAGAGATCTTTATAAATAATACAAAGATATTAACAAAGAAATGAGAAATGTGTGTATGATGAAAGCAAAGATAATGGAGATGAAGGCTGTGTTCCAAAATCTAGTTAGCTGCCGCACTGCCTACTGCCAAAAAAAGGAAGCTTCCTTCTAAGGCAACATCATAACCGAAATGGAACTTCATGAGGAACTCATTTGGAAGGTTCTACATAGCAGTTCCTCTGGGATTTTGCTATCTTGAACGTAAGAATTACTGCAAATTCAATCAAATGTATTTTGCAGTATGCATTTTTCCACAATTTTTCTGCACAAAAAAACAAAAACAAAAAAAAAACCTTAACCTGAGCATTTGCATAATGAACGCACCTTCTGTACAGTGTGACGCCTTAAAATACTGCCTACAAAGGCAGCTCAATAGATCTTGGAACAGAGCTGATATATTAGATGATGGTTTCTACCTCTGGCAGGTTCATCTCCTTGTCATTTCTTCTGGAGCAGAGAGACATCTCACAGTGCAGGAAGAGCAATGATACATTGAACTTTGACCTGTAGGTGAAACTGAAGCGTTTTTTGTCCATCTGGGCGTGAGGGATGGGGAAATCGCTTCGCTGAGGGTAATAGAGAACAGAGTCATCCTTGGGACATATGTTCTCTATGACAACGTAGTCCGATGGCATGAAAGGATCGGAGTCTGGAGATATGAAGCAGGTCTGGATCATGAACCCAAGGTTAGGATCGGCTTTTGTGGCTGAAATCTGCACAGAAAGGTCACATGTCTCTGTTAATAAAGGAAAAGTACTTTTTCTGTGAGACAAAATATGCATCTGCTGCAAACAATAAAAGAGAGAGACAGCAAGACAAAGAGAGAAATAAAAACTGCTTTCTTTATCTTGAGTAATACAACATATTGACAATTTTTCATAAATATGATCAAATGTGATTCATATAGTATGAGATGGATCAGCAGAGCGATGCTTAGATGCTATATATTATGTCTAGTCCTCTGCCAGACATGCTCAGTCTATCTTTTTTGACCGGTCTGAGTGATTTTTTTTTTTCCACAAACTCTCAGGCATCGGTTCAAATCAGCAAATAAGGCACAGAGGCTATCCATTTGTTTTAACACGGCACACTGTCTAAAGAAACATTGTCAGAGTGTTCACCATTCCAAGAATCACAAATTCTTACGTCAGATTTCTGTGCCTTGAATAAATCTTTGAGGATCATTCAGTTGTAATAGTTTGGCCATCTGATGCTGTAAAAGCACGCATAACAGACGAGAGCTGCCACAAAAAACATCACATCCCATTTCCTCAATATAACTGTGCCAAGGGGGTGTCAAACTCAGGAGAGTGGCCAAATCATTTCAGGTAGGCAGACTATGATCCTCAAACAATAATGTGAAAGATGCATAAATAATAGTGACTTTTAGTGACAGGAACCACAAAAATGACTTGCTAGATTTCTGAAGGCATAAAGTAGCTTTGTCTGAAAACAGACCAAAATTGAAGTCATATTCCACTGAAAATCTGACTCTCTGCATCTCATATCACTTCTGTATATATTGAAATTCATATTCGAATTGAGCAACACCTTTGGTTACAAGATAAAGGAAAACTAATAGCATCACTGATGTCAAACCTAGTGCAAAGCATTTACATATGCAAATGCATAATTGAGATAAGCTATTGTATGGGTGCAGACTTGGATTTAAAGTCAGTGATCACTGTCTAAAATGTTGGAAAAGCTGGAATCTATGTTTCAAACAACATGAGTAAGTGTTGCCAGGATTTTTATTATTGGGTGAACCTTTTGACCTTGTAATGCTAAAAAATCTATTGTCAAAGAGTATTTTGTCTAAATTTCCAGATTAAACAAAAAAAAAAAAAAAAAAAAAAAATCTCAGAAACAAGGATAGATTTACTTGAGAAGCAATACTGTATATAATCCTACTCACACAGTTTTCTATTAAATTATATATTTGTCCCAAGTCATTGGAAATGTACATACTTAATTCACCCTACGCTAATATATTGTGTACAGACATTTTTTTGTCTTTTTGTGGTTTGACAGCTTAACTAAAGTTTATGCTACATATGATATGACATACATTGCCCTTTCTGTTTTATCATACACTAAACTTTAAACTCATCCATGCCACTTTGTTCATTCTTAATAAATAACTGTAGAGTGATTAGATTAACTGTTATTGTTCTGCCACCTTGAATTCAAGCCAGCATGCAGCATGGCACTTTTTGTTCCATGTGTGACCGGCTATATTTAAGGGTTAGTTCACCCAAATATGAAAATTATATCATTAATTACTCACCCCCATGTGGTTTCACACCTGTAAGACCTTCGTTCATCTTCGGAACACAAATTAAGATATTTTTGATAAAATCCGATGGCTCAGTGAGGCCTCCATTGCCAGCAAGATCATTTCTTTTCTCAATGCCCAGAAAACTACTAAAGGCATATTTAAAACAGTTCGTGTGACTACAGTGCTTCAACCTTAATATTATAAAGCGATGAGAATACTTTTTGTGTGCCAAAAAAAAAAAAAAAAAAGCGACTTTATTCAACAATATCTAGTGATGGGCGATTTCAAAACACTGCTTCATGAAGCTTCGGAGCTTTACGAATCTTTTGTTTCGAATCAGTGGTTCGGAGCGTGTATCAAACTGGCAAACTCACGTGAACTATTGAAATTTTGAAACACTTGTGATGTAATGAAGCCTCGTTTACAGAAATCATGTGATTTTGGTGCTCTGAACCACTGATTCGAAACAAAAAATTCGTAAAGCTTCAAAACTTCATAAAGCAGTTTTTTGAATTTGCCCATCACTAGATATTGTTGAATAAAGTCATTATTTTTTTTTTTTTTTTTTTGCCGCACGAAAATATTATAAAGCAACGAGAATAATTTAAGGTTGAACCACTGTACTCACATGAACTGTTTTAAATATGTTTTTAGTACCTTTCTGGGCATTGAAAAAGGAAATGATCTTGCTGGCAATGCAGGCCTGAGCCATCGGATTTTATCAAAAACATCTTAATTTGTGTTCCGAAGATGAACAAAGGTCTTACGGTTGTGGAATGACATGATGGTGAGTAATTAATGACAGAATTTTCAATTTTTGGTGAACTAACCCTTTAATATGAGTGTATTCTCAACTCACTGGCAGACTTGTATAACCAAATTTAAAAAATCTAAAAGAAAAAAGAGAGCAATTAAAAACTTTTTTGCAAGGCCCAAAAAGAGTGTGGACACAGAAAGCTCTTTTTGATTTGACACAGAAGATCCTCCACTGATGTGGCCATGAATCAAGAACAAACTTCTGATCTGATGTTTTCATATGGCATATGAGGCGGACCTTCAGTGGAACTCATTTAATCAAAGACTCTAACCCTGGAAGAAAAACATAAAACAGGGACCTGAGCATTCCACTCTGAGATCAAATATTGTCAGCCTTGCCCCTTGAAACCCCACTGATTAACGACAAAATGACATGCTCCCGGACCAGACAAAATGTACACACACAACAGACAGCTGACTTCTTTTACAGCGATTGACAGAGAGACATCTATACACACGTGTATACTTTTGCAGCCGTAAACGCTCACATACTCAGGACAATGTCTGATCAGACAGACAGACACCAGGCGCTTATGGTATTAGAAACATGAAACCATACACAATGAAAACCACACATTATGGTTAAAGGGTAAAGCAGATCTTGTATTTTAAGAGCTTTTGGCAGTGACTATATTTGTGTATATGGTTTCTCATTCAATTATTAAATTAGATTTCTAATGTGGTTACAGCACTGGAAATGGTTTTATTGAACCCCAAAGGAATCTTTCATAGGAATCCATCATAACGCACATACAGAATGTATGTATTGCACAATGTAATGCCCCGTGGTTTTCACATGTACACTACTGTTCAAAAGTTTATATATATATATTTTAAAATTAATACTATTATTCAGTAAGGATGCATTAAACTGATCTGATCAAGTGACAGTAAAGACTTTTACATTGTTACAAATAAATTATTTTTCAAGAAAATGGTGTTCTTTTGGTGAACTTTCTAATAATCAAAGAATCCTGAAAAAAGTCTCACCAAATCAGCATATTAGAATTATTTCTGAAAGATCATGTGACACTAAAGACTGGAGTAATGGCTGGTGAAAATTCAGTTTTGCCTTCACAGACACAAATTACATTTTAAAAATATAATAAAATAGAAAACAGTTATTTAAAATTATAATAATATTTTACAATATAACTGTTGATTAAAGGAAATGGTTGTTAACTTTTATTTTTGATCAAATAAATGCAGTCTTGGTGAGCATAAGAGACTTCTTTCAAAAACATTAAAACTTAATCTTAAACATTAAAATCTTACCAGTGCCAAACTGTTGAATGGTAGTGTACATGTAGGTTTTCAAGTTGCATTTGTGTGTAGAGAGTATGTGTATGATTGGTCAACAAACTAGGAATGTATTGGAGCATCTTGGAACTGAATTTAATCGATCAGAATCAAGAATTCAACCATGTTGTAGTATATGTATATGCTTACCTCCACATAGATGGGCCTGTTCTCAGTGATGGTGAGGAACGACTGAGTGATGGGGTAGAGGAAAGCATTGTTATACAGCTCCATGTTGAAGGTAACATTGTCTAGAGAGTCTACAAGGAAATCATCAGATCCACTCTCACTGTCAAGTGGGGTTTTCTGGTTCTTATGGTATGTGCAGTTGAACTAAGGAAAGAGAAACAGAGAATGTGAAAATATTAATATGCATCTTCTATGTAAGTGACTCTTCAACTCAACTGAAGGGAAATGTAAAGGTGAGAGAGACAGAATATGTTATTGCTATCCTGATGTATTTGATCACATACAGCGAATACAGTCCTAATTAAAATGAAATATATTATCATAATATTATCATATCTTCCTATGGTGATGCCATTAAAAAAAAAAAAAAAAAAAAAAAAAAAATATATATATATATATATATCATTCAAACAATTCAATATATAATTTAAGAGAATATGATATTATGATATGTAGCACTGGGATATATTTGATATATAAAAGACAGTAACTGATGTATTGATGGTTATGACTACATAGAATAATTCACTGTATTTTAGGATTTCTAATCAGACATCAATAATATTTGCCACATCTGATTTGAGTGAATTTTTAGTGAAAAATTTTGTTCTTGTCCTCATACAAAAATATTGTTTGTATGAGTATACAATACATTGTTTGTATATATTGTAAATATATTGGTTCTATTCCTGTAGTATCATTTATAAATAATATAGTTTGACACGTAAATATCATACCATGATATTCGCACGATGTCTGCTTTCTGGAAAAATTCTTTCTGTCACCTCTGGATCTCCAGGTATTACGACATCTCCTGAATCTAGATCTTCATCATCAACGGGCCAGCCACTTCCATCCTTCTGTTCCGATTGGCTAATAACAATCTGTAAATCGCAGACACACGTAGTTCGTAGTTCAGTAAGTTAAACCCAACAATTTCCTAACATTGACATTGCTTCACTCTGGTGCTTAGCATAGATACAGTCAGAGATAATCAAAATCTATACTTGCCAAAGGTCTGCCAAAACAGATGAGAAAGCTGGATTTAATACATGGGAATGCACAATTTCAGCAATGTAACTCCCAAGGCAGATGAACAAAAAAAACCCTCTCAGTTCTTCTCATCGGAAAAAACACGGCAATCCATTCACATTATAATATGAGAATCGCCTTCTTATGTGAGCTCAGGACAGATTATGGGTTCAAAGGTGAAAGAGGCCTGTGAACATTGTCTAACGGAGGTGAAATTGATTCACACAAGACTTGCCAATTTGTCATAGGATTGTCACTGCAACAACATCCTCCTTTGATGCTCTGTGGATCTCGCTTTGTGAGCCAGTACTGTGCTCTGACCATACGGGTCACATCGTTTTAATTGCCCTTGAGGCTCAGAGTGCAGAGTAAAGGATACATATTTGGGAGGTTGCCCAGTTTTTTTAATGGGTTCAAGGCTAAAAGTGTTGTTAGGAATTTCCGCTAGAAATTATCGCAGAAAATCAGTGTGGAAGTGAATCATCCCTGCTGGGTGAAAACACACAAGCAGGACCAGGAAACACAGAAAACAGATACAGCGTGTTGGAGGAGACACTCCAACTGACCCTGAACACCGGCACGCATTGGACAAAACAAAGCATACAAAGACTAGATTTCACATTGGATATTATTGATTGTATAATGGCTTTAGTACTCACTGAATTGATATAGAGGACCACTGGGCTGGGGTGGGAGGGGATTTTGGTGGTTTGGCAGCCAGACAGGGGCGTCTCCAGTATATAGTGGGTGGTATTGGAGGTTGCTTTGCATTGGGAGTCCTGAAGAGTGATATTGGGTTTTCCAAACCCATTAGCCTGCGAGGACATTAGGAAAACATGACTTCACAGGAAAAATCTTGACCTTTGACAACATATCAAACAATATCTATTATCGGTCCTCAAGATATTGCTGTCTAAATCTGAAATCCATTGTGTTTCAACTTCTGACAGTGACAAACAAGACTTGCAAGCTGGTCTAACTCTGTTCAAAAGCATTTTGATTGTAAAATGAAAGTTTTCTCTCTCTCTGAAGTGGTCTATTACACCACTTCTGGTTTCTGACGTCAGTGCATATGGCCCACACATTCTGGGAATATTCACACTGCTTCAGCTTGAGGGAAAAACAAGGTGCCTCTTTAAAGAAATTAATACCAGCAAGGATGCTTCAAACTGATCAAAAGTGACAGCAAAGATTGTTTAGATTGTTACCATGGTTTCCACAAAAATATTAAGCAGTACAACTGTTTTAACATTGATAATAATAAGAAATGTTACTTGAGCACCAAATCAGCATATTAGAATGATTTCTGAAGGATCATGTGACACTGAAGACTGGAGTAATAGCTGCTGAAAATCACATGTATAAATTACATTACAAAACATATTAAAATAGATATGTTTGTTTTAAATTGTTTTAAATTATAATAATATTTCACAATATATTTACTGTATTTTTGATCAAATATATGCAGTCTTAAAAAACATAACAAACATAAGATCTACTTAAAAATGTAGTTAAGTTAGTATCCCCACTACTTTTAGTTAGTTACTCTGCAACACTCATCCAATATTTGCGTGTACAAAAGGCTGTGCACTTGACACTTGTGTTTCCTACCTGAAGAGTTTCCTTGTCAATGCTGACCACCATTTTGTTCTTCTCACATTGCACACTGAATCCTACATTAGGAGATCCCTGGTGCTCCTCTGGACCCCCAGCCTGAGAGACTCGTTCCTCGAGAGATGGCATCAGAGGTGGAAATGACAGGCCCTGCTCCATGGATGGCAGAAAGGGGAACGGGAACCCATTCGGTGCAGGGGAATCCCGGGCGCTGGGCTTTGGAAGTGGGTTGGTATTGCGGAGAATGGACAGCTCTGGTGGGAATATTCCCTCATCCATGATTCCTAGGTCTGGAAGTGATCAAGAAAGAAGAGATTAAAACATCAATTTGACTCAACTTCTTGGTAACGTAGATGCCAGAAAATCACACACAAAGCAAACACAGAACCAACTGACAACAACTGTCAATGTATAGTTATTTTTATCAATGCTGGAAAAAAAAAAATCATTTTCTTCAGTAAAATAAGTATTTTTGTCTTGTTTTCTAGTACACAATATTGTATATATATATGTATATTATTTCCTGTATAAAATATTATTAATATATTATTAAGAATTGTTTTTTTTTTTTAAATTTAGGTTTTACATTTCTTTATTATCAAATTGGTTTTTATAGCTTTTAAAGGGACAGTTCACCCAAAAATGAAAATTCTGTCATTTGCTCACACTCATGTTGTTACAAACACATATGACTTTCTTTCTTCTGTGGAACATAAAAGAAGATATTTAGAAGAATGGTGGCAACCAAACAGTTTTGGTTCCCATTAACTTCCATTGTTTCCATTGTAATTTTTGGGTTGCATTTTTTGCTACTGTTGTTTTAATAAACTTAAATAGCAATAATAAAAAAAAAAATTAATCAAATCTTATGTTAAACTAATTCACTTCTTAAGTAAATTTATCTGTGTGTGTATTGAAATAGTTTTTTTTTTTTTTTGCAGTGTATTCAATTAATTAAGCTTATTTATATTTTAAACTAATTAAGTGTATTGTAACTATTTTAAGTTGATATTATTCATGTCTTTGGTTACTGGTCTTGCCTTGTTCTCTGAGGCGCAGTTTGAAGTGGTTGGCGACAGGGGTGTTGGTGTAGGAAGTGACAGGTTTAAATCCATTTTCCTCTGCCCACTGGATCAGAGGCTGAGATCCTGCGGGCAGCTTCTGTTTGACCGTCTTTGAAACCTGCATCAGCCTTTCTGTGTCATCATTCAGGCCGACAGTATCTGACGTCTGAGAAGGACAAAGAGGAAGAATAAGATAACACATTCACTTCACATGCAGAAACAGAGGAACACAGTCACAAGTGTTCATTCTTTGCTGTAGAACAGAAATATGAATAGGAAAGGAAATAAATTGATATCTACTTCTGTTCAAATCCATTTTTCATTTCTGAGACATATTTCACAACCCTTTAACAATAAGCCTTCTTGTTTTCATTGACAACACTTCGTCACCTTGGAATTATAAGGTTCTATCTGAGATTTTTGTCAAAATTGAGTTATTCACATATTCTTATTCTGTGACACATTATTTACATTGTGATTTTTTTAAGTTGTGTACATTTTGGGACTTTTTATTTAGAAAACAAAAAGGTTCTATCTACAAAGCCGAATGGAATGCAAGAACGTTGACGCTCAATATCTCAAAACCGCTCAGAATGCAGATAGAACCTTATAATTTCAAGGTGGTGATTTTCTGATCTAATACCTTATCTTAAAAGTCCAAAATTACACACACACACACACACACACACACACACACACACACACACACACACACACACACACACACAAAAACACTAGCCAGTAAAGAAAAAGGCCAAAAAAGGAATTGCATGCATGAAATGCATGTTTTAAATCAAATTGCAAGAACTAGATACTGATCCTCAATGATGGAAGAGAAAGCATATCAGGGCCAAACAACTTTTACCTTTTCAGCATAAATTTACCAATAGAAGTAATTCCTGATCTCTTTTATGTCGAATATCCCTCACATTAGGTCACCCAAATAAAAAGAAAAAAAAAAAAAAAATTTTTGATGGTTTTACCGAGAGATTGGGACCTCATTTCATAAATACTCATGTGCCTGAGCTTATAGTCATAAATAAATTATTTTTAAATAATAAATAATTTAAAAATAGATGCAAAATGCAGTCTTATGGCCAGTAAGAAATATTATTAGGCTTTTGTAAAATCACATGCCATTGGCAGGTACGGAAAAAAAGTTTATTTTGGCACATATTTGGCATGATAAATATAAATATATATGTACATAAACTTCTACAAAGTGAGACAATTTACCATGTTCAACATTATCATGGTTTAAGATCTTTGCCAAATTACGTAGGAATTATATACTAGCTACTGTTTGTTCTCTGTTGGGTGTGAAGGGCAGATGGCCCTCATTCCCAGCCGTCTTTCCCACAAATGCCTCACCAGGCTGGACAACGAGCTTGAGCCAATCTGCCAACAGTAGCAGGGCTTTGATTTTACAAGGCTGTGGATCGTATCGCACGCATAACTTACATTCTCCTACACTCTAAAACACTGTAACTGATTCACTCAGACACGGACAAGTGCAATCGAACACATTCATGGAGACAGATGCATTATACACACACTTAGACATTCACATTAAAATTCTCCAATGAACTTTTTGAGTTTTTGATTGTCAATGCCAGAACACCATAGCATAATGCAGGACCTACTCCTAATAGTTTGATCCATATATTTGTTCATCATATATACACACATATAATTCTTATAAATGTATATATATATATATATATATATATATATATATATATATATATATATATATATATACACATTTATAAGAATTATAACACTTTACATTAACCTTTATGTATAATTTTATTATTTATTTAATCAGGAAGGTCTCATTGAGATACAATATCTCTTCTACCAGGGAGTCCTGGTCAATGCATTATGAAGTTATTAATAATGTACGTTATAATGCATTATGTCCTTTCATAAATAATTGTAACAAAAGTTAAAATACATTATAATATTTGCAGATTCCTTGTTACATCTGAAATTGGTTGTTTGTCATGTGTTTTAATGCATTATACTTTCTAAAGGTGAAATGTTTTATAATGTATTATAACTGTCTTTACAATTTTTCAATTTATATAAATTGTTATATAAATTGTTATCTACTGTACTATTTTGATGTCTATCTTTGTGTATGCAGTAAGAGGTCAGTGTGTAAAAGAACTGCATTGCACTTGTATATATAAAGTATTGTTCTCTTCATTATACTTTTCCAGCTCAGAAACACATCTATAAATTATCCTATAAACACCTTGAAACTTGATTCTCTTAATGACAGTGTGGATTTTTTCTCATAAGCAGCACGTAAAAGCGCACAAATATTTAGCACTAGATTATACAGAGCGTGTGCAAGTCTCTCTCTGAGAGCTGTGCAGTGTAGTGACAGTTTCAGTGGTGTGAGTGTTATGCTGTGCTATCTGAAACCAGCAGACAGACGCTCTCATAATTCATATTCTGAAGTGCCAGGCCAATGCTACAATAAAAACTCTCCAAGGATCTGGCTGAAGAAAAACTCACTACACGCCTCCTTCTGTTATTACTCCATCTCATAACAGGCCTCCAGATCACATAATTCATTGGATCAACTTGCGATATTTTTTGCTCAGCATTTTCACACAGTTTGAAGAGTAAGCATCACATATAGTTTATTTACAAAAATAAAATTATACCGTTCAAAGCTTTGGGATCATAATTATAATTGCTTTTTTTTTTTTTTTTTTTTTTTTTTTTTTGAAGATTTGATACTTTTATTCAGCAAGATTAAATTGAAGAGACATTCACAATGTTACAAAAGATTTCAATTTCAAATAAATGTTGTTCTTTAAACTTTCTTTTCATAATCCTGAAAATATACACTGTATTATGGTTTCCACACTTAATTAAGCAGAACAACCATTTTCAACTGTGATAATAATAATAATAAAAGGTTTCTTGAGTACCAGATCAGCATGTTAAAATTATTTCTGAAGGATCATATGACACTGAAGACTGGACTAATGGCAGCTGAAAATTCAATTGTAATAATATTTCATAATATAACAGGTTTTGGCTGTAATTTTCATAAAATAAACATGGCTTTGGTGAACATAAAAAATAATTTTTAGACATAAAATAATCTAAATGATCCCAAACTTTTGAACAGTAGTGTATAA
This sequence comes from Ctenopharyngodon idella, assembly GCF_019924925.1. Lineage (NCBI taxonomy): Eukaryota > Metazoa > Chordata > Actinopteri > Cypriniformes > Xenocyprididae > Ctenopharyngodon > Ctenopharyngodon idella. Next base: position 15,932,673 of record NC_067225.1, on the reverse strand, counting down.
CAGTAATATTTGTCTAATCCTTTTCTGCATTTTTTCACCATTACAGCTGGACCTTTATATACAGTATCAGTGGCTATCAGCACATCCATGGCTGTACAAAATGTAATTTTATAAAAAATAATACATTTGTGCTTTACATGCATCTTTAATCAGTCTCTTTGTATTACTCTTTCAGTAACGCTTTTTATATAGGGAACACATATTCACTTTTAATTATGACTTTTCCCTCAATAAACTCCTAATTTACTGCTTATTAATAGTTAGTAAGTTAAGTTTAGGTATTGGGTAGTATTAAGAATGTAGAATAAGGTCATGCAGAATAAGGCATTAATATGTGCTTAATAAGTACTAATAAACAGCCAATATTCTAGTAATATGCATGCTAATAAGCAACTAGTTAAAAGACCCTAAAATAAAGTGTTACCATTCTTTCTTTATACAATATAAATTACCATGTGAAGCAATGTTTTTATAATATACAATGTTATATATATATTGCATGTGGCCAACAATTTAAACATCATACCACAATGTCCAGTTTGCCGATGATGCTGTGGGCTTTGATGACCCAATTCACTGGCTTTTCACACTTCAGAATCAACACAATGTTATGATGGAGTGGGGCGTCACCATCCAGTGGCCTTATATCCACGATCACATCCACTTGGAATGCACTACTCAGAGCGAGAGAGAGAGAGAGAAAAGAGAGAGGCAATGGAAGGAAGGCCGTAAGAATCTTGGAAAATTTAAACCTCAGTTTTAACATGCTTTCTGTCTGGCCAATTGATTAAAAAACTGGATCGTTTCCTAGAAAACAAAGCTGGACACATGTGAAACAGACCACATAATGCAGTGCTGGGATCCATCATGATGCTTGCATATCTTTAGATATGTTTTTCAGTTTTTGAGTCACTATTAGGCAACAGTGAGTGATATTGGTATGGGCAGAGACAGTTTTACCCTGCAGAGTTTTCCAGTATCAACAATACTCTAGTTCCTGCCCATTTCCAAATAAACTGTACAGATCCGGAGGAAACACAATGACAACCCAAAATGACAAACACGCACGTACATTTACACACGAAAGCAAACACACCCATCCATGAACAGTCATGTGTAAATATACACACCATGGTATTACTAAACACACCCATATGCACAGAAATATTGGTTTTTTTTACATGAAATGTTTATCTGGTAAGGCCTTCAGGTGTTCACTTTCAACAGCAAATTTAATGATGTACACTGCTGTTCAAAAGTCAGGGGTTGGTGAGATTTTTTTATGATTTTGAAAGAACTCTCTGTCAACAGACAAGAATGAATGAACGAGAGCATGAACAAGAATTACAATATAGAATCGGCATTTTTTTTTAATTAGAGCAAAAACTAAATAGTCTTTAGCATTGTAAAATTACAAAAAAACAGAATAAATAAAACAATTTAAAACATTATGTTAAGCAATCAGTTTATGCAATGAGTAAACAAATATGCTAATGTTTTTTAAATCAAATTATGTCCATGTAATTTTAAGATAAAATGACAATCCTACACAGAACTAGCTATATTTTCTTTATTTATGCTTTTCATTCAACAATGTTTGAAAGTTCATTTTACAAAAAGAAGCATTTTAGCTTTAGGTGCGTTAAATTAGCGTAATTACAAGATTTCAACTTGTAAAAAGCAGCTTATAAGATGGGAATTTTCTGAAAGCTCCTACATGTACCACGTGACCGCTGTACCACCTGAACGCTACAGACTCATATAGGCTTTGATAGTGTTGCCATAGAAATGTATAATTCCTAGTCCGAGGATGTGAACAGCTCCGAATAAAATGTCACGTGCTGTCATCTCGTGACTACGGTAATTGCAACATGGCGTGAATGCAGCATTTTTTATAAGCTAGTCTGCTTCTTTTCTTGTCTACCACATGATCAGCTGAGCTGAACATGTTCACTGTCTAATGTAGGGTGCAGACAGGTATACGTTCAGGCAACTTCAGCAAGCACAGGAAAGTGCAGACCAATATTTGAGCAGACCAATGCCTGTTTGCTTCTTGGTGTCTGCATCAGTTTGGCAGTATTAACACATTTAAATTACTCATCATGGTCTTTCGGGTGATGGACTTTCAAATGTCGGATCGAATTTGTCATGCTGAATGTCTTCGCTGTAATTCCTCCACAATTAACTTTTTCTTTGTGCTTTGCAGACATTACAGCTTGCAATCTTAACGTCCTATTCACAGACTTTAACAATATTTCCACATAGATGACATTTTGGTAAATAATTCCAGTGCAGTCTGTGTGCATGGGTGTACTTCTGGAAAACAGATCAGCCAAAATCAAACACAAAACCCAGCCGGTTCCGATTAATGACCGGTCGACCGGTACATCTCTTTATTTAATCGGTCCTTGCTGTTTTAATTTCTTTGAAATAAATGATTAAATAAATAAAATCTTACTGACGCCAAACTTTTGAACAATAGTGTACATTTCCCATCATTCTCAGCATTTAATGCTCACTCCTGTTTATTTAATACCAAGTTCAGTCATGAAAATATTCTGTGCTGCTGACTGGCTCGTTGCCAATGCTTCTTCTTACCTACGCTTGCCTTTCTTTTCCAGTCTGACTAGATGGAGCATAGTTCTGCGCGCTATGTCTATATCCCTCCTCCTCCCCAGCACCACCTGTCTAGATCTGCTATAGGGTTCTCCTTTGTCTTGCAGCAGCACGTTTTACTCTTGGGTTTTAGCCTAGAGTTTTGGAGTAAATCTTTGTAATTTGCTCCGCAGCAGCAGCAGCATGTTTTCTTCTCTGTATTTCTTTTGGTTTAACAGAGCGATTAATTTTGTTGTACAAGCACTAAAAAGCTTTTAAAGGCACAATATGTAAGATTTTTGGATTAAAATATCCAAAAACCACAAGAACAATGTTATATATTTTGTTGACTTGTGCACTTACATTAACCCAAATGATTCCAAGAATGTTTAAATCCAGAAAAATAAGCAATTTTAACCAGGACATGGACCATATCCATGTGTCACCTATCAATGACATCATACCCACGATTTCCAGTTATTTTTAGGAAACCATGCACTGTAAACCCTGACACTCAAAATAATTAATTGGTTTGAGTAGGACAAACTTAAATTAAACAAATTAGTTCAGTCAAATTAACTTTTATGAATATTTAGCACTTTCTTTTTCTTTCAAGTTCACAGAACTGATATATTTTAAGTAAACTGAACTGTTTCATTTAATTTCGTTTGTGTTTTATGAATTTATTTCTTTTAATTCAGACGAACTTAAGTTTAACTGAAAATAGGTTGGGATTTCTATTTCCCAGCATGTTTTGCCCATGGCACTCAAAAGGGAGTGCAAATGCTAAAATTAAGTGTTATATAATGTTTTTTTGTGCAAGATTAACGTTAAGTGGGAGATTTAGTAGTGATTAATGTTTTGTTATGCTAATTTACAAGAGTTTCTGTTAATGTGGGAGAGTTACCATCATGGTGACAAGTGGTGCATGCAGCTTGGTTTGAGAGGAAGTATGTTAAATGCTTTATATTCCTGCACTCATTCAGCAAGTGCTATACCATGCTATTGTTAACATGTTAGCAAATTAGCAAGTTAGCATTTTCTGAATTAGCCTTTTATAGCTAGCTAAGTTTACACTAATAAAAATGTTCACATTAGTAAATGAAGATTTTAAGCTTAATGTATGAATTAGTGTACTCAAACATTTCAAGTTAAGAAATTAAAATGTATGAGTACAAAATAAAAGTCTAATCATTGTTATATAGTTCAACACAGTAAGTCTTATTGTTTAAATCTCATTTGATTCACTCCAGCGGCCTCGTTCCACTACAACGGCTTTCAGCCACACCCTGCTTCATACTACAGTAATGTTAATAAATCTTTAATACATTAGCTCATCCATGAATATGATTTCTGCCCGAGTCTCGTCGGATTCTTTCCCACTGGCTGTAGACATGAAGACAACACCTCCCATGATTCCGCGAAATCAAGGTGTCATCAAGCTACGCCTTTGTTTTGAATAAGCGACCTCTAGCGGCGAAAAATTACATATTGTGCCTTTGAAAGTCTTTTAAAAGAGACTAAAAGTCTTTTCAAGATAAAATAATATGAATAATTAATATGAATGTGACTGCACTTTACTGTAGGGGCTGTATTACAGAAACACCCAGAAACTTTTATAGAAAAATCATTGATTTGTACAACAGTCTTCTCTTCACCTGCTGGAGTTTGGTGCCTGGAGCTCGATGATGTGGACCTCCTGGTCATTATCAGGACCTGAGAGAACACACCCTGTGGATGGCTGGGGCTGGATGTAGCTGGCCAGGTAGTTCAGAGAGAGGAACTTGTTATCAATCTTACAGGTCTCGGAGAAGACAGGGTCTGAAACAAATATGAGATATGTTTATGCCAAGGGCTGATAGGAACTTTGAGGACACAGAAAAAAAAAAGTTTGACTGACAAATAGTTAACCAACAGTTAGTTACAGTCCTATAATCAGATGGAACATTTCACTGTTTGTATCACTTGGCTTGTCCCCCCCAATAATTAGAAAAGGCCAAATCGTCCCCCTCAATATTTGAAATTCTTGCACTGCTCTGCTGCACTTCATTACAGCACTCTGCATGTTGTTAGGATGACAAAAAGGTTTAAAAGTTAAATTTTTAGTCTGGTCTGCCTTAGCTGTCTAAGAACGCTCGTCAATGTCAAAATGATTGAGATGACCAATCAAATCAAAAAGTAGGCGGGGTTTACGTTCTCCTTTTGCTCGTGCACAGTCTTCACAGCACAGACAGGCGTCAATTGATCACTTAACGCCGTTGCGGAGGTTCTGTTTTTCTGGTAAAATCACAAAACAAATGCACACAAACGTGTCTCTGCTCTTGATATACAACCATTGATGGACATCTTTGATTTTAATTAGGGGGGAAAAAAAAACTATGCGAGGGCGGATTAGAACACGGAACCTTTGATACTGTTAACAAAAATTCTACCACTAGACCACTAGGGAATTCAAATGTTCATTGCGGATCTATGTATTTATTCACTAAATTGAAGAATCTCGGAACCAACAATATATTGTATTATGAAACTATCACATTAAACATGAGTTCTCAGTGTACTATTGAAATTGATTTCTGGACATCGTAATGTTATTTTTTTTTCCTACAATTGTTATTGTACGATATAACATTGTATTAGCAGCAATTTCGTTCACTGTTTTGTTTCTTTAGGCTTTATTAAAAAAAAGGTCCCCCCCCCCAATGTTCAAGACATGGTTACGGCCTTGCTTAAAGCTGAATTTTAAGTCTTCAGTCACATGATCCTTCAGAAATCATGCTAATATGCTGAATTTGGTGCTCAGGAAACCTTTCTTATTATCAGTTTTGAAAAAAGTTGTGTTGTTTAATATTTTTGTGCAAACTAACATACATTTTTTTTGGATTCAAGAAACATTTATTTGAAATTGAAATCTTTTGTAACAATGTAACGACTCTTTCCTGTCAGTTTTGATCAATTTAATGCATCTTTGCTGAATAAAATTATTTATTTATTAAAAAAAAAAAAATACTGATTCCAAACTGTTGAACGGTAGTGTCCAGTATAATTAAATGACGGCAAATTAGTTGTACACAATATTTACTCAAAAAAAATAAGCAGTCATTGACAAACCTGTCAGTAAAATTTGGAACTCTCAAAGTAGGGAGATGAACACTTCTGACCAACCAATTGGACAAGGTTATCAGTCGATGTTTATAGTCTTGAAAATGGCCAAATACTGGCAGATTGTCCTCATTCAATCAAAAACACAGCCCGACCTGTCCTGGCCCAGTTTAACTACTCCCTAAAAAAATCCTCTCTACTCTTGAACACGGTTTTCTTTGCTCCTCCACAAAAGAGATGATGGCTCTTCTCTTTGCCCCAGAGAAACAGAAGACAGATGCTTCCTTATTTGGCCATTACGCTTTTGGAAAAAAGCGCAAGGGTGATGAGTGTCAACTCCTCATGAAAGGCTGGCATCTCTTACTCTCTGCTCTTCCTGGCTCTTTGAGGTACTGGGGGAAAGTTGCCTGTTCTCTACAGCAAACAGATCAGAAGCATGTCCGCTCTCATGCGGAGCTACAAAGGGTTGAGATAGAGTAGAAGGCCAGAACTCTCCTGTAGAGGTAAACATAGCCTTTTGAATCACTGCCAAACCTCAAATTCAAACACCGCAGGGCCAAATGTTTTACGGGGCTGACCGAAACAAGCTTAGAGACAGGAAAGAGTACTTTGAATGATGCAGTCATTACTTTCTTCCAGTACTGGAATCTCATGTTCTTTTACGGACTGAAAAATTAGCACCAGCAGTTTAACTGGGCAACCTGACAGTTGATAGATGCTGAAGTCAGACGTGTCGCTGGCTTGGTCTTAGAACTCAGTGGGGGAGCCCTGGGTGAAACACACAGCCGGATCTGTCCTTTTCTTCTTTCTTCAAACAATCCCTGCGGCTCACTGTGCTAATGGCGTGTATTTGCAAGTATCTGTTTCTGCTTTCTCTCTTTCAAGCTCTCAACGAGTAAACAACAAACTCTATTTGAATGTGGCAGCCCTGTCTGACTCAAACATCATATCAAAGTCCAAGAGTCAGTTTTAAGTTAAACCCCCCTAAACAGTTTTCTCTGATAATAAGCCAATTCCCCCCCTACGGCTCATGTCATTGGGCACATGGCTAAGTCACTTTCTTAGCAGAATCTTGCAAGGCTTCCTGGCACTGCTATAAATTTGGACTTTCTGTTTTGGGCTCTATTTTCTTTTGTGCTTCTTCTATACCCTCCCTGCCAAACTTTCCCTTTGCTCATTCCCTTTTTCCTCTAGGTCTGCTATTCTCCCTCATCCCTCTCTTTTTAAAAGGACTGTTGTGAAAGGCTTCAGATTTGGCAAAGGGCCCGTACGCACAAGCTGGCAGTCAGGGCTTTCATCTGAAACTCTTCCCGTATGTTTACTTGGCCTTTCCATCAATTCTCCATCTCTCGGCTGCTTATGAGCCTGACATGCAAGCAAATCAACTGATTACAAACAAGAGACAGAGAAAGTCTGCCATTTAAACAGCCCACAGATTTTGCCATGTTATTTTTAAATGAAACTGAATGTTGCCAAGTGGAAATTAGAATGACTTGAGGTGGCTTCACTGGGATTTGCTTTATTACCCATGGGTCCAGTTACTAAACACAGTCAATAGGCACCATTGAGAGTGAATTAACATGTATAGGGCCATGCCTGAAGTTCAGAGGTGGCTGGAAACAATAGCACAACAACTTATTATAGGCCAAATAAATGTATTTTTTAACAAAAAATACTGATTAAGCAAAAGTGTCATGAGCTCTAAAAACATTAATAATAATTATTTAAAAAAAAAAATACTTTGAGGAATAGGTAAAACACTATGTGCATGCTCAGAGATACATACCCTCTCCAACCTTGATGTAGATGTCATGGGCCATCTTGAGCTCGCTGAAAGACGTAACAGCACGATAACGATGATGGGCCCAGGAAAGCAGGTGCTCATTGCCATAAGGAAGATTTTCCACCTTCACCTCACACGACTCAGAGAAATTTCCTGCCTCGAAATGCACTTCAGATCCCTCTGCAACCTAAGAAATCAACAAAATAAAACAGTTAATGTATTTTCTACCAGTGTTGATTCTGATTGGTTGATAAGATTCATTTTCAATAACTAAACAAGTATGTCGTAGTTCCAGGTATGATAACTCCAGTTTCATATCACTTTGACACCGAAGCTTCTGAACTAGTAATCTTGGCTTTTGTCAACATACAATAATTCTTATGTACGCATGATTTTTAACAATTGTGTTACAAAGAGAAATTGGCAGATTTTTTCTGTCTGAGCTACCCCGATGTACAATACAAACCCCTTTTGTTAACTCGTGGAGAATTTTTTCCCCTTGACAGTTCAAGAAACAAAGATCTCTCTGTTGATGAAGACAGGCCCATAAAACTCAAAGCTGTATTGATATGCACATCCCATTTCACAGGGAGAAAGTCTAAGGTAATAAAGTTTAAGGGCAAGACTACAGATTATGAGAGGAAAGGAAAAAGAGTATCACAACAGGCCTTTCCAAAACGAAAGCTTCCACACAATCTTTGCCAAAACACATCTTTAACACTTTGTCTTGATGGTTTTCTGAAAGCCTCTTCGAATGTGTGCTCCATATTTTTACACATGGTCGTCTTACATAATAAGGTGTCTGCTTTCCACTGTTTATATAACACACTGCTGTGCATCAGAGGAGACGGGCAGGAGGTAGAATGGAGAGCTCATGGCTGCGATTAACCTTATAGACAACATATGTACACACTTTCACACATGCAAAAGCAATGCAAACCATCAAAGTCAGACTTTAAGGGGATCAAATACTTTGTTATGCAGTATGTAGACTCAGCACAGTATGCATATTGTATAGTACATTTGTGAAAATATGCAGTATACAAACAGAACACACTACAATAACCTCTGTATCGTACAGTGTACTCAAACTGATCCTTTTCAGTGTATTTTTTTTAAATTATTATTATTATTTTATTATTCATTACTTGATTATATTTAAATTTTTATTTGATACCATTAAATAAAATATGGAGGCTAAGTTGATATGCCAAAAATATAGCATTCTATGGTTTCAAATGGTTAGAATTAATATTAAAGTTATGATAATGCATACTTAAAAAAAATTAGTAGGTAGTTTGCAGTACACTGGTATTACATTCTGGGGTTAATAAAGGCCTTCTGAAGCGACACGATGCGTTTGTGTAAAAAAAAAAAAAAAACAAAAAAAAAAAAACATATTTAACAAGTTATATTTAAGTTAATATCTAGCTTCCGCCAGACCGCCTTCCGTTGCATCAGTTACACTTTTTCCGTAAGTTGAATAGGGAAGGCATAGGATGTAGTGTAAGCTTTTTGAACTGGTAGAGTTTTACACTTTCTTCGTAAGAAGAATATGGAAGACGGTCTGGCGGAAGGATATTTATTAATACTGCGATTGTGTTCATCAGAAAGAAGAAAGTCATATACACCTAGGATGGCTTGAGGGTGAGTAAAGCTTGGGGTAATTTACATTTGAAAGCGAACTAATCCCTTAAAAAAAGAAAATTCTGTTATCATTTATTCACCCTCATGTCATTTAAACCTGTATAATGTAAAATTATAATCTGAAGAATTTTGGTAACCAAACAGTTTCAACTTCATTCACATTCATTGGATGGACAAAAAATATAATGGAAGTCAATGGGAAACAAAACTGTTTGGTTACCAACATTCTTCAAAATATCTTCCACTATTTTCCACAGAAGAAAGAAAGACATACAGATTTGAAACGGCATGAGGGTAAGTAAATGATGACAGAATTTTCACTTTTGGGTGGACTATAACTTTAATGTTTAGCAGACAGTGATTGTTTACATGCAGAGACTTTTTGTCTATGTGAATAAATTGAAACTGATTGCAGATTGCAAACACACTGTTTATATGTACAGATGTGCATCACATGTATTCTGAATACAATATCTGTGCATGTGAAGAGCCACATTTATACGGGGAAATGCAACCAGCAGTGACGAGAAAAACAAGATTAAACTTTGAGGAATTTGAAGTCTCAAAATTGTTTTTCCCCTCTAATAACTAGACATGGATAAAAGTATGTAGCAAAGATTGGTGGGAGAGGGATGTCCTGCTGGAATTCACAGTTTAGGAATTCACAGTTTTAGGATAACATGGCATCGTTTTTTGTGCTATGGACTTTATTAAAGAAAACATGGCTCTTGCAGAAAATACAATAAGAGCCCTTCTACCCCAATAATATGTTGTTTTATATATTCATAAAAACACAATAAAAGGTGCTTATTTATTCTGCAAAAGAGTTGAAATCAGTTGAATTTAAAGTTTTACATGCCAATTATTCTTTAAAGGGTTAGTTCACCCAAAAATGAAAATTCTGTCATTTATTACTCACCCTCATGTTGTTCTACACCCATAAGACCTTCATTCATCTTCATTCACCACAAATTAAGATATTTTTGATGAAATCCGATGGCTCACTGAGGCCTCTATTGCCAGCAACGTCACTGAACCTCTCAAGATCCAGAAAGCTACTAAAGACATATTTAAAACAGTTCATGTGAGTACAGTGGTTCTACCTTAATATTATAAAGCGACAAAAACACTTTTTGTGCGACTTTTCAACAATATCTAGTGACGGCCGATTTCAAAACACTGCTTCGAAGCTTTACAAATCTTTTGTTTTGAATCAGTGATTCGGATCGCATAAACAAAGCCTCGTTTACTGAAATCACGTGACTTGGGAGCTCCGAACCACTAATTTAAAACAAATAATTTGTAAAGCTTCGAAGCAGTGTTTTGAAATCGGCCATCACTAGATATTGTTGAAAAGTCGTTATTTAGTTTTTTTTGGCGCACTAAAATTATTCTTGTGTAGTATTACGGGTGTAGAACGTCATGAGGGTGAGTAATAAATTACATTATTTTTATTTTTGGGTGAACTAACCCTTTAACGTAACAAATTATTTCAAATATGCACCTTCCGAATATGCTTCTTCCAATCACATAAAAGTTTCATTTCGAATCCAAATCACGATTTCTTTTTTCCCCAATTGAGGTGTTTTTTATTTTAGTACTTTTCATTGTGATTGAGCTATCATTCTGATTATAAACAGATTATTATTCTACATGTAAACATAATTAGAGACAGAGAAAGAAAGAGTTGTGTTAGTGTAGTAGTGGACAGGAAAAATAACAGTATGTACACTTCACAGCTGTCATAGCAACTCATGACTGAGGACTCCTGTCAGCTTCTGCCAGCTAACCTTTCATCCAGGATACTCTAAATATGTGTTATGTGCTTGATTTCCTTCAAATGCTATGTTTAAAGAATGAGGTGCAAATTATAGAAATTAAAGAGAGTTAAATGTGAGCAAAAGATTAAAGTAACATGGCCCGAGGTAAGAAAGAGAATATATGAACAACGTGTTTAAGTTTCATTTGATTGCTGGCAAACGTGTGTACGCTCTTGCAAACATATAAAGCATTGCATTGTGAGTTTCTCTGCATGTCGTCTTGCTTGACTTGGGCGGGCTTTGCTCCGAAAGTCCTCCCTTTTGGCTCCAAATGGACCCTGGGTCCACATGCTCCATTTCAGAGAGATAAACATTCACATATGTTGAAAAACTCGCCATACAGCTCCACACAGCCAAGCACACGGTCTAGACAGCTCAGACTCATTACATTTCCATGCTTGTGAGGTTTTTTTCCATTCATTTCTCTCTCTCATTCTCCCAAAGGTGTTCTTTCTACTCTCAGTCGGCTCTGTGCTGGCAACCCCAATTAAACCATTATATCACACCACAGCTTTGATGGACCCCATACGAGCTGCACAGAGAGCCAGACAGCCAATCTGAACCACAGCCAGAGGCTTGTGTACTATTGTGCGGTGACAGACAGAAGAGGTGGAGTGAGGGAGAGATAAAGAGAGGTATATGACGTGCTGAATGAGCTGAGATCTGTCCTGGTGCACGACCCAGTACCATGAGGAACATCTGCTTGACCTCTGGACGGCTCCCCAGGCAAACGCCCCATCCTTGCCAGGAGTGATAAATTTCAACAAGAAAAAGAAAAAACATGAGAAAGGCATGGAGGCCGTCGAAGAATTTAGGCCTCGGTTGAAGGTTATTTTTAGGGTTCCTCTGTACTGTAGACAGTGTGTAAAACTGTGCAGTTTTCCTTTTAAAGGAATATTGAGGGTTTGACATCAGAGATCAATCGATACCAAAAAAGGGGGGCAATTACAGTGGAGGGAAATGGGGCCAAGTTTTGGTGTATGAAGTTGATATAAACTACCATTCAAAAGTTTGGGGTCAGTAAGATTTTTAATGTTTTAAAAGAAGTCTCTCATGCTCCCAAAGGCTGCATTTATTTGATAAAAATTCAGTAAAAACAGTACAGTAATATTGTGAAAAAATTATTACAATTTGAAAAAAACAACAACTTTAGTTTAGTTAGTTCACCCAAAAATTAAATTTCTGTCATTAAGTACTCACCCTCATGTCGTTCCAAGATCTTCGTTCATCTTCAGAACAGAAATGAGTTGTTTTTATCTCCCATAGAAAGCAATGAAATAACCACATTCAAGGTCCAGAAGAGTAGTGAAGACATCATTAAAATAGTCAACGTGACTACAGTGGTTGAACCTTAATGTTATGAAGTGACGAGAATACTTTTTGTGCGCAAAAACAAAACAAAAATAACGGCTTTATTCAATAATTTCCGCTCTACTCTGTCATTCTCCTACGCAGTTTACGTTGAAGACACATTGCAGAGCTACCGTGTTCTACTCCAGAACGCAGACTCTGTATTGGCCGGCTCCACAGCATCAAACGTACGAAATCTTTTGTAAAATTATAAATGTCTTTACTGTCACTTTGATAAATTTAATGCATCCTTGCTTTAAAATGATTCATTTCATTAAATAGAAATCTTACTGACCTCAAACCTTTGAATGGTAGTTTAACGTAACGCAGAAAAGGTTAATAAGCTGTTGTGCGAGGAGAGGAGAGGAGAGGAGAGGAGAGGAGAAGAGAGGAGAGGAGAGGAGAGGGTTTCTGTTGGCATGCCCAACTGAACACAGAGGAGTTTATCGATTTAATTGCGGGAATAGGGCTGTAATTAGTCTCAAAGAATTAGAAGGAAAAGCCTAAAACTAAATTAGCTCCAGGCTTTGGGAAGAGTTTCAAACCTCAAGAATTTCAAAAGGGAATATGAAAGCAATAAACCCACTCTGGAGTTCAGCCAAACCCCCAGCCCCCAACCCCAAACCATCTTCATCCTTTCCAAAGCCATCAAACTCAATGCCAGCATACAGATGGACATACATGTTTTTAAAAGATTATAGCATATAATAAAACATGAGTCTACGGCATCAAAAGTACTAGTTATATGACTGTCATCAAATCTCTAAAGAAATTAAACAGACTACCAACCCTCCAACAATGCATCCTACACAAGCAAAAAAAACAAAAAAAAAAACCCATCATTTTAGGATCGCTCAGTGCTGGGTTTCTCTCACCAGTAAGAAAAGGAAAACTTGAAGTGGATCCGCAGTCATTACAATACATTTTGGGAGAGAAAAATGCTGTCACTCCACCTAACTCACACGATCGGCTCATGACGACATGCAAAGCTTGATACTTTGACTTCTTTTGGACCTTTTTTTTGGCAGAGAAAGAATATACACACTAATGTGCCAATGTTGAAATATGACTGAGGCAATATTAACTTCTTGTTTATAGAACTATTGTATAAAAGAAGGACATGTACAAGAGTAGAACCTTGGCATAATCATGTAAATACCATGGTATATCACACATTCATAACCATAAAACATATCGAAGTATTGCCTGCTATAGAAAAGACTTGGCTTGACTGCAAATGCTGTACCTGAAAATGATGCACATATGAAAAAATGAGGTAATAATGACTTCAGAGTGACTTCAGAATGAAAGGCAAGTAAGAACACAGCGCAGATACCGTTTTAGTTTATTTTACATAGACTTCTGTAAACAGAAATAAAACAGAGAACGATTAAAATGCGAGTTTCTCTTTAATGGTGTGTCTCATGAGTGATGTGGTAAGTGTCAGTAAAGTGTGCTGAAAGCTGCTGCTCACCTTTATTAAGCATAATTAGTGGTGTGTGTTAACAGCAGAATCTCTCAGTGGGAGGCAGTTACCTCAGGCTGTAAACCCTCATCCAAGTCAATTTTTACATCTGCATCAATGTGAAACAGGTTCCAGGGTAAATAAGACAAAAATCTTTCTTTTCTTTATTTGGGTGTTAAAAAATATGAACAAAAAAGCTTTATTTTCATTCTTTTTGGTCATTAGATTATGATTATATTTGTTATCCCTATAAACCCTTTTCATCAGAGCATCACAAAGGTAGCTTGTGCTTTTAATTTAAATGGGAAAAAATGTATATAAGCAATGCATACAAAATATTTAAAAAGGTTTCTCAGGTGATAGTTCATCTTAAGAGCAACGGGAGTGAAAGTCCTTAAATGGATATGGTTTGGGTGTGTATATTCCAATTACAAACTGTGTTAACAGTCCCTCATTTAGTAAACCAGATACATCAAAATTAGAGGGTAAGAACTAATTTATGTGTACGCACCTGTTCCGGAAGAAGTTCTAGTGTGAGAACCTTTTCTGTACACTAAGAACACTTGCATGCCATTATTAATGAACATGACCTGTTGAGTGATAGTGTTCAGCTTTCCACTGTACCTATCCAACAAAGATGCAAAAAGGCTAAAAAAAAAAAGTTTTCTATCCACTGCAAAGTGTCTATATTGGAGCAGTGTCTCATTTGAGAAGAATGACGTTTCCCTCAGTGTCTTGAGTGTCATCACTTCTCAGTACTGCTCTTCTCACACTCACAAGAACCCGTCTGGAACATTTCAGCAGACTTAGCCCTGCATAAATCTTCCTGTTTATGCCTTATCTGTCGGTAAACAGGTCCAGACTGGAGCTTAGCCCTGGGTTTGCTCAGAGATATGAGCTAATGTCCATGCTCTGCTCTCTGGAGTCCGACTCTGTCTGAGTCTGTGCTCAGGCCCACATGATCTCTGAAAGACCCTGTGAGGTAACCTGATAGATTCAGAAATGTCCTACAGAGTTGCTGAGTCTTACACAACCCAACTAAATATCACATTATCCAGCCAAACCAGAATGTTTTATCTACTTCTGCTGAGAAAGCAAGAACAGCTTGACATCTGGCATTTGCTGATCCAAAGGTTTGAAAAATTGGGTTATGAAATTTTACTGCTGCCATGGTTTTCGCACTGGTTTTGTAAAGGTACCTTCGTTTACACCTTGGCCAAAGAAGGCAACATATGCACCATTTCCATCACACCTGTGTCCTCCTAATATCTCCAATTAACATCTGTTCTCAACCTAGTAACCTACATGCATATTTCACTGGATTTCCTGCACCTTCTGCCTATCAGCATCTACATATTACAACCATATGTCAAGAATAAGAAGAGATGGTGTGCCAAATGCTTTATATCAATTATAAGTGCACACTAATCTCCAAAACGTTCACTATGAAACACCCTCTCCTTGAGAAAGCACAAATATCTGCAGGAGATGATGAAGTGTTTAAAACTGACGTGAGAGTGGGGGAAAGAGATGCGACGTGAGCTCCCGAGATGGGGGGAAACAAACGTGCCATGACGTGCTGAAAAGATGAAGGCGGTAAATAAATTTGTGGGTGATTTGTTCTGCTCACTCCAGAAAGCTAATCAAGTTCCTGGCAAAGTTCCATGGTCGTGTTCCTGTGAACCAGAGAGAGAGTCTGCCATGGAACAAACAACACCATCTGTCTGCAAGTGCCACAGTAGAGCATTCTTGCAGATCAACCTCCATTGCAAAACCAATATTGGTCCCTCAATGGTTTCAATTAAAAATCAGAGGGAGAGGGAGACTGTTTTTGCTAACCTCCCAAGGCAATAAAAATCAGGAAAACAGCCACTTGGCAAATACAGAAAGAGCAACAAATTTACAACAGCCAAACTTTTTAAGATGTTGCGCCATCAATTATTTCAGAAACGTTTGCCAGATCGAACACAGTCCCCAAATTAACGAGGCCCTGCTGAAGATCACAGCTTAGATCAGAACAATTGTGCAGTCTGGTTAGTTCTGGTTTGGTGCTAGTCTAGTTTGTGGATCATAACAGCTGTTGTTTACCAGAAAAACGTTCTTTTTGGTAAAGCATCTTTCTGGTGACCAAGAAAGCTAAGAAGCACGTTGAAGATGCCAATTTCCCATGCTGGTCACCAACAATGAAAGATAAGCATATGCCAACTATTCTGGTCTTCTTCAGACCTCCCTTGACAAAAACAATGTTTTGAGATTATTCTGATAAACAAGTATCTACCCATAGCCCCCTCTGAGGCTCTTTCACGACTGGCGGAAGATTGGCAATAGCGTCACAGGAACTGTGTTTTACAATGAGATGTTTGGATTTCAGGCCTTTTGTTTTAGGGCGGGTGGTGAAAGCAGCCAACACCAGCTTTCTGCTCAGACTCCAGGACTCCCATCTGCCTCTTTGGACCTCCAAGTGCTGGAACCAGGAAACAAGGGTTGGCAGGGATAATCCACAGACAACCAGCTTTATAAAGCCATTACTCAATTGTAAAAATATAGGGCCAACTTTAAGGGCCTGAGAGGTAGAAACTTGGTTCCAGGGTCAATGGTCCAAAATAAAGAGATGAAAAAATCTTTAATCTTAAAATGGATGTACAAAGTTCTTAGAAATGTATTCTTTGTATTCATGGGTTTTGAAAAACATTTTCATCAAAAGTTTATACGTAATGTGATGTGGTGTGACCATCAAGTAAAGAGTAATAATATATTTCCTTAAAAAAAAAAAAAAAAAATTCACTTCACTTTTTTCTCTAATAATTAATAAAACATGATGCTAACCTTATGGTGTTTTTTTTTTGTGTTTTTTTCCGGTTTTTTTTTCATTATAATATTAGGACAGCTTTAACACCCTGACATGTTCAACTTTATTCTGTGAAAAACTATCAAAATGAATTTAGAAACTTAAAACATGTTCATCATAGAACAGGTTTACTGAAGTCATTGTATGAATTCATTTTTTTATGATCTTTCTTTAAATAAATTAAAAAATCTAGACAAAAAACAAATGAGCATCATGTCATTGACCCTGGAGTAGTCGGGTTGAACTAGTTGGGATGATTTGTGCTTAGACGTGAGCAGATGTAAACCCTCTGCTTCCTCTCCAACCATGTTTGTAAGTTTTAAACAAAATCGCACGACTTGGCTACGATGCTACACGCACTTAAGCCATCTGCTGCAGCTATGTGCTGGAACTGAGATCAGTTCACGGAGCATTGAGCCGGAAATAGTTCCGGCATGGAACAGGGAATGTGTGAGAGTTTAGAAGAGCTGCACTACGAAAGGATGAATTCTGTCAGTGTGTCAGGGTGCCTGGTAAGGAGGTTCTTGTAGTAAAACAAAAAAATAGTGTGAGCTCATTGCCTTGGCTGATCCCACACTAACTGTGAGGGCTGTATGTGTATTCAGATGATGTCACCATTAGACAAGGGCTAATAAAATCAAAGCCAAAAGCAAAAGGAAGACGTGAAGTGAGGGATGAATGTATGTGCTGACAGCTCAACAATGGGATCATGTCTATTTTTTCACAGTCCTGACTCATTATTGAGATGTTCCAGTGGAGAAAGAGGGCTTGAGTAGTAAAATTCCCATTTGCAACAAAAGGGGCCAACAGATCACATCATCGGCTCACACAAAGCACCAGTATTTCTGTGCTATCAGTCATACTGGTCGGTTGACTTTTCAATGGCCGATGTTGATGCTAATCCATGTAGAGTACAGGATGGCTAATATCAAAATATCAAAGGGGAACTGTCTAGGCCCTCAAAGAGGGTCTAAACTATTATAAATATAACATTTACAAACTTTTAAATAATAGTTTAAAAATTAAAAACTTTTTAAATAAAGTCATCAGTTCTAAGGTTATTTTTGGAATTCATAAATTGACAATAAACATCTAAATCTTTTTGAGGAAATAAACTCTTAAAATCTGCCTATTCAGTTTGTGTTGTGTGGAAGCCCATTTTCTCCATATTAGAATTTTTCCACCTTATGCTTTCAGATCTGTGATTGGCGATCCAGCTATGAACAAGTCAATGAGAGACTAATTTCATATCATATTGATGATATTCAATCATATCATCCCTCCACCTGTGGATATGTGAAAAAAAAAAAAAAAAAAAAAGCTGATAAAAGAGCTAGCGCTGTTCGCTATGGAAAACACAAGTAATGTTAGTGAGGAGGACATCTTTGCTAATATATTATCCACACCGTTTAAGATTAACTTTTAAAGAAAAGCTGTAAGGCAGACCTACACTAGAGCTTAATTTGGTGCAGAAAGCCAAAGCTTTTGAAAGCATTTCAAACAACTTTATATGATACGCCTGGACGACAGCATCAACAAAGAAGCTAAAGCTTTACTGCTGGAATTGTTCTGTTTAGGTAAGTTATTGAAAATCTAATAGGTCACATGCCAACCGATTTTATTCTGATGCCTCTTTTTTTATGTTAAGCTTTATTTGAGAGTCAGAATTACTGGTCAACCTGTGAATTTACCAACTCAGCGACCATTATGCACATTAATTGTAATTCTGCATACTAGTTAAACTTTTCCCAAGTATTAAGTTTATTACAGTCTGTTACATTCATTTAATCGGCTGCTGTGAAAATGCCACGATCGCTGTTCTCTGTCTGTGATGTGGAAGTGTCTGTCATTAATTTGCTTTGGTCTGAGTGCTGTCATGATGTGTTGGCTTGCAGTAAATTTTGTTGGTTTTGTGTGTCATACGTTTTGCAACCCTGCCAGTTTTCACCATATTCTGCTGAAAAGATTGTGTGATGATGCAATTATTTGTAATGAGGATTTGAGAATAAAGTGGATTTATTACATTTTGTTTTATTTTGGTGATAACTCTCAATATCACTAAGCTGATTGCTTGTTGCATTTCTTGTCAAAGGTACTTATGCAGTACTATAAAAGAGAACATGGTAAGCTAGGCTGATTTTAGGCTGAGTTTACTTTTTTCCTGAGAAGGGAAGGGGGTGAGAGGGCCAAGGTTCAAGAGTCACGGATTGCTGCTGAAATTTTCATTCATTTATCAAGTCAATCATATTGGTTGTGAGCACTTTAAGGATTTGACTGCAGCAACCTGCTAAAGCATCTGTCACAAACACAATCTTAACCCTTTCTCGTAATTTGCCCTAGGCTCTGCCAAAAGCATAAACATGCTCTTTATTAGCACTGCATACAAAGTTAGATATTTACAAGAGTGTTGTAATGCTAATAAACAACCAAGGATGACCTCAATACATTCTCCTCTGCATGAAATTACATGAAGCTGACATGAGAATATATCCTGTCTCTACAGGAAATAACTCAATTTGTGGTCTAGAACAATATTAAATTTTTCTCATTCATAATCTCAAAAGTATCTGTAACCCGAGTCTTGGTTGCAGACCAAAAAAACATGTTTCACTGTGGTTCGTTTTCATTCTGTGCTCAGTTTGTGCCATGCAACAAGAGTTGTGTTGACGGCAGTTTTACAAAATAAATAGCCCTTTCCCATACCCAGGTGATGAATGACAACTACGGCGTTCTGAATTCTGGAGGAAAGACCGAATCTTACATAGTAAAAGTGGACTGACTCACACAAAGAGAATGTAGGGTGTAGTAGAGTTGGATATCTCTCTGTGGCCACGAAAAAAGTTATGAAGATATTAATATGGTTGTCAGTATACATGTTTAAGAAAGCCCCTTACACAGACAAAGAAATAAAGCATGTATTATATTTGTACATACGGAGTGTCTCTGTACATTCGCATGCACAACACAAGCAGGAGAGCAGAATGTATCTACACACATGGAAATAATAGTGGCTCTCAGCACTACATTCCTCTGGAATGCTACGGTTTAAAAACACATTTGAAAATGATTATTGCATAGAACCGCTAGCTACATAAAGGTATTTACAGTGTACATAAGGCAGGAAGAGAGTGACAGAGTTAAACCAGTGAGGCCTCTTGCTCTCATTTCATTGTGATTTTCTCATGTGATAGGGACATGATGGGGAATTAACACCAGCTACCAGCCAAATTTGGGTATTTTGGTGCATAATTTATTTACCAGCCACTGTGGCGGGCGACCGGATTGGAGTTTACAAGGAATTCTTAGCAATAACAGCATGCACGTTCATTTCTAAGAGGAGAATTTGTATTATATGTATCTCAGGTTCATGTAAAAGAACGCAAATATGCCCCATTTTCACTTTATATGTGTAATTCCAAATATTTTAGTTTGTTAAGGATAATTCACATGCACCGAACGACGCCGATCAACGGTGAAAGGGGTAACACACTGATCCAACAAAACCAGATGAATGCATTTGTTGCCACTGGTCAGCGTCTGTTGGTACAGTGTGAATTAGCCTTTATATACGATCAAATCAAGCGTGCCACACAAGTCCTGAAAAGTGAAGCCAAAGTGTCTCGATCGCCCCCAGGTGGCTGGATGCAGTATAGATCATAAACCCCACCCTCTCCATGTAATGTAATGGGACGTGAGACAAACTAACAAACAATCAAATTACAAGTCAAATATTTTTTTTCAAAGATGGTTTCTGTCATTTTAGGCAGTTTTTAATCACGCTGATGTTAGTTCAAGTGTTCATTCTTGAAATAAGTTTGGTTTTTGTTAGTTATTTGATGCTATAAAAATGCAGGTTTTGACGTCATGATTGACAGCTGAGACTGACAGCTTTTCTGAGCGAAGAAAACTGACTTTTTTCTGGATCTTCGGGAGGAGATTGGAGCTTTAACTTTAATTTTTACATTTCCAGAAATGTTTATTTCACAACGACATAATGAGTTAACTGTATTATCCGATTCTGCAGGAGTATGGGCGGGACCTTGATATTGCGGCTCCACTTCGCGCTCACTACTGCATAGACTCGAGACTCAAGATATCAGCGCCATATTGGCACACATGGCGGCTTCACTTACTACAATAGAAGAGAGTAAAGGTGCGTTGTCCATCTTTTTTTACAGTCTATGGATCCAACCAATAAATAAACAACACTCGCAAAACATTATTGCTTGCAGGCAGCCATATCTAAGAGCAATGTCATTATTGTTAACTAAAGGCTGGCCAACACTAAAAGATTTTTAAAAATCTTATCAGATTTTCAAAATGTGAGAAACCACAAACATGATGATAAAAAAATATCTTCCTATAGTGCGTGAAGTGCCGCGATGTGACCAAGACAGCACATCACACACTAACAGATTCCATTCACAAACAACCAGAGTCCCGACTGTGAACACGAGAAATCTCACAAAATCTCTCACGGACAAACGTGACTTTAGAGTAAACAAACATGGTGGAGGACGGACAAAAAGAAATGGTGATAATAGTGTTTGGACTGCTTTTTACAGAAAATTTAAGTTTGGATGAAGTTGTGTTATGCTTCTGTCTTCCGTCAGCTCACTTTCTGATTGGGTATTGTTTCGTTCCACGTGACAATCTACAGAGTACATGCGTCTGTGAAAAACTGTGAAAAAATTGGTTCTTCTTGATTCTTCCCTTAAGTTTGACCAACATATAAATTCAGTCGTTAAGACATGTTATTTTCATCTTAAACTTTTGTAAAAAGTTAAAACTTTCCTGTCTTTTAAAGATCTTGAAAGAGTCACACATGTAACTCATTGTATGTTGGATTACCTCAATCCTCCATGTCACGGCTTCAGATGGTCCAAAATGCCACAGCCAGGTTTTTAACTGGGGTTCGTAAACGAGAACACATTACTCCGATTTTAGTGTCTCTTAATTGGTTGCCAGTGCATTATAGAGTTGAAATTAAGATTTTGCTGTTTGTTTTTAAGTCTTTAAATGGTCTGGCACTGACTATTTGTCAGACCTTTTATGAATAAGTCAGTTAGATGCTTGCGATCCTCAGACAGTATTACTCAGTCTTATCCAAGATCAAGATTGAAGTTGAGAGGTGACCGTGCCTTTGCAGTAGGAATGCACCGATACCATTTTTTAAGGACCGAGTACGAGTAACGATATTTTTTTTTCTGGCCGATACCGATAACGATGCCTATACATTTATTAATTTTTTTTTCTCTCTCTCTCTCTCTCTCTCTCTCTCTCTTTTTTTTTTTTTTTTTGGTGATGTGGCAGTTTTCCAAGCACAACACAGTGAGACTAATGAATGTAGGACAGCTTCTTTATTATTACTCTAATGAAAAAAGTAATAATTTTTATGTGCTTGTCACAAACTTAAAAAACAAAAATTTCAGTGTCCAATAACCTTCAAAGGGCATAATTATCAATATAGCTATATAATTGTTGTTATATAAAAAGAAACTTACAAACAAATTACAAACAATACTATAGAGATACAAATTAAATGAACTTGTTTTACAGATACAGTAGGTTTATTTACCATGTATACATTTATTTAACATCTTTTGTTGTTTTATTAACATTAATGACAAATATAGGCTACGGTCCCTTTAAGACCCATGGATACTTACACATATCCTGTTTTCACCTAAATGTTTACGTCGACTTAAGCCATAACCGACTGTATATACATGAGATACTCCACACGATGGACAATTTGACAACTATGTGTGCACTTGACCATTCAGATGCGAGGAGAACTGATCGCACGCTGTCTGAGAGAACTGGGATCACGCGCAAGAAAGAGAGAGCGCGCACGCGAGAGAGAGCACTTCTGGTCTGTCATTCACCGCGATTCCGCCTATCCCGCCTTCACTAATCGATAACGAATTGTGATTGAAAGCATGCAGTTCGCAATGTGTGGGTTGTCATCATTAATTTTGAAGTATTTCCACACGCCTGACATTGTTTCAGAAAATTCTGTCAGTTACATCACGCGAGGTATAGGTTTTTGGTATTGGGGGTATTTTTACGAGTACGAGTGCATGAGCTTGGTATCGGTATCGGTGCATCCCTAGTTTGCAGTGGCCTAAGTTATGGAACAGTCTTCCTTTATCTAGATCTGCTTCGTCCGTATATGATTTTAAATTTAAGTTACAGTCTTATCTTCTTACTCTTGCATTTCATTCATTATAACTCTTGGTTTCTTAAATTTAGTGATGTCTTTTTATTATTACTGTGTCTTTTATTTTATTCTTTTCTCTGTACAGCACAGTGGTCAACTTTCGTTGTGTTTATTTATGCTTTATAAATAAATGAAATGAAATGAAAATGAAATGAAATGTCCTTGGGGTTCCCCCCACACAACAGGACTTCTGAATTCCATCATGTTGAATATTTACGATTTGAGATCGGTGTGTCCCCGACGTTCTTCGGAGCAGATTCAATCACTCTTAACACACATCATGCCACAGAAAAATCTGATAAGATAATTTGTAGAGCCATCAAGATAATCGGGACTTTACCTAGGATTGTCGGAAGGGGAGAACTGAGCCCAAAATTGGCCCGATTATCTTGTAGTGTGTGGGTGCCTTAAAACTAAATGTGTTAAAAATAATTTTCATTAATTGAAAAATAACACTGAAAAATATATAAGCCTCAAACTCAAATAACCTAAACGGAAATCAGAAATGTTGCTTTAGCAACTAACAAATAAAAAAGAAAAAATTACTAAAACTAAAAGTGAAACAAAAATAAATTAAATCTAAACTGAAATATATAAAAATAATAAAATTAACTAAAACTAAAATGAAACTAAAAAATAAAAGCTCATTCAAAATATAAATAAATACTACAATAGCATATAAAAAATAATAATGAATAAAAGAAGAACATGTTATCGCTTTAAAAAAAATCCATTATGAAAGTCCATTTCCCATCCTGGGGTGCGTTTCCCAAAGCAAACTATGGTCGCAAGTTCCGTCATTACCAATAGAGTTCGATGTGACTTACGACCATAGTTGACTAACCATGCTTTCGGGAAATGCACCCCAGGATAGCAATGCTTATGATTAGAGATCCTGACCAGTCCACTTTCATTTTCTCATTAAGCCTGACTAAATACGGTTGGCTATTCGGGGGGTGGCTTTCTTTACTTAAACCAGCTCCAGCTCTCCTCTGAGCTCCCTCAGCGCAGGGAGGAACGCCCTGGATCTTGTCATCTTGTTATTTTGGGGTGAAGAGGAGTGAAGTAACTCTGTTCTGTTTCACAGGATGGCTGGAAAACAATAATGTTGTCAGGGAGAGTTGTTGTTGCTGATCTCATTGGTTATTTGTAAGTAATGTTGCTTCGATCAAAACAGTGTCTCAATGGTTTCCATGAATAAACAACTCCATGACAACCAAATGAGAGATTCCTTGTGTGTGTGTGTGTGTGTGTGTGTGTGTGTGTGTGTGTGTGTGTGTGTGTGTGTGTGTGTGTGTGTGTGTGTGAATATCCTCTGCCGTGCAGTAAATACTAAATGGTTTGGATTTAAAATATGTGTGTAGATATGGATTCTGATTATGTTCCAGGCAAGATGTTTTGAAAGCAGATACAGAGAAAAGACAAATCTCAAAGGAGATCTTTTTAGTATCTCAATTGTTTGTCCTATAGTAGATAACAATATGCCTCATTCATAAAACACATGAATGAAAGTGTATAAATCGTTTTTTAAAAGACAGAGATATAATGTATGGGAAAAAAGAAAAATCTTAATTTAGATTTACGCCATTGATAATGTGATTTAAAGAGTGTTAATTAAAGTCTAACAAAAATAGTGACAGGCCATTTCTTCCGTATTGTGAAGTACATCAGAGTGAAACAGATTATCGAAAAAGAAATAAAATATTGGGCGGGGAATTGGTTCTTTTCATCATTTGTTGATTGGATGGAGGCAGATCTGAATGTGAGATTGCAGTCAACTGTTAGTAAGAGAAAGAGTTTAAATGGACTAAATGATTGGAGAAGTCTGCCATATGTCACCAGAATGGTCAAACATTTGTAAAAAATAAATAAATAAATAAATAAATAAAAAATGAAACTTGCATGGATGGTGAAATTTTATTTCATGTCAACTTTAATATAAAAAAGATGGATGACAATACAGTACTATGTTCAGTCCTGTAATAACATCCAGATATTTGATCGTTTTGTAATTTAAGTTCAGAAAATATGCAGTATATTTTGATACTTACTAATATTAATTTACCAGCATCTCACATTAAATAATTTTGATAATATATCCACAAGCATGATTAAGGCGGTGAAATTCATTCCATACCAAACACTACAGTTGCCAAAAGTACCGACTTCGGTACCAATCAGTACTGAAAGTTTAAAAATGCGACGCTTTGAGCGCTGTTGAGCAGATTCGTAAACACCTCTGATTGGCCACTGTGTTGACGCGCTCATCAGATATGTCTGTGATTGGCTACAATGATCAACGCACAGGGGCGTTTGAAAGCATATGGAACTGTTTGAATTTGAAAGCGTTTTGAAAGCAGGAGAGGGAGCATTTGAAAGCAGGCATCTATCAGCGGACTAGTCCACGACTCCTAAGTGTATCT
Organism: Ctenopharyngodon idella; assembly: GCF_019924925.1. Taxonomy (NCBI): domain Eukaryota; kingdom Metazoa; phylum Chordata; class Actinopteri; order Cypriniformes; family Xenocyprididae; genus Ctenopharyngodon; species Ctenopharyngodon idella. The sequence goes on along the minus strand of NC_067225.1, from coordinate 15,907,417 downwards.
GTGTAAGCACTCGGTGAAGAGCTTCATTGATGATTATTTACAATGTTTTTGAAGCGTTGATCATTGAAGCCAAACGCAGACATATCTGATGAGTGTGTTAACACAATGGCTAATCAGAGATGTTTACGAATTCGCTCAACAGCGCTCAAAGCGTCACATTTTTAAAATTTCAGTACCGACTGTTACCGAAGTCGGTTTTGGCAACTCTAGTGTTTGGTATGGAATGAATTCTTTTGACAACTCTACCAAACACTATGTATGTTTACAAATGCTCTCATTTTCGTCAAACAGAATGCATCCAGTCCGATTCCAGATTCTGAAAGTTCTGTGTAAAGTAGTTTTGAACCCTAAATGTTGCAATTCAATTCACATATTCATTTACATGTGTATTACACTGCATTTGGAAATAATGTATAATGTCACTAGACCTACCACAAGTATAATTGTCATTTTTGCCTTGATGACATATGACAGCTTTCTTTTTAGATTTATGTGAATAGAGCATTTAAACAAATATTTAGTAAATATTCAGTCTCATCCACTGACCAGTTTATAAGACATGAGACGCAATTAAGAATTAAGTAAGACACGTTCATATGATATAAAACGTATGAAAAACATATGCATCATGGCACTGTGCCTGTGCATTGAAGAATTTACATGCTTATTTATTCCTTTTGATTGGATTATTTCAGTCCCCCTTTCAATCTGAGCATAATTTCATTCGGAATAAGCTCAAATGTATCGATTAAGGTGTTTACATGAAGGCTTTTCAGTTCAATTGAGCCCTCAATCCGATTATAAACAAATTATTTGGGTGCATGTATACATAGCTATTGAGGGGACACATACATCCCCAAAACTATGCAGATGGTCTTACAAATAATTTACACACACACACAAAAAAATGTTTAGCTTGAGTTTCACAAATGATGCTGTCCTGCTGCTCAGATTTTTTTTTTTTTTTTTTTACTGAAAGCGTCCCGTCATCTCACATATGTCTCCTCTAGAGTTCCAGTAGAGCTCTCTGCAGAATTTTAAATTGCCAAGATATAAAACTCTGCAATCCAAAGTCAGAGATCTCAACATGAACATTTCTCATTAAAGTTTTCCCAGACCAAATAATATGAGCCATGCAATTCACATTATCAACCTTACACTCTTATGTCAACAATTGTCTCATTTGTGTCCATTTTTTTGATAAAAAGTTGATGCATATCTGAGATCTCTACGTCTCCTGAGCTATGAAAGAGCACCCACTGAGCAATAAGTGTTTCTGTGGCGAAAGCGATGGGTAAAGCAGTGGGGAACAGAGCGAGGCCACAAATAGAGAAAAAACGCGACACCGTCTCGCCACCAAACATCCTTTTCGGCAGCGTGGTGAACATCCACAGCAGTCAATATAAACCTGTGAGCCTGTGCCAGATGCAATTACACAAGCCTCTGTCTGAAAGATGGTTGTGTTGGCATGGGGTGTGTTTACGTGTGTATATGTGTGCGTGTGAGCATGTTTGTGTTTCCTCTTGGTACACACACCTGAATGCATCTTTGAGCTAGTAAGACCTCTGCTGACAGGAGAGTGGAGAAGTTTATTTGAGGAGGGTAAGATGAGCCAAAGAGAGTGTAAATGAATTGTGTGTTTAAAGATGCTTGTTGATTTGGAATGAATGAGAACCTGAATATTTATTGCTGAGAAAATGTAGATGGAGTTGGCTCAGAAGCAATGCTGTGGAGGAAGGAGAGAAAGAGAGAGAGAGAGTGATAGAGTGATGGTTTGAGAGTCATAAAGCAGCTCAGACTCACATGGAAGATGCGTTTGACTCCTGAGACCAGTTTCTCTGTCCGAACCTTCCAGAGGACGGGCTGAGGGGAGTTCAGGACAAAGACCAGTGGTTTCTGGTGCATTTGCAGAGACTGGATGGGCCGCAGATGTAACGCCACCTGAAAACAGCAAAGAATGGGGTCAAATGAGAGCGAGAGAGAAAGGAAATGACATGAAAAGCATACAGTGCTGAAGACAATGAGGACTTTCACTAAAGACAGGAAGGACACATGGAGCTCTGAACTGTATAAAGTCCACAGAGCTTTTTGGCCTTTTACGGGTTTTTTTTAAACAGCTTACACACAAAAACCTTACTTGTCACACAATTTCTGAAACCTGACACTCAAACACCAGAACCACACACCAAATCTGAAAAACCATACACTAATTCTCTGTTTTCGCCTCAGTTTTCAGTTTCATAAAACACTTTTTGCCGCACACAATTCTCTATGTAACGCACAAAAATCTAACAGGAAGTATCTCGATTTCCTTTTTCAAACCACTGTTTCTGTTCAACTACACATGGTTGATGTATTTCTTTTCTTTCGTACTGTGTAATACTTTGTTCACAACCACAAATGCTTACAGTGAAAAATAAATAGTTTGGTTTCAATCTTGCTTTCGTGATGCTGTGAATTTTTCAACATCTCTCTGCCAATTACTTTCAATCTTGTACAGAAATGTACATAGGAGCTCATGACAGAAGAGCTTTAGGTTTTTAATAACTGTGTGTATATGATATATCCAAAAACAGAATATTATGGCAAAGGTGTTTGCAACGTATGACAAATGTTTGCTTTTGAGATGTTGTTTGTGATATTTTGAATGCAGTGCTTCATTTTGCAAGAGATGTGAGGCATTTTGTACTTTGTGTGTGCAATTCTTGGATTTGTGTGTAAAGTTTTGAAAAAAAAAGAGGCAAAGTTTTGAAAATGTGTGTAAGCAGTTGAAGAAAAACTGTAAAGTACACATTTTTGGTCTACAACAATTTTAGGGAATTCAGTGACACTTTTTAATATTCAACTTTTGTGAAATGAAAATTGTCAAAAATATCAAGGTGGTACAACTGTCGAAAAATGAAGAAAAAGCCTCATTAAAATGATTGTATTCTTTAACAAAAAAGTAGAGTAGCTTGACATATAAACACACACACACACACACAAAATGTTGTTAAATTTTATTTGATGCTTTGAAAATGTTTTTTAGAAAAAAGTTTTTTTTTTTTTTTTTTATTCATATTAAACCAACATGCATTTCTACAAACTTGTCATCTGCATTTAAAAATAGATTTTTAAAAATATTTTTAATTTTCTTTGTCTGGTCACTCTTATTTCTCATCGACTCTCAAACACTGATTTCACCTTTGCTCTCGAGTCACATTGTAGCCTACATCTCACATAATATTTTAAGCACAAATAAAGCTGCTTATTTTATTTTATATATGGGATTAGCCTACGGCTATACAAATCATGCTAGCAAAGCTTTTATTTATATCATAAATAAATCCTGCTTCAACAGTTAAAATTGAAATCCACCCTCGACTCTATTTGCATTTATGGCGAACACACGTAAGGTTGCGGCCCCAATGAGTAGAGCCTCACTGTCATAAAAACCTCTCTTTCCTCCAAACATCTCTCCTGTCCTCTTTTCTGTTTCTATTCCATCCCCTCCTTGGTTGCATTCTGTAGTTGTTGCAGTAATGTTAGTGCCAAAAACATGACTACAGCAGCACTGTGGACGCCTGTTACTCCTTATCAGAGTTTGTGCTATTTATGTCTCCACCCCACTGATAATCGCACAGTGACTGAGAAAGCCGTGTTTTTCTTTGGAAGGCCACAATATGTGGCCTCACTGGTATTTGAACTTTCACACACAAGCTCTTTTGTTCAAAACAGAGAGCTGTACAGCAAGGATGGGTTGATTAATAAGGTTGAAGAGTTTATATAGATTTTTTTGTATTTTTAGTTTTAGCTTTTAGTCTTTATATAAGTTTAAAAAGTTTATTTTTGGGCAATAAAATGGTACAGATATTTAGCCTATTTATTTGTTGAATATCTGCAAGTTACACGACTTAAGCCGGGTGCACACTGTGCGATTTATAATAGTCCTTTATGATTGTTGCTTGTCAGACTGTACGAACATGATCCTCATGTCACACTGTGGGATCTCAGATGTCATTTATGTCAGACTGTGCGCCAGTTAAGATGTGTTAAAAATGGACGTACACATGGAAACTTGGTTTTACATCATCAACCCATACACGTTCGGTGACTGTGAGCTGAATTACACTGAAATGGTGGCTAACAAAAAAATGTCTTGTCTTGAAAAAAGAAGACAATTTGACGTTCGTCGTAGGACTGCAGGGCTGTATGCCAAAACTTCTGACACTGCCAGAATATCGTCGGAGGTTAAATTTTATCATTAAATGATTAGTTCACTTCAGAATTAAAATTTCCTGATAATTTACTCACCCCCATGTCAACCAAGATGTTTATGTCTTTCTTTCTTCAGTCGAAAAGAAATGAAGGTTTTTAAGGAAAACATTCCAGGATTTTTCTCCAAGACTTCCACCTATATCACAGATTTTAGCCTAGGATAATAGGAATCTTTTAGGATTCTCAAAATTTGTCTCGGATGACCAAATCTTGGCCAAAATTTCAGTGTGTACCCACCTTTAATGGCTACACGATCACATAATCTGCATTATTTTTTAAATGCTGGTGTTTGCATGAAGGTTTATGAAATACATTTTTTTTTTTTTTTTAAATATTAGTCTTATTAGTCGGTGAAAACTAATATTTTTTTTTTTTTTTTTTGAATATATATACTTTGCATTTCCCTATAGACAGTGTAAAGAGACAAACAAAGCTGTGGATTTGGATTCTGTCACTTCAAATATTAAAAAATCTGTTTCAGATTTTGAGGAGACATTTAGTTGGTGTTTTGTTGCACTATACCCGGTCTTGCAGCCTCTGACAGGGCCCTATGGGCCAAATATAACCTGCTGATTTAGGGCCTGCGGTGGGGTCGAAACCAAACTCCATTCCAGACATGGTTTGATTAACTACCTCTCAACACTGACCTGACAAACAAGCACTGCCTCATCACCTTTAGAGCTTTATTACTCACCCTCTTCATCCATCAGGCACTGACCGATTACCTGCACTTCAATTCGCAATCATTCGAAATAAAAATAACTTCTGTTTCTGTTAAATTTATATATATACAATATAATCAATTTCTGTTTGTTCCTCACACAAAGATTTAATACTGCTTCAAAAGATCACGATTATGAAACTTTTATGATGTTTTGTGTTGGATGCTTGGAAGTTGCATTCATTGTATTTGCAAGGAAAAGAGTGACCAGTACATTCTTCAGTATTTCTCCTGGAATGAAATGATGGTGAGTAAATGATGACAGATTTTTTATTTATTATTATTATTATTTTGGGGTGAACCATTATTTTAAACTCTGAGAGGTCACCCTGAATATTTCATATAGTTTGAAGCAGTTTTGCTAAAATATTCTATAATTTTAATATAAATTTGAAAAATTTAAAGTAAAAAAAAAAACATTGCCTGAAAAAATATTTTTGAAAATAATGATTAAGATATGTACACTCACTTATAGTTTACTTAGTTTACTTAATTTTCATTTTGGGGTGAACCATTCTTTCAAAATCTCAGAGGTCATCCTGGATATTTCATATGGTTTGAAATAGTTCCTTTCACAGTTGGTCCTTCAGATTTTACTGATCTAAACCTGATTCTCAGGCTAATACTATTTCATGCTTGAGAACATATTCTCACGACTACATCAGAACAGCCAGTGTCAAATTATTCACTTAACAAATTAGTCAGTTAAGCAATCAGACACTGAAAACTTAATTTGGAAATGATATTATCTTAGATCCAGTCAAAACACAACTACAAAGACTTTGCTTTGATGCAGTTACTCAGTGTGTAAGATAAGGAAAAGTTCAATTGAATTGCAAATGAAAACTTTATTAATGCATTTATTATTATTTGTAACTGAATCATTGCATTATTTGATACCTACTCTTGAGTGCAACATTCAGGCCTAGAAGGTTATGTCCATCCAAACTATTTCTTAGATTTATGTTTATAGCGGAGAACTGTGTAGAAGTGCCTTATGACTTTTATGACCCCATTTATGTACTGTGCATTATTGAGTATGACTCAGGGTAAAGGAGACCTCATCCGCATGGTAAAAAATCAACATGTCCCATATGAGACACTTGATGTGCCTTGTGACTTTCTCTTGTGTGCATCTATCCACCAGATCACAGGCTGTCACATTTTCATATTATGGTTCAAATGGTGCTCAATAGCGCCCTCTATGTAGCCACAATGTGCTCTTGATACTCCTTTTGTAAAACTACATTACCAAATTGTGGATTTGATGTTGTAATTTACTGTACATTACTGAGTATGACTCAGGGCAAAATTTCCATTTGGGACATGTCCCAAATGGAACACCTGATGTGGACATGTGGTCTTGTCCACAAGATCACAGGCTGTCATTGTCTTCCTATGGTTAAAAAGGTGCTCAATAGCACCCCCTATGTAGCTTCAATGTGCCCTAGATACACCTTTCTGGCAAAACTTATGGCTGAGGATGTCATTTGGGACAGGATCAGTGTGTGCCTAGTCCAACAATTCCGAATGAGATAAAAGAGCAGTAATCCTTGCCATTTCAAGATGTCCGTTTTAGAGGAAGCAGATGTGTTCATGGATGGAACGGTGATGTGTTTATGTGCTGCCCTAAATGACAAGCAGTTGAGTTACATCTCAAGTGAGCTCTGACCGAGGTTTGGAGCAGCGTAATAAGCATCTCCCCTGCAGATTTGAGCCTATGTGGGAGGAAGCTGGAGTAAATGAGAGTGTTTAGCAACAAGTGCAATAAAAGTGCGGCAATAATCATAACAGTTGGGCCTTGGGAGAGTTGAGAATGGAAGATATTACAGAGTGCTTATCGCAAAGGGTCTGGCAGACACAGCACAAACTCAGACGCACAAGCAAGAGACCATCGCTTTTTGTTCCACTGTTTTTTCCTCCACTCACTTGCCTTCCTAATGTCTGTACTCAGTGGAAAATTTTCAATGAGCATCTAATAGGCCTATCTACCCAAGCCTCCCGCTTGGCTCAGTCTGAGCAGACATTCACAAACAAATCCTACCTGCATGGAAAGATTTTGAGTGGGGAGGAAAAAACTAAACTGATAAATGGATCAACTTGCTGAATAATTAAAGGGGTCATTCACCCAAAAGTAAAAATTCTGTCATCATTTACTCACCTTCATGTTGTTCTAAACCCATAACACTTTAATTCATCTTTGAAACACGAACCTAAGAGATTTCTCTCCTTCCAATGAAAGTTATTACACCAACATTTTGATGCTTCAAAAAGTTCATAGAGATTGTAAAAGAAATCCACATCATTTGAGTGGTTTAACCCATGCTTTCTGAAGAGACATGATCACTTTATATTATGAACAGTTTTAATTTAGGCTTTTATTCAAGTATAAACACTGATAAACGCACATACCTAAAGCAAATATGGTAAGCAGAAACTCAAACATGCTTGCTTGATGTGCGAAGCAATGAGGTTCGTTCTTGCGCGTCAAGCACAGCAACCTGTGTTTCGAAGATAAATAAAAGTCTTGCGTGTTTAGAATGACACGAGATTGAGTAAATGATGATAATTTTTATTTTTGGGTGAACTACGTATTTCAGCAAGAAACAGAAAAAGAAACAGGAGGGAAGTTTTGTCTGAATAAGGCGATGCAAAGAGTCATAAGGAGAGGGGCACGAGCACAAACTCTCCTGGTTGTAAAAATCGTGGAATTTCAGAATCAGACAGAAACAATTCCAAAAAAGTGAGTCATTAAGAGGAGGCAAAAACACAGTCGTGCTGCCGTTCCAAAACTGCTCCAAGGTGAGAAGCAAATTATCTTGGCTAGGCATGAGCTAAAAACCCAGCTCTCCAGGGTGAGCTCACATACTCAGCATCACACATTGGCAATGCTGGGAATTGGGAGCGTTGATTAGTCCCACATCGCACAGGTTCTGTGAAACTCCATCTGCGATGCTGTAATGCATCTGTAATGCATGCACAAACTGAACAATATAAAAGGGTTTACAAAGGATTTCTATAGAAATTCAATATCATACATGTTCATAGAGAAATTTAGTCTTGCGTAGCCTGACCCTCAGACTGATGGCAGAAGGTCTGGACTCTATCGCAGCTTTCACTGGCCAAGGACCGCCCAAGAGGACATTTGACTGATATGGACGCAACCAATCACAGTTCCTTTTGTTCTGCGTCATGTTTATGGGCGTGCAACGTAAAGTCGATGTCCCTACAATAACAGACCGTGTGCATCTAATAAATGCAAGTTTACTGCAACAATGGAGCCGCGAACTTCACATACTTTTGAAAATCCAGTGTTTAGTTGATCCTGGTAAGCGCTCATTGTCACAGGTGTAAACACGACAGCGTTCTTCTTCTACGAGGGCGTTTGGCGTCACAGCATTTTTTTCTAGGCAGACCGTTACATCCTGGACATCCTGTAAATTTCAACCAACCAGATGACGAATTCAAAAATCCTAAAGTGTTTCCAGTTAAGTGTGCCATATGCATCAGATGTTCAGCCAACGGTCTGTGGGCGTGATGTCTGAGGCTGAGACTAAGAGAAATTAGTTCATCCTTCTATTTTGCATGTACAGAAGGCATACAGATAATTAATTTCACTGCACACACACATATCTCTTTCCACTGACAAGGTGTCACTGGTTGTTCTTAAACCCGCTGGTCCTCAACCAGCTACTACTAACGTTAGTTGTTCATCATAACTAACATTAGGAAGCTGCAAGATTGCATTCAACTGCCTCCATTTTTTGGTGCAATGCCCAAAATCTCAAAATCCAATCAACAACCGATGGATAGAACCAAGTCCACATTTCTTTTTCGATAATCTGTTATGCTTAAACGTACTTCACAGTAAGGAAGAAAAGATCTGTTGCGGCTTCCGTTTAATTGCAACTTTAAAATATGTTCTCAAAATCAGCAGTAAGACTTATAAACAAAAGCAGCGATGTACTATATTTGTTTGTAGACTGGCAGAGTGTGTAGTAACATATTATTTTAAGTCATCATTTACCCCTTTTCCACCAACATGAACCGGGTGCTAGTTCAGAGCTAGTGCCGGTTCGGGGTTGGTTCGACTGACGAGCCTTCTAAGAACCAGTTTGCCTTTCCGTGGGCTAGAGAGCCACCACAGAGCCAGGTCTTAAGTCACTGTATACGTCTCATCTTTCCCAGCAATGCTAGTGCGGCAGCGCTAACCACAAACACACTAACCCAATCTCACGCAATTCGTACGTATTTTACGAGGTGGCTAATTCGTACGAATTCATACGACCTCACTCGTATCATTTAATTCGTTTTTTGCTAAATCGTATGTATTTTTTTATATACAGTTATATTTATGGGCTTTTTGTGCCTTTACTCAGATAGGACAGTAGAGAGCAGACAGGAAAGCATTAGGCAGAGAGGGGGCAGGATCGGCAAAGGACCTCGAGACGGGAATCGAACTCGGGTCACCGTGAACGCATTTGCCGCTTGTGTCGGCGCGCTAACCACTATGCTATCGGTGCCGACAAATCGTACGTATTTTACGAGTTGCCAAATTCGTATGAATTTGTACGAATGACCTACCCCTAACCCTGCCCCTAAACCTACCAGTCACTGGGGTTTAGACAAATCGAACAAGTGAGGTTGTACGAATTTGTACGAAGTAGCCACCTCGTAAAATACGTAAGAATTTGTCATGAGATAGCATTGAACACACCAGGCTTGTTCGAGATTCAACTACCTTGCGCAGACCAAGGGCGTATGACATCAAAGTACCGCGAGAGAGATACAAAAGCATAAGGAGTTGTAAGCTCTCCAAATGCTCTTCGCTCTCCAAACTAGGTACTTTGATGTCATAGTGTCATACGCCGATCGGTCTGCGCAGCCCAGACGCATCTCGAACAAGCCTTCCATTAACAATGGCAGACATTGCATTACTATTGATGCTCATGGCTTTGCGAACATACATCGGCGTCCAAACACGCCGAATCCAACACGTTCGTGCAGCTCGCCATAATCTGCATATACGGAGATTACAATTGAACTGCTATTAGCTCGATTAGCTGCTATTTAAAAAATGGTGGTCACAAGTTTCTGCTCATCTTGTTGGTCAGGTTTATCCTCGCCCCCAGCCCCTGATGCAAACAGTTCTTACTTCTAGACCAGCAATGTTTTGTAAGACCACTTTTCCTGGTTCAGAACTGGTGCTTTGGGTGTCGAAAGACAAAGAACTGATTTGAAACTAGGCTCTGAACCAGCACTCAAACTACCTTGGTGGAAAAGGGGTAACAGTCAAGTCAGCAGAAATATGAGAAGATTCCAACAAGATTCTCGGATCCCCCAGTCGAGTACTGGCTATGGCACCAGCAACAGCAGCATTGCAGTGGAAAACACATTACAGCCCTCTTCAATCTCAGTGTCACCACTGGAACTACCGCTGAATTGAAAACAGAGTTGTTAAACTGACCACAGCCAGGCCTCAGAAGAAAAGAACTGGTTGAGATGATCATGTTGAGAGATAAAAAGTAAGGCATGGCCAGTGTGAAGCCCAGAGTGTGAGTCTGGACCTGATTTCACAGGCCACTGCACTAACCGCTGTCTGATGGTTTTGCAGGGGCCCGTCCGGCCAGATTGAGTTACAAAAAAACTACAGGCTCTGATAGGAGACAGCTGCACCTCCCCTTACAAACCTAGCCCAGAGGCTAGCGTCACTGCAGGGGGTGATGGGAAACTGATCACACCATGTCATTTAACACACCAGCAACCTACCATTCAAATCAACAAATCGACCTCAGTGAGAACAAACAGTGTCAGCAAGACACTGCAGTTCCTGTGCGGAGACCATGCTGTTCCTGTCTATCTGTCTGTGAAACCTTCATAATTCCTGCATTCTTGTGTAAAGCACAAATTAATCAACTCTGTCAGCTCTTAGTGTACTGTAAATCTCTCTCTTTTACTGCTGACAGCAATTCCCTGCTTAAAGGGAAGGGTGTTGACTCTATTGATAGAGATTGTTATGTGACTGATAGTCCTCCCAAAATTTCATTTCACTAAACATCCTCCAATTAGATGCCAAATAATGCAAGATATGCAAAACATTAAGCCTTGTTAAACATAACAGTCACAGTGTTCACTAGGGCCATGTGAAGTTTTGGGGAATAGGAGATGTTTGTGAGAAATGGAAGGACAGACAAATGATAGGGAGAAATGGGGAAACTGAGAAAAAGTTGGTGACCAGATAACTATTCCCTTTTAGGGATGTCAAATGTACTGGTACTTTAAATTTGAGACTAAAATACAATAATGTCTTTCTACCATCTGGGTAATATAAAATACCAATTAGGCACAGATTTTTCTCTTTATTTAATTACTAACTTTAACCATTACTTTAATAAGAGAGGATTTACTTATTTGAATTAGAGTTACTTAACTGCTTAAATAATTTTACCATATTTGTTTTTGCTGTGGAATTGAAATTGCTCTTGAGAATTTACACTGCCATTGACTGTAAATGTGATTTTATTTTTGTAATATAAACTTTTTATCTCACAACTGCAATCTATTTTAAACAGTATCTCAGATGTGGAAACCATCTTCCATATTTAACTGCTCACATTCACAAAGGCAGTTTTAACTAAATGCAAAAATAAAAACATTAGATCTCAAAAACAACTCTTTCAGTTATGTACATTGTTTTCTGGAAATAATGCAATGTTTGCACATTCTCTGTGACTGTGTCAGAGCAACACACTTAACTACGCTTAGCAAAGCAGAGATTTGTGCTGTCAAGAGATTTTCTTGTAAATTTGATAAAATTATTGCCATGTGTCTGTACATGATCTTCGCTACGACTCTGTTTGAAACAATGTAGAGCTATGCAAGCATTTGGCACTGTTCTAAACTCAAATCTTTGTGTGTGTTGTTTGACTGTGCATCTTGGTTCTTTCTGCTTGGCTGAAGAAGAATAAATGAGGTAAAGATTGAGGGTCAGATCAATCTGTTGAGAACTGTTATCACCACTGCTCAGTGATCTGTGACCTCTCAACCTGAAGTCACTTTAGTGCACTGTGATGTCTTTCTGCCGGTATCTAAGATATATCTACCTCATCAGCCCTCTGTGCAGATACAGTACATCAGAGTATGTGGGAAACCGATAGCCATCACTCTGTGTGTTTGTGTGTACTTGTATGAATTTGAGGGCAAGTTTGGATGATAAATCTGATAGCCCTAAGCCTCTATGCATGTGTTACGTGCACAAACTTGGATTCGTTAAAGAAGAGAACAGACACAGGTTCTGCTTTTTGATGAACATGCAATTTTTTGTCTGCACCAAACAGTTGCCAAAGGCTCATTATAGATTCATTTTATAGATTTGTTATAAAAAATTAAAAAACTCCTATTCTTGACAAGTATTTAGTCAATTTTTTTTTCAATCTTAAAATTACGTTTATGCATTTTACATAAACGGCTTAAATATTTAAAGGGTGTTTGTATCAAAAGATGAACAAGTATTTTTTTGTCTATTTTTTCTTTTAAATTATCTAAAAAATACTTCATCCATGACTATAACTTTACAGATGTTAAAATTTGTTTTTAGAGAATATATTTTCAACAGAGTATGTATATAGTGAGTGTATTTTGAGTGTACCGTCTTGCTACAATGATATTCACACCTGTTTTAAAGTCGGCATGAAATCAAAATTGACCCTGTTTACTTTGTCAGTGCACATTACTAGTCTCGTGGTGAACAATTCATCCTTGCAAGCTGATTCACAAAAAAACATAAATAAATAAATAAATAAATAAATAAATAAATAAATAAAAACTGTCTGTAATCTTTAATCAGAATCTAAAAATGAATGTCCTTCCCAGCGGGATATAACAAGCCACGCCCTCTATTTTTCTCATTCAATATTCTGTTTCACTCGGAAAATTTGTCACAATACTGAAGTAAAGTTGTTCGCAACTTCCAGTTCACAGTGATTTTAAGTATAAACATGTTAAAAAGATGTGACAAAATATACAAAATACACTTAATTAGGATACAATCTATGAGTCCACAGGTAAATAAAATATATCTTCATTTAATGATTTTCAGCTATTTTTACTGTAAAACATAAAATATCTTTAAAATATTAACAGAAAGACACCTTAAAAAATCATTAAGAAGCATTTTTTATTTTTTTTTTGCAGTGCACTATTTGCCTAGTGCAAACATTGTGCTACAACCAAACATTGCGCTATTACTGCACAATAGAGCGATAATATGATAAAACAATCAAAAAACAAAAAAGACATTTTGTGTAATTTATCAACTCAATGATGAAATGATGGAGAATAGTATTAGATTAAATGTCAATCGAGATTGATTCTCAGGCTGGAGGTGGCAATGTCGCTCCTGTCCCCTTCACCTCGTCAAAATCTCATGTTTGGGTTTGCGAGGCTCCAGTCTCTCTATCTAAGAATTCCACCTGATAAAACAATCATCCGCTCTGCCTCACACTGAGCCGTGGCCAAGAGCTGGTGTTTGATGTTTAACTTTCGCTAAATTGATTAGACAAAGATGGCCTGTGAGTTAGATTAAATGGCTTGACTTTGTTTATTTTCAGCCATGCTGTGGAATCACACTCTCAGAGAGGGATAAAAGACACAGGCTATCCGCTGTTTGCTCTCATGTTGCTAAGAGAAAATTACGCTTGTTTGTCAAAAGATAGAATGTGGTTATTTTTGTGACACAGACAGTTTGACAAGGGAAATGCCACACCCTGTAAACGTCTGATAACTCCCATGGCTCTGCACTGTACCGGAAGCGAAAGAATAAAAGTATGCCGATACTGGTTTGCATGGAGTAGTAGACCACAACTAATACCATACATACCACAAGAGTTCACCTGTTACCATGTTAATATAACTTAAGATAACTTGAGTCCTGACCTCAAACATCTTTATCTAAATGTTTGTATTACTGGTATATATTCAACATCTAAACAATTCTTTTCTCGTTTTCATGTTACTCTGATTGATTGATTGATTGATTGATTGACTGATTGATTGATTGATTGATTGATTGATTGATTGATTGATTGATTGATTGATTTCTTTCTTTCTTTCTTTCTCTTTCTTGGCTTTTTTGCCTTTGCTATCTTCCTTTAATATGGTGGTTCTTCACTGGTGAGTCAAGACCCAAAACTTTCGCTATCACTCTGTTGTCTAATCATATGCCATCCTTCCTTTGGAATCAGCATCAGCCAATGAAAACCCCATACTCTTGTCAAACAGTTTAAGACTGAAAACAACAACAACAACAACAATCTTAGAAGGGAAGTAAAAATGTTTGTCATATTCTTTGTTGTTGTTGTTGTTGACCTTAAACCATAGACTTGGATCAACACAAATTGCTACAAATTCATCTGTGGCTTATAGAAATGAGCCAAAAACCCGCACAGATTGCATGACATGCCTTAATGAATACATAAACTATTCAAACATTTGGGGTCAATAGTTTTTTTATTTTTAATACTTCATACTATTTTACTTTAATTAATACTTTACCATTAAGAGACATTTTAACAAAAGAGACTATAAAGACTTTTACAAAAAGATTCTATTTCTTCTTTTGAACTTCCTATTTATCAATCTTGAAAACAATCATGGTTTCCACAAAAATATTAAGCAGCACAGCTATTAATATCAACGTTGATAATGATAAAATCATATTAAAAATGGGTAACACTCCAGTTTATGGTCCAATTCTCACTATTAACTAGTTGCTTATTAGCCTGCATATTACTAGGATATTGGCTGTTTATTAGTACTTATAAAGCACATATTAATGCCTTGTTCTGGATAACCATATTCTACATCTCTTAATCCTGCCACTATTAATAAGTAGTAATTAGGAGTTTATTGAGGCAAAAGTCGTAGTTAATAGTGAGAATTGGACTTAATCTAAAGTGTGACTTAAAAATTTTCTGAAGGTTATGAATGATCATGTCACACTAAAGAGTGGAGTAATGGCTAAAATTTCAGCGATCACACGAATAAATTACATTTAAAATACACTGAAACAAAATGTTTATTTTAAATTGAAATAATATTTCACAATATTACTGTTTTTACTGTATTTTTGATCAACTAAATGCAGCCTTGGTGAGCATAAAAGACTTCTTTCAACAACATAAAAAAAAATCTTACCAACCCTAAACTTTTGAATGGTAGTGTATGGGTTAAATCTGCAACTCTGCAAAACCAGTTGAGAACCACTGCTCCAATCTCCTCCAGCTGGTATATTTATTCACATTCTGAGTAGTGCATCTAATCTAGTGTAAATGTGCCATAGAGTAATTCTTCGCTTATCAGACTAGTTTTCCTCTCCAGAATATACACTCTTGTCCCCACTATACTTACTGCTCTTATCACATCTACTGCCGCAGAATGAATGCTTTGTTTCGCCTCTCTTTGAGAAGCTCTATCCATCCACATCCACACACATAGGCAGAGAGAAAGGTTCTGGCACTTTGATCCTTGGGTCACTGTGGAGACTGATGAGATCATTAGAGTTTTGTGCATTGAGATGAAGGAGTGAGTTAACCTGGAACTAAAGGATTACCGCCCAAGCGGCCTGTGTCAAAACACAGCCATTCTCTGCCGCTTGCCGCAAGGGTATCAGACTACCACCTACCAGCCAGGCCTTTGTGAAGGTGGCAGTGATGGAGGGTGCAGATTGCAGGCCTGAAAGGGCCTCTCTGACTGGGCTGGTTTGCTGTCTGTAGCAGGGCTTTGAATGCAAGTGTGTTTGAAGTCGAAAGAATCCGTCTCCCTGAACTCTTTAGATAAGGACACTGAGATCCATGGAAATATCTCTTATTTCTCATCTCTCACAACGAGGAAAAAGCTGTCTTGATGTACAGGGCTGCAGGGATGGCCACAGATACGGTTCTTTATCAAAAGCACAGAAGGAAGACTCCTTAATGAGTCAGGATCTTACTGCTCTGCCAAAAGAACATTCCACAGCATCATCTAACGTCATTCTAACCTATATTCCCAGAAAAGCCAATGTGTCGTATCAAATGCATTCCGATTAAAACCCCAAGACCATGTCCGTTATACTTAAGGCCATCCATATGCTAGTTAACTCCTAAAAGCTGACAAAATATTTTAGCCTGTATAAATATTTTAAATGGTCAAGGCTATATATAAAAAATATATACAGTCAAACCAAAATTTATTCAGACACCTTAAACATTTCATTCATTAATACAGTTTATTCACTACAGTTTAAAAAAATGGTAATAAAATATGACAAGATCTCAGAGTTAAACTGTCTGAAAAAAAAAAAAAAAAAAAAAAAAAAAATCTTAATAATGTCAGATAACTCATAATCAAAACATGGTGAGGTCAAAGTGTCTGAATAATTTTTGGTTCCAAATTTTTATCAATTTCACTGGTAGCCCACTGTATGAAGAATTTTTGGGTATATTATGTCACAGTTTAGTTTATTTTGCTATCCTCACTTACATAAATGAACTATAGTGTCCTGCACCCACTAGTAAAAATATATCAAAAATATCAAAAATGTCTGAATAATTTTTGGTTTGACTGTATACACACACACACACAATACACACACACATATATTTTTACTTTGCTGCAATAACATTAATATTTATTTTACCTTATATTTCCTAACATAATTTGACAATTTATTAACTAATAAATAATTTAAAAATAAGTAATAAATCAATAAACTATTTTGAACTATAAAAAAATAATTAGGACCCTAATTAGAAAAAAGCTGCCAAATACTGGTCGACGACTGCTTAATTTTGCTGAATTTACATAAACTGAAGGCTATTGGCTGGTTAAAAAAAAAAAAAATTATTTGATATGCTCAGACAACTTCCTGTTTCAGTAGGAAATACTTGAACACAGGAAAGAACTGAGATGGTCAAACCCTTTCTTGGAGCCATTTTTTGCACTTTATCCTTGTTTGACTGGTATCTAGCATGAAGGCACAAAAATATACCGGTGGAGAGAGGGAATGGAATCCAGGGAATGTCACAGACAGAATTCGAACTTGAATTTCCCACATGAGCACTATCACTCAATATGTCCACTGCACCACAGCTCTGACAAATTTTTCATGGGGAAAAAATATTGCATTACTCATAAAAAATAAAAATAAAAATCACTAAAGCGAAATAAAGTACCGTTATATTTTCATTGAGAGTGATGAGGAAGTGAAAGCAGTATGCACAGTCACTGCTAGGTGTTTAGTTTCACTTAATTAGCCAGTGCTGCGGTTCAGTCTGGACCAGTGCCACGGCCATTACAGAGCAAAACGCAGCTGTGCACTTCTCTCTGTTATTGAGAGGATAACACAGCCTGGGCCGTCTACTGTAACACTGTACAACACACTGGCACTGGGAAAAGAGAGAGGGACAGGAAACCGTTCCTTATGATTTGTGCAGTAAAATGAAAATATGTGTATGTGTGAGGGGAGCAGAAGGAGGGAGGCTGTGCTTGGGAAAGATTTTACACAAGGATGTTAGTTTAATGTGAATAAGAGGGCAGCACTGACACCTTGCAGCTGCTGTCTGTGTGAGTGTTAATGTATTTCTGTTCAATATACAATAAACAATTATTCATATCATACTTTTTCAACATTTTATTTTTTTCCCTGAGGTCTACTTTTAATTTTAGTCAAGGTTCTTATGCCAAAACAGACATGAATATTTTCCAAAGAAAACAGGAAGGAAATTAACTATTAGAAAATAAACACCCTGTTTGCATGTGAAATGGGCAGCACTTACACACAGGCTGTAAGTGTTCTGTCTCGTCAAATATTGTTTGATCTTCTTCATCCTTTAATAGTACAATAATTTTGTCCATTAAGATTTTGCCCATTTGTTCCTTTGTTTAACACCATGTGTAAACAATTAACTGCAGTTCAGCGCTTCCATGTTTTTGTCTGAACGCCGGCTTAGTATTGGCCGAGGCTGTTCATGTGAGCACCACGACGCATGCGTGTGATGCTGACACTGGAGCCGGCCAATATTGAGCCGGTGTTTGGATGTAAACACGGAAGCTCTGAACTGTGTTCACTGTGTACGATTCTGACAGGGTAGAGAAGAAACTGTTGAATAAAGTAGTTATTTTTTGTTTTGTTTTTGCACACAAAAAGTATTCTCGTCGCTTCATAACATTAAGGTTGAACCACTGCAGTCACGTTGACTATTTTCACGATGTCTTTACTACCTTTCTGGACCTTGAATGACGGAAATTACGTTGCTTTCTATGGGCTAAAAAAACCTCTCGGATTTCATCAAAAATAACTTAATTTGTGTTCCGAAGATGAAAGAAGGTCTTACGGGTTTGGAATGTCACAAGGATGAGTAATTAATGACAGAAATTTCATTTTTGGGTGAACTTACCCTTTAAGTACAAGTACTGTTACATTGCTGAGATAATACTCAATTACAAAAAAAATACAAGTAAACAATCAGTAATAAAATAAGAACAAATTAACAAATAAAATAAAAAATAGCCTAAACAAATACAGTATTATCAACAGTATTATTAACAGTACTGTTTGATTAAGATTAATGAGTGACACAGACAGCAGCAGTTATATTAGGCTGCTGTTACTTCAAGACCTGATGCACGGATATAGGCCTACTGTTAAGCGTTTTCTTTCTCGTAACCAACTGTGTTTACATGAATACTCGCCAAGACATGCATTTTGAAATACTTTTGTCAAACCTTCAGTCCATAAATCACTCTGAGCTCCTTCAGTGTGCAGTTATGATCAGCTCTCCATAATCTGCTACAGTGGGTGGTTTTTTTTTCAGTCCAAATATCAGGTTTTTTATTGACCACTGAAATGCCGGTCAAAGGTTTGAATATTAATTCAAATTGTAGGCGTACTCAGTAACGGATTGTGATTTTACAAGTAGCGAAGTAGATTACTTAGCTTAATTTGTACTTAAGTACAAGTAAAATTACAGACTTATAATTAAATAAACTCCTAAAAGTACAAGTACCTAAAAACATTACTTACTTACAGTAACGCAAGTAGTTACTTCCACCCCTGTCAATTAAAATTGACACTTATATATTAATAATGGTTATTATCAGTGTGGAACGCTGCTTATTTTTGACTAAGCAGCTTGATGCTTAATATTTCTGTGGAAACTGTTATACACATTTTCAGGATTCTTTGAAAGTTCAAAAGAACGGCGTTTATTTTCAATAGAAATCTTTTGTAACAATTTAATGCGTCCTTGCTGAATTAAAGTATTACTTAGCCAAAACTTTTGAATGGTACTGTATAGTGTATCACAGTTTCTGCTTAAAAATGTTATTGAGTAAGACTTCAAGCTTTAGTTGCAACATTACTTGGATGAAGTATAAATTCCCAAAAATAATACTTAAGCACAGCAATGAAGTACAATTACTATGTACTTGAGTTTTGACTATGACCCCAAAACGCTCTTCCACACAATTCAGACCCAGTGTCTTCACCTCAATCTGACAGAGTTAAGCCTGTGAGGGGACGTGGAGGATTTGGAGCATTTGGAGACTAACCTTGCCGTAATTGCTGACTGACCGGGCGCATTCATGCTGACTCTGTAAACAAGCATCCGAAATCCAGTCCAAAACAAACAGGAGAATGGCCACTTCAAACAAAATGAGATGAATTTACGAACTCTATGACCTGACTTACATTCCAAGAGGAATGACAAACAGCTTGCAAATTTCACACAATATGAAGGGCAAGTGATGCTGTTATTTCTAACAGGAGGATGTGAGAAAGACAGGGTGCGTATTTGCTCAGTCTCTGAACTCAGAGGCACAAATATAAATTAACACAGGATCCATGATTATAACAGAACAGTAGGTCATGGCTTATTATTATTTAAAATATTTTTATCATTATTTAATAATATTTAGTATAGTTATTTTTAATAATTTTCTAGAAATGTTTATTATAATATGAAACACATTTCATTCAATACTGAGAACTATCAACAAAAATAGTTCAGTAATTAAAAATGTACTCATTTTTACCCAATATTTGTCACTATATCAGCACACTAGGTTTTGGAACAGAGTTCATTGTGGGAAACAAGCTGAAATCTGACTTGGCACATTTCAATCAATAAATAAATCAATAAACATTATTTTTAAACTGAAGTTTAAATTAATGGCAATTTCATTCACATTTCCATACAGGCCACTGTGATGGATATTCAGGATTAAAGGGTTAGTTCACCCAAAAAATTAAAATTCTGTCATTAATTACTCACCCTCATGTCGTTCCACACCCGTAAGACCTTCGTTCATCCTCGGAACACAAATTAAGATATTTTTGATGAAATCTGATGGCTCAGTGAGGCCTCCATTGCCAGCAAGTTAATTTCCTTTGTCAATGCCTAGAAAGGTACTAAAAACATATTAAAAACAGTTCATGTGACTACAGTGGTTCAACCTTAATATTATAAAGCGACGAGAATACTTTTGTGCGGCAAAAAAACAAAATAACGACTTTATTCAACAATATCTAGTGATGGCAGATTTCAAAACACTGCTTCATGAAGCTTTGAAGCTTTACGAATCTTTTATTTCGAATCAGTGGTTCGAAGCACCAAAGTCACGTGATTTTAGTAAACGAGGCTTCGTTACGTCATAAGTGTTCAGAAATTTCATTGGTTCAAGTGACTTTGGCAGTTTGATACGCGCCGAACCACTGATTCGGCCATCACTAGATATTGTTGAATGTTGTTATTTAGTTTTTTTGGCGCACAAAAAGTATTCTCGGTGCTTTATAATATTACGGTTGAACCACTGTAGTCACATGAACTGTTTTAAATATGTTTTTAGTACCTTTCTAGGCATCTGAAAGTGTTAATTATCTTGCTGGCAATGAAGGCCTCACTGAGCCATCGAATTTTATCAAAAATATCTTAATTTGTGTTCCGAAGATGAACGAAGGTCTTACGGGTGTGGCACGACATGAGGGTGAGTAATTAATGACAGAAATTTCATTTTTGGGTGAACTAACCCTTTAAATAAGTAATTGATGATAAATAAATGTGTCAGACTTACTATATCAGACCGTATCCGTTGATAACCTCTGCAAATCAGAGCAAATTTTAATGGTCCATAGTGTATTACGGACAAGTCCTGCTAGTTGGCGGAACCGGGATGGCCAGTAATCCTATCACCCCTCTAGGTTTTCAACATTGTGTTTAGGAGCAGTAAATCAGGGCTTCGCTGAATTGTTTATGTCTTGGGATCTGATCCATCTGTCGTTGAAGGCCGGTGGCGCCTGGGCACATGAAACACGACCCTACCACAGTCTCCATGCTGGATTAGAACTGAAGGACAGTGTGTGTATGTGTGTGTGTGTTTATCTGTGAAAAGAAAGAGAGAAGGAGGTTTTGGTTGTGCATTTAGATTGATTTAAGTGTGGGTGTGTGAATCCAGAAGGCCACATCTGTGTCAATGCCCCAGGTAGGTGGTTGTTAATGTCAAGGCTCATTGTGATTCAGCCAGATGTCCTTGGGTGCTTATCTTTCTCCATTTAAGTGAAAAAAGAAGCAGGGCCAAACTTTCTCTCTCACAACCATGACCCCACAATCCGGCCTCAGCCCCTTCCAAACCTCCTCTGTGCCGCCAAGAAGTCATGGATAGGCAGATTTATCTGTCCTCCAACCATCCAGCCAGGGACCACACAGGTGAACAAGGCCTGAGAGACACTGAGCTAGGTGTCAGGACAGAGTCAAGTTTCGTCAATACATAAAATCTCTTAAATATATAACTGGGGAGGAAAGTTTTGACATGCCGGGTAACCCAGCACTCCTTCATTAGCACAGTGAAGCAAGCCAACGAATACTGTACACGCTAAGCACACGGCCCCGCAGAGAAATGGTGAACATCTGGAAGCGGTCCAAAACAAATAGTCCAGAAGGGGTTCATCTGTAAACCATAAGAAATGCGGCACTCTCTGCTGCATAAACGTGTCAAGGACAAATAGTCTTGCATGACATTAGAACACTTCTAAAGTCCGCAATCCCAAAGGAAGGAAGCCAATGCCCGGGCTCAGCATTCTGTGTGATTAGCAAGACAATGCTTTTTTTTTTTCTTGCAGAGGACCACAATGGACAAAAACATGAACTTCAACCACAGTGAGAAACAGATATTAAATGAATGAGAGTCTTCTGAGAATTTGACCATTAGAAGGACCCTACAGTTCCCCTCTGGGACATTATTGTTTACTGGTTTCTGAGCCACACAAGCTGAATTCGAGACCAGTAACTGGAGTCATGGTTTTTAAAAAAAAACATCCGACCGCAAAGGGCACTTTGGACACAAGGTTACAGTGTGTCCAAATAAAAAATATATATATATTTTAATTTGCTTAATCTGTACTTTTGACTTCCATCATAATTGTCCTTAAAACAAGATACGTTATTTGGAAAGCAAAAATAGGCTGAGATATCAAGATTTGTTTTTAAAGAACATATTAAGCTTTTTTAATTTTACTTTTATTTTCCATCAGAATTATAAAATATAGTTATGTCTATGCTTAATTAAAGCAAGACGAAACATTTCAATAGAGAAAAAAAATAAAAATACATATATACATACATACATACATACATATATATATATATATATATATATATATATATAAAAATGTCAAAATTAGGGATGCAAAGACTTGCCATGCCAACTAACTGAAATAATAAAAAAAATTAACTGAAAAATTAAATCTGAAAAAAAAAGTCTAGCACAAACACATTTGAAATGAAAATAGAAAATAAAAATAAGCTTTTATTTTTATTTTCTATTTTCATTTCAAATTTAGTTGTGCTTTTGTCATTTTTATTATTTTTTTTAATATTTCTATTCAAACAAATTCAAAATATTAATAAATACTACAATAGTATATGAATAATATATAGCCAATATTAATATTTATACTTATACTATTTCTACACTAAAAACTAAAATTAACCAGCCATCAAAACATTAAATGTTACAGAATGTAATATGGATATTCATTTCATTTTGCTAAACAATACATTTAACAGTGTTATTGAACTATTAGAGTTATTAAAAAATGAGTGTTAGATGAGAGCAAAGGTAATCTAAATATAAAAATTGAGAAAATGTGCACGCACAATTAAAAATCCAATATTGGTTGATACAAATCAATTTTATTTTAAAACAAAATCAAATATTGGCCAATATCCATATGGTACGGATATATTGTAAATTCCTACTCAATATGCAGTCTTATTAAGGACATTTATGTTGTTTTATGGATGTTTACATATTCATTACTTAAAAAGATAAAAATACAGATAAGAAAAACATCAGAATCGGTGTGCATGTGTTAACAACCTGGTTCTGCAGTTTCCAAATATGTGTGTATGATTAAATTCTGATGCATAGTCCCTTAGATAGCAAAGATCACTAGTCCGGATGTGTCTACATCAACAGCTGTCATTATGCTTTTGTTCAGTGAATCCTTAATCTTCTCTTCCAATCACTGAGCACAATATCTGGACCGGTCTTTGAAATATCTGTGGCTTGGAATGCAGTGAGAGGAACGGTGTTATCTTCCTGTGTGTGTAGACAAAACTCACCTCACATAAGGCTTAAGGGGGAAGCTTGAAATCCGCTCATATGCATGGTGCACGAAGAGCTGTTAAGTTGCAGCCTTTAAAGGCAAAGTGTCTCATTTTTGGGATGTTATAATTTCTATAGTTTAATGTAAAGAGATCATTTTAAGTATAAGCATTTTTTTTCATTCATGTGGGTTGACAGTTTGTCTTTATTTTTGCAGTTTCGTTTGGTGCCACTAGTGATGCTGCAATTAAATCTCCACAAGCTTTTTCCATATTTAAGGGAGCTACATGGAAACTATGCTAATGCTATTTTGTTGCAATTGTACTTGCCAAGCTAGTCGCAGCGTTTGCTTTGTATTCTTCATGTTATACATATCCTATTCTCCCTTTTTCCACTAAAATGAAGAAAAAATTACATAATAAATCTGCATAAGGAAAACGAACCAAGACATATTGCAGTCAGGACTCCAACAAGGCCCTAGAACGTGCTGAGTAAACACAGTCTTGGCCTCCATTCAATTGTTAACCAGTTATGTGCAAATAGCACAAAAAAATGGCACATCTGTTACCAAGATACCGATACAAACCCACAACAATGGCATCATAGGGAATTGAGCTCTTTAGCCATTTGCCAACAAAAATGAAGGGCTAATGGCATTATAGCATAGCAGAAAATGACATGTCTCATTCATCATCGGCAGAGCTCCAGTCCGCTTTCCGCCGTAGGCTGCAGGAATCCTGATGGCTAGTTGAGACATGTTGATTTTCACACATCTCTAGCACATGGTTTCAGGCCATTGCAAAGTCCTGATGAAGCACATTTAAAGAACGGGATCCAATCGCATGACCTGTGACTCATGGTGCTTGTGCACAGAGGAGTCATGCTATCAGACGTGCTGGTGTTTATCCATGACCCGCTGTTTGAATCAATCGCCTAGAGACGCTTACACCTTCAGAAATCCTGCTGAAAAAGCTAGTCTCATGGCCTGGTCAGGCTGAACTGGTTTGCTGGTTTTAGAGCGGTTTTGGGCACTGTTCTTGGTGATCAAGAAACTTTTCTTATTATCAGCATCGAAAACAGTAGTGCTGCTTAATATTTCTTTTGGAAACCGTTATACACCTTTTGTCAGGATTCTCTAATTAATAGTTCAAAAGTTCAACTTTTAGTTTACTTATTTATTTATTTTTTGTGATCATTTTTTATTGGTTTTACATAAAGAAGGTCACTTACAAATTTTCCAAGAGATTCTTCACATTTCGAAGCTTTACAAATCTTTTGTTTCGAATCAGTGGTTCGGAGCGTGTGTCAAACTGCCAAAGTCATGCCCCCCCAGTGGTGAACCATGGAAATTTTGAAACACTTATGACATAACGAAGCCTCGTTTACTGAAAACTTTGGCAGTTTGAACCACTGATTCGAAACAAAAGATTCGTAAATCTTCGAAGCTTCATGAAGCAGTGTTTTGAAATCGCCCATCACTAGATATTGTTGAATAAAGTCGTTATTTTGTTTTTTTGGCGCACAAATGTATTCTCGTCGCTTCGTAACATTAAGGTTAAACCACTGTAGTCACATGAACTGTTTTAAATACATCTTTAGTAGCTTTCTGGGCATTGAAAGTGTTAATTGTCTTGCTGGCAATGCAGGCCTCACTGAGCCATCGGATTTTATCAAAAATATCTTAATTTGTGTTCCAAACATGAACGTAGGTCTTAAGGGTGTGGAACGACATGAGGGTGAGTAATTAATGACAGCATTTTCATTTTTGGGTGAACTAAGTCTTTAAAGAGGTTATATGTAGAATTCAGAAACCATTGTTATTAGTGACACCAGTGGCTGTTAAGTGAACTGCAGCCAGCAACATATTGCTCATGCTCGCTCTTTTCACTCTTTGCTTAGAAGTAAAAGGAAGTTCTGAATACCTTTGCAGCGATATACTGCTAACAAACATCCCGATGCGTCCACGCTGCTGAGAATGGTGTGAATATGTAAATATGTGCTGCATGCTTTCTTCTCAACAACAAAATAAACACACACACACACAAAAAAAAATGACAGCGGTGAGAAAACAGCAGTTAAGAAAGAATCTGATCATGTGCATATGTTTGCACAAGCTCTGCAATTCACCGGCATCATGTCTACAGATGAGGTAATTAAAAATTATACTGTAATGATAGTTTGATTATAAAGTATATTTTAGACTATAGACTATATAGATCTGGCTATGTGCGACTATAGTTTGACTTAATCCCTTTTCTTTTGACATTACAGTTCAGAATGGCCCTTTCGATATTATCCTGAACATTGTATAAGCATTCCTTTCATGTGTAATTGATTGGAAGAGAGGCTTTTGGTAGTGCGTGTTTACGTCACATCCTTTTCATTTTCACAGCAAAAAACGTCCCGAGTTTTTTGCATAAAAACTAGGAACCCAGGAATTTGGGGATTGTCTCGTTTTTTAAGTTTTGTTGCAAGCTGTTCACACATTGGCAATAAAAAAGGGATTCATTAACAAAAATTATTACATATAGCCCCTTTAACATTTACAGTGATTTTGCTCATCATATTTTCATTTTAGTAGCTTAATGCTAGATATATTATACATACAGTATTTGTCATCACATGGAGTTCTGGAGATAAACTTGATAAACGTTACAGTAGCACCTATAAAGCTACAGGCCGATATAGCTTTTTTTTATTTACTCACAATTGCATTTGATTCGTAAGTCTTAAGTTTTAGAGACTGGATATACAGAAAATAAAGTCTGAAAGCCTTGATTGAGCATGAGACTGTGGACTGCAGTGAATTTCAAGCAGCTGCCAAAAGAGTGGAGTGAATTTTGCCTATAAAAGCATTTATTTTGTTTATCAAACACTTGAATCTTTTGTTTGCAAATGAAAAGAAGCTCTTTCTCTCCCTCTCTCTCTCTCGCTTGCTCACTCCATGTTGCTTAGTCTTCTGAGATATGTCAGATAGCATTCCTCAGGCTTTTGTTTCACATACTGAAGCCACCAACAACAATCTGATCTCTCTGGCACGGATGTTTACAGCACTCCGCTCCTGTGCTTTGGCCAGTGCGCTTTTTCTTCTGCTTCCTGTCTGTCAGGGTGGAGGGAACAACAGCGATCCTGATTACAATGCTTGAGGGCACACAGTACATGGTATGGATATGAGCGGCAGTCTAATGGAGCGCCTCGGAGTAAAATCCAAGTGGGCTTTGAACCCTGGCAGGGGTGAAGAAGAGAGCCTTTTGTCTGCGCCGACCCAGTTGAGTGATACTTGCTCCCTGATGCAAAAAACACACGACAGTGAAAGCGAGGCGGTTTAAAGCCATCATTGTCTGTGTCGGCAGGGACCAATATTGTATTTCAATAGAGCTGTGAGCCCAAGCCACACAGAGTTGAGAGGGAGAAAAAGCCTCTCTCGATCCGCGTGGCTGATAGTGCCCGACAACTGCATCCATTTGCACTCTTTCTGTCTTTCTTTCTTCTTCTGGCCCCTCTCACTGCCTCTTTCTTCCTCCCTTTTCACTCACAAAAGTCCAGACAGAGCCTTACCCCAACTTTCCTGAGGCCCAATGCTGTTTTTCTTGGGATATGTGAGGGCTGAAAACTTGAAGGCCAATCTTTCTCCAAGTACATATTTTCTTTCCATACTCATTGGTTACTAATGAGAATAAAAAAACACACAAATTGGGCAGAAAGGGCTCATATCAGAATTGTATCTCGTTATTTTGTGAACCCGAGTGTGTTTTTGTGCATTTGATTAAAGAGAAAGCTCTAATTACAGAAATGATAACGCAAACATGAGATTGTACCGTCTCTCTGCGAACATCTAGAGTCAGCAGTGCTCTCGGCCAAATAGTTCTTCCAGCAATTACAACATCAATTCACAGGCGAACCCTGTGGACGCACCCCACGCTGTTTCTACGACACCCCCACCAACTAACAAGAGAACTAACAACTTAACAATCCAGCCAACTCAACTCACCTCAGCCAAGTTCAAAATCAAAGTATGTTTATAACCATTTCATCATTGCAAGTTAAACCTACAAGAAGCAGCTCTGCCAAGAAGCCATTTAAACAACTCTTGGTTTCCAGGTTTAGTGGTTTGATGTTTCATAACAGTGAAATTGCTATTTGAACAATCTAAAATAGCGCTCACATCGGGTCCTTAACATATCCATTTCGTCATACAACATTTCTGCTGGTCTGTGTTTAAAGTTGCATGAAAATACTGAAGGATATAAGTTGGGGAAGCTACTTTGAAAATGTAGCTTGCGATCTCATCACAATTTAAAATGGTTCAAATTTAGTCAAGCTACCCAGTAATAAATTACAGTTTAAAATAGAAGTAGAAAACAGTTATGTTAAATTGTAATAATACTTCACATAATTACTGTTTTAAAGGGTTAGTTCACCCAAAAAATGAAAATTCTGTCATTAATTACTCATCTTCATGTCGTTCCACACCCGTAAGACTTTCGTTCATCTTCGGAACACAAATTAAGATATTTTTGATAAAATCCGATGGCTCAGTGAGGCCTGCATTGCCAGCAATTAACACTTTCAATGCCCAGAAAGCTAATAAGGACGTATTTGAAACAGTTCATGACTACAGTGGTTCAACCTTAATGTTATGAAGCGACGAGAATACTTTTTCGCGTGACTTTGGCGGTTTGATACACACTCCGAACCACTGATTCGAAACAAAAGATTCGTAAAGCTTCGAAGCTTCATGAAACAGTGTTTTGAAATCACCCATCACTAGATATTGTTGAATAAAGTCATTGTTTTTTTGCCGCACAAAAGTATTCTCATCACTTCATAACATTAAGGTTGAACCACTGTAGTCACATGAACTGTCTTAAATATGTCTTTTAAATTGTCTTGCTGGCAATGCAGGCCTTACTGAGCCATCGGATTTTATCAAAAATATCTTAATTTGTGTTCCGAAGATGAACAAAGGTCTTACAGGTGTGGAACGACATGAGGGTGAATAATTAATGACAGAATTTTCATTTTTGGGTGAACTAACCCTTTAACTGCATTATTCATTAAAAAATGCAATCTTGGTGAGCTTAAAAGACTTGTAATTGGAAGTGGTTAAATTGGAATCATTCATTTGATCTATGAATCATTAGTTTAATCAGTGAATCATTTATTAACAATGCGAATGAACCAATTAATCGATTGAATCAGACTCCCCATTGCTACATACACGACACAGCACAATAAAATGTCATGATACAATCGGACACACATAATAGCTAGTCATTGGAAAAAATTACACTACACCAATATGAAAATGTGCTACTGAAAAACTTAGTGACAACACTGAAGCTAATACTACACAAGCACCAATGCTTTTCTAAGTTAATTTATTTAATAAATGTACAAGTCGCACAAGTTAAGTTAGCCTGTATGCTAATAGCATTTATTTACTGAATGCTTTTTGGCGCAAGAGATTGTAGATACTAAAACATAACTTTGTAATTATGTTTGGGGTTTGTTCAATTGTCATTTTTTATTTATTTTGCAAAACTGTTGCATGAAAGCAAGAGTACATCGGAGGTCATGCTGTTATTCTTGATAACAAACATCCCTTTCACATTCTAATGCTAAATTATGACATGACTGAAATGAGCTATTGGATGCATATAAAAAGGCTTGTGCACGTAAGGATTCCTTGCTGCTTTTGAGGCCTAGTAGTGAAGGAACCTTACCTCTGCTGGTTTCTCTCTGGCTCCTTGTGCATTGCCTTTTCGTAGGTTGATGATGTGCACCTCCTGAGGAAGACTGGTGGTTCCTCGGCTAGCGCAGCCTGATAGGGCAGTAAAACTCTTTAACATGGCCTGAACCGGGTGACCCACCCCAACTGGCAAAAGTTCACAAGGGCTCCGAGACAATGGACCTGCAAATTATAGAAAACATGCTGTGAACATCCTAAATAAACACACATTCTGCCTCATTATTCTGAAAACATGGTGTTTCTTTTATTTATGATACAGTGTTTGACTATTTCAATTTTATCAATGGAAATTATACAGGCTTTTGCATAGAACTCTGTGAAGTCACTTCAAACCCACACCGCAAGTATGTAGGAGCTCAAAGCATCCCATATGGCTATGTTCAAGCCAGTTATAATAAAAACCCTTAACAGTTGAAGATGAAAGCGACATTTTTTATATTGCAGTTCTGTCATTGTTAAATGATAAGCGTCAGCCATTATGCAGCATGTAAATAGACAAAACAGACAAAAATATTATATATGGTGGTATACATTGCAATATCATCATTTTGCAAAGTTCATTACCTGCCCCAGCATAATAATATGCTTTTATTAAGCACAGTTCAGAACATGAGATATTCATTAAATATGTCTACATATTTACTGAATTTTGCATCATAATCACTTTCTGCAATTTATACATAAATTAAATCTATATAGGTTTCTTATTCACACTCTTTATGGTGGAATTTAGTTTGCAATGAATTTCACTGCATTGAAGAAGGTAATACTAAAGGAAATATCAATTTGCTTACATCATATGCAGGTAAAAAAAAAAATTATACTTAATTTAATTTATATAGTTTTTTATAATTTATAAATAGTTTTTTATAATTTATAAATAATATATTTTATTTAGTACTGCATTTAGATTAACATTTAGATTAAAATCCAAAAATGCAATACTAAATAAAAAATATATATTATTTATAAACTAAATGTATAAAACTTTTTAAAATAATTTACATTAATAATAATAATAATAATAATAAAATATATTGTATACAAATTATTAAAAACGATATAAATAATAAATGAATAAATAATTACTGTGTATAACTATTTTTTATTTATTGTTAATTATTACTATAAATATTATTATTATTATTATTATTATTATTATTTTAATAATAAAGATTATACACAAACACAATCTGGCACACAGCATATGTCCTGCTCATTACGAAGACTCCTACTCATCTGTCCTCTTTAATAGCCTCTACTCTCTCTACAATTTTTTTTCTCTCTCTCTCTCTCTCTCTCTCTCCCTAAATGGGAAGATTTACCCTCTTAATCACTTTCACAAAGCAAAAAGGCTTCACACGTTAGTGCCCTCCTATGTCAGAGACTCCTCTAATTGGCCCACATTCGAAGAGGTCAGTGCGGCTGTTACCACAGAAACTAAGCAAGCAGTGATGAGTTTGTACTGTAGAAATGGAACGAGCACACGCTCTGAGCCATGACCTTGAAACACAACAGAGAAAGAGATCATGGAATAATGAGGAGAAAAACAAGCACTGTGTGAAGATAACAGCCCCTAATGATACTGTTCAGCCATTGGTG
This sequence comes from Ctenopharyngodon idella, assembly GCF_019924925.1. Taxonomy (NCBI): domain Eukaryota; kingdom Metazoa; phylum Chordata; class Actinopteri; order Cypriniformes; family Xenocyprididae; genus Ctenopharyngodon; species Ctenopharyngodon idella. The sequence goes on along the minus strand of NC_067225.1, from coordinate 15,876,446 downwards.
ATGAATGTTAAACAGGACCCTCTTGGCACCTACATTGAAATGATGGCCAAAAGGTTCAAGGTGCAGTTCTATTTCAAATGGTCACAAGACTTGTCTGGTCTAATTCACCGCAGGTCATTAGATCTCCATTTATGTTTAGGTTGTGCTTTAATAAGCTCTGCACCTTCCAGCTGAAGGTCAACTTTAACAGACATGCCAAATGGCAGCAAGAATACAAGGGAGGATGAATGAAGAATGTTTCTCTCGAGCTCAGAGGGTAATCAGCAACCAAATCTAGTAGATGAAGGACCCATAAGGGTGAGGGTGTGTGTCTGTGAGTGTGTGTGCTGCTGATTGTACAGACAGAGGTCCCTACAGCTAGGCTTATGTCTCTCCTGCCAAGAGAAACCAAAGGAGCATGGGATGATTACATTTACCCATCAGCCGATAAAGCTCAGGACAACCTGGGCAGATGAGCAGACTCAGACAGTAAAGCCAGTGTGTCTCCAATGAGTCTCAAAAAAAAAAAAGATACAGTGGGGAAACTTTTCATTTTATTTCATTTCAACTGTGGCACATAAAACAATTTTGTTGATTGAAAAAAAAAATAATAATCAGGTTTCTGAGACACAACATCAAAATTGGTAATCATAAATATATGTTCACACTGAATCTTCCAATTAACGTGGAAACAACATAAAGACAGTATTTAAAAAATCTGAATTTTAAGTATTTGTTTAATCACTAAAAAATGCTGGGTTAAAAGCAACCCAAGTTGGGTTAAAAATGGACAAACCCAGCGGTTGGGTTAAATGTTTGCCCAACCTGCTGGGTAGTTTTATTTAACTAAACTATTGTTTAAAAATTACTGTATTGCTTGCTTAAAATGAACCCAAAGTCGGAAATTAACATTAACCCCCTCGAGTCGGCTAATGTTTAATAAATGAACATTTATTAATACGTTTATTGAATAATAATTAAACAATAAACCTTTTTTAAATTGCTTATTAATAAATGTTCACCTTTTGATTATTATTGTTGCCTCTAGTAATTATGTGTCTCATTTTTAATTTCCAACCTATTTTCGGTTCATTTTAAGCATACCATATAGTAATTTTTAAACAATAGTTGGGTTTAATAAATCTGCCCAGCACGTTGGGCAAACATTTAACCCAACCGCTGGGTTAAAAACAACCCAATCGCTGGGTTTGTCCATTTTCAACCAAACTTGGGTTGTTTTTAACCCAGCATTTTTTAGAGTGATCTTTGTTTAATGGTTTAATGGCATCATTTCATGCAATTTTACAGTTTTTGGAAGTGAAAAAGAACAACACATTTTGTAATTTACAGTAAAAAAAAAAAAAGCTGTTTTCTTCTTAGTTTGTCCTTATAAGTTATGTACATTAGAGTTTTATGATACAGCGCATTTTGCTCAATTAATTTTTATTGCATTAATTTAGTGACATGTTATCATGATGGTGTTTTTTGTTTGTTTATGACACCGTACTCCTTGTAAGCACCTCAAATATATATATATATATATATATATATATATATTTTTTTTTTTTTTTTTTACTGTAAATTTATAGTTAATCCGTAAATGTTATAATGCTGCTACCATATTTTTTTACAGTAAAGTTCTGCCAACCACAGCTGCAAGATTTTTTTTACCATAAATGAAGGAGATGTCATAATCGATGTAGTATGTAAACACATGCATACTAATAGAGCATACCTTTGAACTTGTAAGAAGTATGATCTTGCATTCTTGCAAATGCATTACCTACTTTGACAGCACACGGTCTCTTGGATGCAGCGTTTGTGAGCGGCTAGCTGGAGTGGCTAGATTTTGCAGATTTCACCAGAGACAGCCATTTTAGTAAGCAATATGTAGAAGGTTGAAACTCATAATTTCAGCTTAGAATTGCAGTAGATAGCTAGATAATAACATCTATAATCTATATACTGAATCATCAAACAGCAGTGGGGAACTGCCCACTAACACTGAATGTCACCAATAATACATAGAACTGACTGACTGATTGTGAAATGAAGGTTTGTTTTTTTTGACATATGGTAACTTTAATGCACACATTCCTAAACCGCACTGAGTGACACATGTAAACGCACAAACTCTTTTCCTGAGGATGTAATCTCCCGTGAGAGAGCTTGAGGTTAAGTTCTCTTGCAGGTCTCTCTTTGTCCACAGGGACACACACCACTCACATTTCAGCTCTAACATGACAAACACACAACCACACTGCGATAATGATCAGAAAAACATTTGGAAACTATTATAATGTGTGAGAGAGGGAGAAAGAAAGATTCCTCTCTTCAAAGTGTCATATGTTTGTCTTCAGGTAAAGTGTTATCCAAAGACTGCTTTAGCTGTTTGTTCGTCCAGAAATGAAAATGTGGTGATATTTTGCACTCCTTCATGTTGTTCCAAATCTGTATTACTTTCTTTCTTGTGTACAACACAAATTATACACTTTGAAGAATATCATGGTCACTCTTTTCCATATAATGAAAGTAAATGAGGACAGGGGCTCCATAATAACCAAAAAGTACCACAAAATAATCATAAAAATGGCAAACAGGACTATTCCAAGTCTTCTGCAGAAAGCAGAAAGAAAGTCATATTGGTATGGAATGACATTACGTTAAGGAAATAATATCAGAATTAAAATTTTCAGCTGAATTCCTATATATGCCACCATTCTTATGCGCACCAAGGCTGCATTTAATACACACAAAAAAGTATAATGTGAAATATTATTACAATTTAAAATTATTGTTTTTATTTTAATAAATCAAAAAAAAAATTATAATAATAATAATAATAATTTAAAAAGAAATCATTCTAATTTACTGTAATAAGAAATGTTTATTGAGCACCAAATCAACATATTAGAATTATATCTGAAAGATCATGGGACACCGAGGACTAGAGTAATGGCTGCTAAATCCATTTAGATTTCAAAATATTTTCAAATTAAAACAGTTATTTTAAATTGTAATAATATTTCGAAATATTAGAGATTTTACTATTTTTGATCAATTAAATGCAGCCTTGGTGAGCATAGACTTCTTTCAAAAACATGAAAAAAAAACAAACAAAAAAAAAAACTTACAGACCCCAAACTTTTGAACAGTAGGGTATTTTTTGTGATGACAGAAACGCTTGCATTCAGGGCTCGAATGACCTCTGAATTTCTGTTTTTTCCTTTCTACAGGCTCTATCGGTCTCACATAACCCTTGACGTCAACTCGTAAGTGTGCAAGGAAACTGCACTTTGATGTGCTTTAATAGGAACAGCCATTTTGGGAGAGCACGTAGATCAAGAATGAAAGGTTTTAAAATCACAGATAAAGAGGTTAACAGTCACATGTGTGACTTCAATACTCCATCCTCCTCCACTACCTCCTCTTCCTCCCAGCGGAACAGAGTTTGTTGCCTGTCTAACCAACGGCATCACGCCTTCGTCCCTCAACAAAGTCTGAGATCACTCAAACTCACTTTTTCCTTCACAGAGTGAACAGAGGAATAACAAGCACCAGCCAGCCAGAGTCTGGAAGACAGCCAAAAGATTACAGCTCTTATTGGGCAGCCATGTTGTTTCTTTATTTAACTGCTTAGGGAAAAGGGCCCACAAGAAAAAGTGCTTCGGGGAAGAAAATGCAGATGATTTAGAGAATAATAGAGGGAAGCCGAGCATTTGTTGTGTGATTCTCCAACAAAAATGGAACTGAAATCAGGGGCCATAAACAAAACTGCATTCCCATCCTGACGAGAAGGATGTTTTTAACTGTGGGACATACCATTAAAAATCCCATGAAGAAAAAAAATGAACCTGAATGCTTTCAATACATTCATTTTCTATAGTGTATATTTCAAGAGAGATATTTATTTTTAAAAAATAGGTCTTCTGCGGGAGAGTTTTATTTGAAATTGATGAGGTAAGATTATTCTTTCAAATTATCTAGAAAAACAAAATTTTTTGACGACTATAAAACATAAAATACATATTAAAGAAAAAATCTAATGGTGAGTGAAATATGCATCATCCATGGTTTCCTGCTGAGCTTTGGGAGATAAAATGAAGAATTTAGGGTGTACTCACACCAGACACGGTTGCCTTAAACCGAGCCCGAGCGCTATTGTCCCCCCTCCCCACTCCCCCGCTGGCCTGCACTCACATTGCCCTTAGCGTTCCGTGCCGGAGCACGCTTACGTCATATACGATGCAACTGTTTGTATGGAAGAAAACCGGAAGAAATGCACTTTCGCTAAGATATTGCCTAATAGATTTATCATTTATGCTGCGCAGCGATTTTCACTTGCATGTATCAGAGGATTATTGCGAACTACGAAGGCAGCTGACGTTAATGGAGAAATTCTGCAGCTTTACTCGCAAACTACAATTCCCGTTCATCAATAAGGTGAGAACCAGACCCATTATAAGCCCAAATACACTCAAATTAAGTACATGAATTGAAAAGTGTACTATCCAAGTAGTAATGAAGATGTCTCTGGTCATAATTTGTTTTATTGGTTTATGATGGTTTATGCCAAAATGATCTTTCCACTCCCTCGGTTGAGAATCACTGTTCTACATATCTCCACGTTTTTTTCCCTTTGCCTGTGTGTCTGCGCTCCCTCTTTCAGCAAGCAGAGGACAAACTGGTCCTATCTGGCAGCTGTTAGGGTCTGTGGCTGTCTGCTAGCTCCAGCTTGGACGCCCACAGAAATACAAGAATGAGAGACACCGTTGTTCGGTTTAGCAGGCCTGAAGGCTTGAAAAGCAGCCCAGCTCTCTCGCACCTTAAAAAGCTCAGCTTCAATCCCAACACTTCAGATACACCTCTGATCTTTCTTCTGATGTCGTATTCAACCAGCTCTGCACTTTCATCCTCGGTCCCTCCAAAGTCTTCTTCTTTATGCTCATGGAGTTTTCGTTGCCTTGTGTCGCCTCTGAGGGGTTTTAGGTCTGACACCCTGTAAAGCTGCTCTGTGTCCAAAAAGTGCTAAATAAGTAAAAATGAATTTAAAGTTGTCATATCATGAAAAATTTAATTATCCTTGATCTTGAGAAATAAAAGTTCATTGTACTATGAAAACATACTCAAACTTTGAGAGCTCACAACTCCCTCCCTAGTCCAAAAGACCATATAGTGAACATTAGAGGTGGGTGATATACAGGCGAGACATGATTAACCAGTAGAAATCTGTCAATTGGTAGAGACTTTGGACTATCGTCTCTATCGCGTTCACACGACATTACCATGCTGTGCCATCACAAAAGTTTATCATTTGCTTGTGTTTTTAAGCATTGCCGTTTAAAAACATGTGATTTTTAAACTGCCGAAGCGCAATATGCAGTAGGGTTGCACGGTATACCGGTACTGGGAAACTATCGGTATAGATTTTATTTAAAACGGTACAGTACGCTTCTGTTCCGAAGTTCACCGCTAGGTGGCAGTGTGCTACCCAAACTGACATGAAATCAACCATCAAATGTGACAACATAGAGGAACAAAATGGACAAAGCAGGAGAATCTCAATCAACACGCTCAATTAAAATATAAAAAGGGCAGTAGAAGTGAAATTTGTAATTACTTTGCTTATAAAACCAGTCTGGAAACATTGCTATAAATCACGTGTTGCCTCGGAAGGCAACACATCAAACCTTGCCAAGTATTTGTTGCTTGACCATCCTGACTTGTACAAGGCATTAAGAGATCAACAAGTGAGTGCATCGTTAAAATAATCTAACTTAGACTTTTATTTACTTTTAACACTGATCAACGCACATACATAAGAGTGTATTGTTTAAATAACACGAAAGCTCCAAATCATGCATTTTCTGTTTAGATTCACTTAAGACATAACCAACTGTGTTTACGTGAATACTCACCAAGATGGACATTTTGACATAGTTTTGTGTATTTGACCGTTTAAGTGCAAAAAACTATGAAAAAGAACTCATTTTGGAACACGCAAGCTCTTTGAGAGGCAGCTTACTGCGTGTGAGCAGTGGGTATGAGCCATCTCTCAAAGAGCGCGCAAGTACTACTGAATCATATAAAATCGCTTGCATGTTTAAATTGGCAAGGCTTAAAAAGACGTGGGGAAGTGACATTTTTGTCAGCTGTCCCGAAACATGTTGTATCGCAGCGCAAAATACTTGCAATCCTGCACCGAAATTCAGACCCTGTATGGTATTGATTTAATATCGATACAACAGTATTAGTTTGTGGTACTGAACCAACCCTTGTTATATGCGTGTGCTGTCTGACAGACAGATTCTGATGGCTGTCTGATAGATGTGCGCACATGAAGCCACTGTTCATAGAGCGTGTGAGTAGGGCTGGGCGGTACATCGAGATTGTACGATATACCGATATATTTTTAATATATGCCAAGGCGACATTTCATATATATTATATGAGGCGATGCCGTTTATATCGATATACAGTAGTTTTATAAGAGCGCATCTGAAAAACAGCGGTGGACGTCGCAGAGTGCTGCTGCGGGGGAAATGCATAATACAATTTGGCTTAAACATGAGACATGCTTAATATTAAGGGCTTTAAAAATAACTCTTAAGATTAAGATATAGTAGCCTAAACACATAGGCCTATCGTTTAAAGCGGCTTGCCCCGTCAGATGCTCGGACAGATTCATGTGCTGACAGATATTTGCGCTGTTTAATGCTTTTGTGATGTGGTGTTTTCCTAAGCGCATAACTTACATTTCACAGGTATATACTCCATCTGTAAATGTTAGAAAGTCATACAAATATTTCCATTTTGCTGTCAGGAGTGAATGAGCCTTCTGCTAAGAATCTCATTCTCCTCTAAACTTCATAGACTTCCGTGAACGAGCGCCGCTGCGCACATTCGCGCCAAACAGACAGAGCTCAATAGAATGGGATCGCCATAATTCTGACTAAAATATACATTTTGGTCAAATGTTTGTTGTTGAACAATAAATGTCCCATATGTAGAATTTTAAACCTACAAGTAAGTGTATTTTTATGATAGCAGTAACTATATATATATATATACAATATAATATATAAATATATAGCTAATTAGTCTGTGCTTTTGTTTTTATTTTAATTTTTAGTCTAGTGAATTTAACTTCTGCTTTAAAAAGCATTATTTTATTTTTAGATTGTAATGTTACAATGTAAAGTAACTTTCTCTTTTTTGCACATACTGTAGGCCTATTAGTGTGCCAGACTACATACATTCACTATATTTGTATTAATAGCTTTCAATATAAACTCTGTTTGTAGGACAACATTAGGCAGGTTGTTAAATTAAGATTTTTAAAAAGTAAATACAGATTTTTTTTTTCTAAATCCAAATAGAAAAATGTAGAAAATACCGAGATATATACCGTATATCGCCATTTAGCTAAAAAATACCGAGATATGACTTTTTGGCCATATCGCCCAGCCCTACGTGTGAGTACTGAACTGAGTTCTTTTTGCTGCCTTATTGGGTTTGAACGGTTAAATACACATACTTATGTGACAAAATGCTCGTCTTTGCGAGTCATTTATGTCTTAAGTAAATGTTAACAGCTGAGAAAGAAAATGCATGTGTGACAGTATGATGTTTGGTAAATTTGTGTAAAATGGAAACCATCTGTAATTCTGTCTAAATCATACATGACAATTTTCCTCTCACAACATGGTTTCCACTTATTCTGACCTATGAATTTTCACGACTTGCCCAGTTGTTCATGATTACTGATTGGGATTTGTTAACAATATTGCATTCACATTGAGCAATTTCTAGCTGATAAAATATTTTAGAATTGGAACAAGAACTAGAATACTTATTCACTCTGGAGATTCCATGAATTTTAAAGACTTAATTCATTTTCATTAACATTTCAAGGACTGGAAGTCACAATTTTGGTGATGATAACTCTCCCAAAATATAAAACAATTTTTCAAAATGTATAAATGTATCAAGATGTGTACACTCACATGTATTCAAGGTGTAAGGTAAACCATGTGAGTACACCTTTCTTAAAAATGTTTTTATCATGAATACTCTTATTTGTCAATGAACCAATGGGAGTCATTAACACCATAAACAATATCTACTTCTATAAAAATGCCTTTTCTAGCTCCAGAAAAACTGTGTAATGTAAACATATACTGTCTCGCAAAAAAAAAAAAAAAAAAAAACATTGTGACAACCTGACAAAGCCTGTGTTGCCTTGCAAAGATAAATGTGTTACTAACGCCCACATGCACCTGTTTCATTGATGCTGAGTGACAAACCCACACCACATCTGTAAATGGGTCTACACCACACATTTCTGACAACACACACACAGCTCCCTGCCATTTACAGTAAATTCACTTCTATCTCCACCAGCATCATTATCTTGCTTACTTGCAAAAAAATACTGCATTTGCACCTCTGAAGAAAGAAACCACACACACACATCCTGTCACAAATTCTCAGGTGGGAAAATACAAACAGTGTCCGAACTCATAGTTGCCAATTAAATGACCTGAATGGCAGGTTGTGGGCAAAACTAAGGGGAAAAAAAGAAAAAAAACTCCCACACTGTTCTGACCAAATGAGACGATACAGCAGAAAATAGAGATGATAGCGCAGTAGTGAGTGCGTGCAAAAGTAAGAGTGTAAGAGTAACAAGCACGTGCACGTGTGTGCCGCCCTGTTGAGCTCATACAGCGAGAAGCATCAAAGCATGACTTTCTGGAGCTTTACGTGGGACCACGTGTTTGAGCTTCCATACTGTACAACACAGAAACTATTCAGAGTGCTCACTGAGTGGGAGAAAGTGAATGATGTGAAAAGAGGAACCCCTGCATCTGATGAGGCTCAAAAACCTTTCTGTTGCACTTGAGAGCTTTACAGGAATAGTTCACACCAAAATGAAAGCTCTGTCATTCTTTACTTTCTCATGTGCTCTAAACCTAACTTACTTACTTCAGTGGAACACAAAAGGAGAAACTCTGTAGACTGCAATTACAATGAATGGGGACTGAAGATTTCAAGCTTCAAAAAGGGGTAAAAGCCCCATTAAAGTATTATAAAAGTACTATAACATTTTAAAAAAGAGACTCTGTGGCATTATGATGAACAGATTCAATTTAGGCTTTTATTCACATATAATCGTTGATCAGCTAACATAAACAGAAGCTCAAACGAACGTGCGTGATGCGCGAGAACAAACCTGACCTTTCAATGAGGTTACGTGCTGCGTAACACATGAGAATGAACCTCACTGGTTCTTGCACATCAAGCGAACATGCTTGAGCTTCTGTTTACCACAAGTGATGTGTGAGTTGATGAATGTTTATATGTGAATGTGACAAGCAGGGCGGGGTGAGAGCCTTGAGAGAACGACGCGAGGCCGGTGGCGTGATTGCAAAGGAGCGTCACATGCGCGCTGAACCGATCTCGTAACTCTTACGGAGAGACTGCCCTCCAAAAAAAAAAAAAAAAAACGACCCTATAGGTAATTTTTCAACCACCTTATTACGACCTATATTTACATTTTAAAGTCATGCACCCTCTAGCTGGCGTAAAAATAATGGCAGTGATGTGTTACGTCTGTCATCATGAAATGACGTATGACTGTCGTTACCAATCAAAATGCGTGTTCATTTAAATGCAATGCAAATAACTTTTTACACCATTTGTCCTATTTCCATTTAGCAAAACTCATTTTTTTATTAACGACTACACCCACCCCACCCCATTTTATTATGTTTGTGTGTGCGTGAGGGACTGCCGCCATTTTACTTTCGTTTTGTATTTGTTTATTTTGTATTAAAGTTTGTGAACGTTCGCCGGTTCCTGCCTCCTTCTTCCCGTATATACAAACTGCATTACAGTGAATAAAAGCCTAAATTAAATCTTAATTAATAAAAAGCGATCATGTCTCTTCAGAAAATTTGGACTAAACTGCTCAATTCATATGGATTACTTTTACAATCTCTTTATGAACTTTTGAAGCATCAAAGTAGTCGTTGCATAGCTGTCTATGGAGGGACAGAAAACTCTCAGATTTCATCTAAAAGATCTTCATCTGTGTTCCGAAGATGAATGAAAGTTTTATGGGTTTGGAACGACATGTGGGTGAGTAATTAATGACAGAATTTTCATTTTTGGGTGAACTATCCCTTTAATTTCAGTTCAATGCATTAACACAAAGCTATCATTTGACTACTAGTATAGCGCAGTGTAGCCTAGACAACTTTTATGATTCTTTTATGGTGCTTTTGCAGCATTTTTGAAGCTTCAAAGCTTCAGTACCCATTTATTGCAATTTGGCAGAAATGAGCAACCATCACAGTCTTCAAAGTTTCTCCTTTTGCGCTCCACAGAAGAAACTCACACAGGTTTGGACTGGAACAATGCGAGGGTGAGTAAATGAAGACTTTTCATTTTTGGGTGAAGTATTGCTTTTACAGAAGCAGAGAGGGATTCTGGCACTTCCCTCTCACTCCACTTTTAATACGCTACAGTTTGCTTTTATGTCTTCGGATCTTCTGAGAATTATTTCTGCTTTCACGCAGATTAAATCTTCAGGGTAAAATAACAGAGGGTTATCTCAAACCACAGATACTCAAAGCAGTGTTTGAGCATTATTAAATTTAGAGTGAGTGAAACATGGCTAAGAGTTATAAGGTCACATGGAGAGGCAGGAAATGCTCTTGTAGAAATTCAAAACAAGAACGTTTCTGTCACTGAGAGTACTCAAATTACTTCTTAAGTGCCCACTTAAAATGAAGCAATAGAAACTTCCAAGAATAATACTTGATTCCTAGTCACTCTTGGTAACAAGCCAAGGGCCTGGTTTTGGGCACAGGAAGTGATGTCAGTCCCTCATTGCCAGCCAAACCAAATCTAACACAGCATTTCTGAAGGGAAGCAAACAAACCCTCTAACTCAACATACAAAAAATGTTTTTCATTCTCATTGTTCCTGGATCTGAAAGTCAAAATAAAATTCACCCTATACATTCTTAATATGTGTTCTTGGACTTATTATGAATGATTCTGTGCACACTATTAAAAAAAATGTTTAACTACATATTTTGTCAGTCATCTTGTATTAATAATCATGTTATTACTACGTAACTACTATGTAATAACTATGCAATAACTTGTCTTTTAAATATCCACCTGTATATTTCTTTCTGTTTTTTTAATTCAATTAATTTACAATAAAAAACAATTCCCACAATACATGTATTTGCATTGAATATCCTTGTTTCACTTCAAAAGCATTAAATTATTAAAGTGAAATGGTTTACGAGCAACAATTAACATTATCATCAGTATTTTCAGACACACCTTGAACAAAAACAATGTTTTTGATTTATGTTACATAACCTGAAACCTGATCATGTGCAGCAAAGCAATAAAGAATATGTTTTTAATTAAGCTAAACCATTGTAAGTCTAGTCTCATGACAGTAAATGTGAGCAGAGAAGGATGTAGGCTCTGAGAGGTCACAGATTCAGCATGATGGACTCTATATACATAAACTATAAGGAAACAAATCTTTGTTCTCATATAGAATGAGGGATTAAGGCCAATCCTCAAAACTTTCTGCCTCTTTTCTGCTCTATGAAATTCCCAGGCTCTGTGAAGCTACATCAAGCACTTTTAATGAACACAATATTCTCCCTGCTTGTGTTTTTATCTGTAATCACTAGACCTACACTACGCCAGAGGCCACAAATACAGGAAGCCAATGTACTCCTTCACAGGGAATAGAGGGAGTTCAGTTCATCTGTCTGTGGATGAAATACGGTTTCACTGAACACTATTGAGGAGCAACATGTAGGTGAAGAGAGGGGGAGAGAATATGGATGAAAGACAAAGGTAGTGGGAGGTAATTCTGCATGCTGTTAGCAGATATCATAAACTTCAACATCAGTGTGATGTCAAACCAGCATGTATCAAATGCCAGAAGAAGCTATTTTAACATTAAGTGGTTGGTTTTAAACAACTTAATTCTCAACTACAGTTCTTTTTTGAAAACATGAGGGCAAGAAAAACATTCATGTCTAGGAGAATATAGTGGGCTGATCAAGGTATGGCAATGACTTTGTCTCAAAAATTGTCTTTGCATCTAGGGTGCAAGATTATTTTCTGCCACATTAATTTATGTTCCTTATAAAGTTACCAACCAACTGTCAAATAATTCAATTTTACTCGGCAAAGCTACTTTTTACTCACATTTGGCACATTTGGACCCCTTTGGCAGCCATCTAGCTTCCTATAAAGGAACTGCAAGTGACAGATTTAAGACGCACTTCACGGCCGACATTGTTAATAGTTACTTATGTGGCACATAAATGGAAAACCTTTTTTAAACCCCACACGACACATGCTCAGGTTTCTTGTCATCTGTCATTGTCTTGTCATAGCAGCGTGCAATAAAAAAAACCAAAAAAAAAAAAAAAAACGTTTTCTCACATAACCTCACACAAGAAATTCATGCAAGTGATTATGAAATTTTTCCATTTATACCATCTGCAATGTGATTGGCTGGATTAGTTACACCTTGTCGTTGCATTGCACACACTACAAGATCACGAGGCAATAATAGCAAACAGGCTCGAGACAGGCTCAGATCACGTTCCTGACTTGCTCGTATTTAACAAGCATTAGCGACCGCAATGAACACAGAATTGGCCACGATCTGGGGGTTTTGTCTGCGGCAGCAAAATCCAGCCAAAAGTCATGTAGTGTGAGCTTGCCTTAAACAAAATCCTTCAGACTGAGTTGGGCTGCACGATTAATCGCAATTAAACTGCACGCAATTTGGTAAAGGCTGTGATTATTTTATGCGCAGCTTGTCAGTGCTGTACGGCTCTGTGACCAGTAGTAAATGCTTCTTCATCTGAAAGCCAGAGGGCGCTTTTGCACAGAAACTCCAAATATGCCCTGCCACAGAAGTAGATAACATGCATCATTCCAGGAAATCCCGCATCATACTATCGCTAGCTGAATAAACAGAAGATTGAAATGCTTTGATTAAACATGACTAATAAACACACGACTGCCTTATTTTGTGTAAGAAGCCACATCATCTCACAGAAGGATGCTCAACTATCATTATGAAGGGAGTTTGGAGTAAAAACATATTATTAAATGTTGTCTTTTGTTGGACAAGATGTTAATAAATGCTGCTCATGTCTGGAAAGATGTTCGACGTGTGTTTCTTTTTCAAATGTACATTATAAGCGACTCAAACTTGCAGTGCTTTCAGATGGATTAGCATTTGGAGCCATACTTCATTGACAAGCTGCGCAAAAAAAATAATCGCAGCCTTTGCGATTTCTTAATCTCGGTAGGAATCGCATTTAAGCATGATTTCAATGTTATTTTTCTAATCGTGCTATTAATTGTGCAGCCCTAAGACTGAGTAACTCTCTATTTCATGTCCAAATATGTTACCAGGTGTATTTTTATGTGTGGATAAAGGGCTGTAAATCAGTGTCTGGGCAAACAGTAAAAAAAAGTTCAGGGACAATCGTGGCATTGAACAGGGTTTCAGATGTTCAAGCATGTATCAATAGGGACACATCTTTCATTTTTCAGGCAGGAGGAGAGAGAGGAAGAGGCAGCTCCGGGGTCAGAGTAAAATTCATGACCACCGTTACTAGTCTAGAGAGACGGCAAAGCTCACATAAGACTTTCCCTCCGTCCTGCTCTCATTTTGTTTCTCTCTCTCACCGGTACTTCTAAGGTAGATATAAATCAATGGTCTTTGAAGTAAAAGTTGACATGGCCATTTCCCAGAGGACAGGAGAAGAAAAGAAAAGAAGAGAGGAGAGGAAGACTCTCAACAAACAGGTTGACAGCTGCTCCATACAGACCTGCACATGTGTGTGCATGAACAGCTTTAATGTCTGCCCTTCCGAAACATACAGTCCACCTTTACTGCTGACACACACGTAAAGAAACAGGAATGTATGCATCATACATCAACATGAACATGACAAGGGAGATAAGAGAGCAGCTTAGCTAACATACAACAGCAAGAGTACAGGCAACACATTCTCATGGCAAATCGTAAGATAGTTAGCAAAAATTGGCAAAATTAATGATGAAGGCATGATTAAAAGTTTTCAAGACAATTGTAATGTCTTAAAATCTGTTACATTTTAATAAATATCAACCCATAACCCCTTAACTGTCACTCCCATTTTTGGGGAACAGACCCAAACTTAAATTGTTTTAAATCTTGAATACTTTTGAGCACAGACTTAAGTTTGGTCTCAAGGGGATAATTGGCATATTATTTTAGAAGTGAAAGAAAAAATATTAAAGTGAAATTAAAAAAAAAAATAGTTATTGAAGTTTTAGTTTAGGAAAATGTAAAATGTAAAAATATGATTTCTTATAATTTATATAAAATATATATTTTACAAAACTGTTTTACTCTAAAACTGCAAGAAATCAAAGTCAAAATCAAAATCTAAAATCTAAAATCTAATCAAGTTGTGTTTCAGATTTTAGGTTGATATCTCAAAAATTGAGCTTTCAGTAAGATTTTGTTTGGGCGCAATACCGAACTTTTCCACTAGATACCATCCAGGCTCTATTGGTAACCACATAAGGAATCTTCCATTTCCATACAGCCTATGGCTTGAGTGACCTGAACCATTTATTTCTATAATGTTCATACAATTTATGAAAATGACATCATATTCAGAAGTAGTATGGGGAGAATGGCAATATTTGGTTTGAATTCAACCTTTAACAAACACATAAAAGACATGCAAAATGAACAAGATTTTTCTTTTTCATTGCTATGTCAAAATAAATGTCTAAACATGCCTCATGAGTCTGAAAATATTGTTGTTGTAGTGTGAGTAATCAGAAAACCACAAATATGAAAACTACAATTTTTAAGCTTTCAAAAGGCATACAGTTTGTCAATATTATTTTAGGTTTAGACTAAGATATTATTGTTTTATGTATGATGGACTTACAAGTGCCCAAAGTTGAAGCAGCCAAATACAAATGATTGCAATAGATCACCAAGATCAACAGAGAAAGACAATGACAGACACACAATCTCTCTTATAAAGCTATTGTTTTTGCAGTCACTTCATCAAAATAATAATAGTTAATCAATCAAAAGCACCATGGAACAGCAGGATATTCATGGGACATGGTGTTTGATTAGTAGAAAATAGTCCTCCATTCAGTCAGGCAGGAAAGAGTGCTTTTCAATGATACTTGTACAGCTTGTTCCCCGTAGCGCCTCTTACCGTAATGGCAAACTAAACATTCCTCTGACCTCACTGCATTGTCAGCATAAGAACAGCACAGCACAACTACTGGCTGACTCCTCAACAATGGGGTGCACAAAGGGGAACATGCCTTTTCACTAGTTTTTATCAGATACATACAAGTTTTTTTTTTTCTTTTAATTAGAAAACAGTCCTTTGGATACACTCAAAAACTGATTCTCTTGTTTGAACGTACAAGGAATTCAAGGCGAGACTAAATTTCTTCATAAAGATTTGTTGTTCAAGCATGAGTAAATTCAATAATGTTCACAAAGAAACACACAAGAACAAACAGAAGAGTCTCTTCTGTGATAGCACCTGAATAAACTTGAGGGAACTGTTGTCTGTTGCACATAAACAGAGAAAGAGAGGGTCCAATATCAGAGTAAACACTCCAAGTCCTGTGGCTATTTGGACAGCGATTCTTCTTCCCTCCACGGCAGCTCCTCTACTAGGACTATCCTCAGATAAACAAAGACGTCATGTTTCTCGAGTCATCGGTGAGAGCCGCCACATCCTCTCTGAAGATATGCTTCAAACCTTCCAAAAGAACTGAAACTAGCAGAGCCATTCAAAGCTTTGCATTTCTGAACATATGTGGATTGACTGATGTTTTTAGTTTCAAACAATCTTTGGAAGAACCCAGATAATATTGTAAATGAACGCAAAAATGAAAATTAATTTAAAATAAAAATAACAATTATACAATAATATTGCTGTTTCAATTTAAAAACTGGAATAAAACAAAATTGATATTTAAAAGGTATTACTGGTGTATTAATAGTCTGGGAATATTTAGATTTTCTCACAAAATGTGTGGGTCTGGTCATTCCTTTGAGAAGTTTTCATCTCGACTCCTTCAAAATGGCACAGGCTAAACAGGCTTATCGGTGAATGTGTGTTGTACATTTTAAATTATCTACAAATTGGATAATTGATTAGGGAGTAGCAACCCAAAGTTATTAAAAAAAAATGTAAATCTTTATCAACGGTTTTTGTTATTGTCGTTTTATGCGGCCACCTGTCTAAATGATTGATGGCACCCATGACATGCCTGTCAGAGTGGGCACACAGGAAATAAAGACCGTTCTGTAAGTGTGAGTCAGGAAGGGCATGCTGAGAGCATGAGCATGTTGAATCAGTGTTTCACAAGCAGTAAAACACTCAGAGGGCATCCCATCAGCCCCTTTAAGGTCAGAGGGCAGGCAGTCAATAAAACACAAGTCAAAAGTCAGCCCTCATTCTTCTAAGCACATAACAGTCTTTGGTAGTCAGCAGACAGAACGAGGCACAAAGGGTTGGATGTAGTGTGAAATTGTCCCAAATGGCACCCTAAACCCTGCTGTCCGCACTTTCGTGACGTACTGTAATGCTGCTTTGACTGTCAGGAACAAGTCTGCTTTAGTGCAGGACTGACAAAAGTGTGACCGCAATTCTGAAACCTAT
This sequence comes from Ctenopharyngodon idella, assembly GCF_019924925.1. NCBI lineage: Eukaryota > Metazoa > Chordata > Actinopteri > Cypriniformes > Xenocyprididae > Ctenopharyngodon > Ctenopharyngodon idella. Next base: position 15,859,702 of record NC_067225.1, on the reverse strand, counting down.
AATGACAAATGGGACAACCATACGGTCTCGCACACGCAGCGGCCATTGTAAGTCCACAAGTAGGGTTGGGTACCAAAACCCTATATGATCGGTATGTGCCGGACCGAATCAGAATGCAGATTTCGGTGCCTCATTTCGTTGCCTATTTAAATGCCTGAGCTGTCGATTGAATTATTCATTGCCTTTTTTTCAATAAAAAAGCCGTTCTTCAATGTCATCCACCATTGTTTTGTGGCTTTTTTTTAAGTATTGGTTCAGGCACCATTTAGGCACTGGTACCATTTTAAAAGTATCGATTTGGCACCGGTATCGTAAAAAACCCAAACGATACCCATCCCTATCCACAAGTCCGTAAGTGCAATGAAGTGTGCCATTTGGGACAGGGCCTTAGATTAATGTACTCAGCAGTAGGGCTGCAATGAATTTTATAATCGATTAGTTGGGTCTGTGCGCTCTACATAGAGAAACTGTCAGTGATGTCACATCACAGTAGAGAAAAACCTCTTTCCCATGGAACAAAACACATTTGACATGCAAATACTGCAACACTGAAGCTCATCCTGTGTTATGTTGGTGTGCACTTCATGCATTTCCCTTAACTTTAGTAACATTACTAAAACTTATTCTTACAAAAACCTACATACGTAGCAATTAAAGTTAATTCTTGAAAACATGTCAACAAACAACATGGAGGAAAAGCTTGCCCTCCCATTGCACCATAGCTTCATATTTGGCTTTGGCAGTCAGGACATCCTTAAGGAATCATCAGCTAGATTTCAGATCAGTTTGAAATCGGTTTGGAATCTGTTGTAGTATTTGTGACTACAGGGCATGTGCTGCAAACTGGGGCTTTTTGTTGCATAGTCAAAAACTATTCAAAAAAGGAGACAAGCTTTTTTTAACAATATCTTATTTAGAATATTGCTATGAGATAGCTAGGGTGTTATGGGTGATCGATAACCTGTGGTTTATTTGTCCAAGTTAATAGTGGTCACTTCAAAGTCACAACTTAGGCTCATTGGAAAAATATGCCTCTATCTACATTTTTGGAATTTTGGAATTTACAATTCCAAAAAAGATACCTATACATATAAGTTACTGTATTTTTTTAAATGAATACTAGAGGCAGTAAAACACCAACAACTTTTATACATTTTCTCTCACTTATTATGATTACAGGGAAAGATTTTCAATTAAAATCGTAAAAAGACTTAGTTTTGCACGGTTCCTTGCACAATATGCTTTTGCCATAGCGTATGATTTGTAATCTAATACATTTTTACATGTTTGCATCACATAACCAGCTGCATATGAATTTTCTGCCAGAGTAAACTTGCTTGGTAGCACACCTGGTACAGCGTTGCACTTGCGATGCAAAGCGTTCGGGTAGAGCTCCGTTAAACACAAGTCTCGTTAAAAAAGCTAAAATGGCACGGTTATTCAACAAAAGTGTTTTTATCTCACATTTGCTTTTGGTAACACTATTGGTTAGGTTTAAGGTAGGGTTTACTGTAGGTGGTCTGTTATTTTTAAACGCGAAAGCATTTACTTTTTAGTGCCACTTATCAGACATGTAATTTCTGAACTGCCACGGTATGCACAACAACCAATGTAATAAAATCCTGCACTGAAGATTAACACTTTAAGGGTTTGTTCAAATATCTAACCCTATTGTGCTTCCCTTAAGAAGCATTTACTGCACAGATCGAGGAGTCCTGGAAATGTGATGACTTTTTACAAAATACATTATATCTTTGAGGTCTTTCAGAAACATATCTCATAGGAAAGAGGAAAAAAGCAAAGCCACAGCACCGTAAATATCTCAGGACTAACGTCTGAGCGAGCGAGAGACTCCTCATAACCTATGCTGAAGTGCAGTACTAAGCTCAGTAAACAGGACTGTGCATTGGATGGGATCAAATAGCGGCAAAAATAAAAATCGGCAAATAAACGTCTGTTCATCTAATGTAAAATATGTGTGCAAAGTTGTGGCCATAATAAACTTCTAATAGCGCACATGCTCACTTGCTAATAGCTCACATATACCTATTACAGAAGAGTGACGAAACAGATTATTTACATATATTCTGCAATACAAAATTATAATTTATTTTAGACAGTAATGTTGTTCGAAAGTTTATATAACCTAAAGCAGTGGTTCTCAACCATTGGGCCTCAGCAAACTTCCAACCAGGCTCAAGATGACTTAATAGATTTAAAATAAGATAGAACGAGCATTAAAATCAACTAAATATTGAAATCTTATTATGTCAAGCTCTAAAATACTTAGAAATACTTAATAAAAAAATATTCTTAAAAATAGTGATCCTTAATATTTATCCAGTAAATCATGAACAACTGAAACAGTCATGTAAATTCATTGGTTAAAAAGAGTGGGACCCCTTAAGAACATTTCCATTTCTAAAAACCTTCAATTTTACTTACAGAAACGTGTCAGGCCTTCAAATATTGTTGAGGACAATAGGGGCCCTTCGAGTCAACAAGGTTGAAACCCACTGACCTATAAGCTTCTTCTCAAGTGTCAGACACTCTAGAGTTATTTCAACTTCAGTAAGTGTGTCAAAGTAAAAACAAACTGACCCATCAGTGATTCAGTAATACATATATTGGACTTGAAAATTGTTACATAGACTAAGAACAAAAAACTACTTTTAAGTCAAGCTCCTAAGAAAAAAAGATTATGTCGAAATCACAAGAAAATTAACTTCATACTGCAAGAAAAAAAAGCCTTACAAGGCTTGTGGAATTGCAACAAAATGCCAAGTAATCAAAGGAATGGCACATAAACTGGACTGTACAGGTTTGCCCAAGTAATTCATATAATGCTATATTTTTAAATATATTTTTATTCAATATTATGATTCTTTTTTTTAGGATTTTATCTCTCCTATTTTTAGTATTACAGGTTTTGAAAAGGGTATGTAAACATATTAACACATTTGTGTAAAGATATTTATTTCAGATTTCATCAGGCAGTTTTATCTACTTGTTCTTCACACACAGCCGGTACAAAAGGAGTTAACTGTAGCTACGATTCTTCTCATCTTTTTCAATGAATTCACGGCACGCTCCCTAGACCTCTCCAAATCTTGTGGCCTGTGTTTTTCGTTTTCTTTTCTTTTTTCCAGCACTCTATGAAACACAATGGAAAATGCAGGGTCACCCCAGCTGTTCTCCATTAGGTTTCTGGCTGAGGTCGTCTACGCACTCACTTACTGGCATAACGGTTGTGGTGGAGGGGAAAGAGATAGAGAGAGAGTATCAGTCCGACTCGGAGAGATTGCGAGCCGTGGTGTAGATTGCAGTAACCTGTAATTAAGCCAATGGCGGGTTGCTGTTGCTATGTAAACATCCCTACACCTCTCCCTCGTGCCAACACAAGAGCAGCGAAGGAGTCTGGTTACTAACACTTAAATCACGGAGCAACATCTGGTTTAGGAAGGAGATCTCTCTCTCTCTCGTTCCTTCCAGTTTAAAGTGTGGAGTGTGGTGGTTTGGATCTCACTGCCTCCGCAGCACCACGGCTCAGATTGCAGTGGTTGCGCAATACAATTTGGAGGCCCTCATATATACACACACACACATACACAGACGTACGCACATTCAGACGTAGTCGCACAAACCATAAAACAGCACATAGATCATTTGTCCTCAAACATTTGGAGAGGCACTATTATAGTCTGTCTGATTCTGTGCCTGGTTCTTAAGAGAGAGGGAAAGCAGACAAGTCATTTTAAATAAGAATATGAAAATAAAATGTTGTTTGGGGTCGTTTCTCAGAGCAAGAGACTAAACAAACATGTCTTTTACATTGCAGGGCTTAACAATAAGGATTTTATTCCCTATTATTTAAGGATGTTATTCACCTGCCTTGCCAAAATTTTAAGTTAGTTCACCAATAGTGATAAATTTAAAATTTAATTTTTACATTAAAATTTAATTTTAATAAATCCTAATATAAAAAATTTATACTTTTATTCAGATGCATTAAATTGATCAAAAGTGACAGTAAATACTTTTACATTGTTACAAAAAAAAATTATTTAAAAATATTTAGCTTTCTATTCATCAAAGAATCCTGAAAAAAAATGTATCACGGTTACCACAAAAAAAATTGAGCAGCACTGTTTTCAACATTAATAATAAGAAATGTCACTTGAGTACCAAATCAGCATATTAGAATGATTTCAAAAGGATGACGTGTCATGATTTCTAAAGAATCATGAAGAGTAATGGAAAATGAAAATTCAGCTTTGCCATCACAGGAATAAATTACAATTTAAATTAAAGCTGCAAGCAGCGATGAAAGGGCCCTCGCACCCCGGCTCACCACCACCCGGTGGCCTCAGAAAAACAGTGAACAGTGGGCGGTATGCATGTAAGCGAGTAAATACAGGAGAATTATGGCAAAGTCATTTCAAAGTGCCACACTTCCTTCTGCCAACAGCTGGCGCTTTGACTGTAACTGAATATTGCCATGTAGATGTCTTCAGGCTAAGACTATAATCAAACATGTGAAGTTTGGAGCAGATCGGATATTGTATGCCTGAGTTACAACAACTTCCTGTTTCGTGGCGTTAATCACAAACATTAGCACTTAGCCAAGTGTTGCATGATTTAACGTGTTTCTAGTATGTTTGGTACTTCATGGCATATTTAAATGTGTTTCTGGGAGGGAATAGTGTAAAGCATGCCATTTCCTGTTGCCAGCAGGTGGCGCTATGACTAACTGAATACTGGCATGTCTTCAAGCCAGGACTCTTATCAAACATGTGAAGTTTGGGGCAGATCGGACATTGTATGCCTGAGTTACAACAGCTTCCTCTTTCATGGCGAAACATCAGATTTTGTCAGGCCGCCACGGACACGCCCTTCAGCAAAAACTCAAGATCTTTGCAATGTAACATCGCTAAGGCCTTAAGATTAAACTGACCAAATATGATGTTGTTCTGGTGAAATCTCAATGAGGAGTTAATCTCAGTGTAAAACATGATATTTCCTGTTGCCCGCAGGTGGCGCTATGACTGTAACTGAATATTGGCATGTAGATGTCTTCAGGCCAGGACTCTTATCAAACATGTGAAGTTTGGGGCAGACCCGACATTGTATGCCCGAGTTACAACAACTTCCTTCTTCATGGCGAAACATCGAATTTTGTCAGGCCGCCACGGACACGCCCTTTAACGAAAACTCAAGATCTTCACAATTTAACGTCGCAAAGGCCTTTAGATTAGACTGACCAAATATGATGTTTATCTGATAAAATCTCTAGGAGGAGTTCGTTAAAGTACAAGGAATGAAAATGGCAAAAATTCAAAATATCTGACTTCCTGTTGGGTTTTCAGAATTTGCACCCTGGGACTTTTTTGTAGGTATGGGGCTGTTACATGTGTCTGCCGAATTTCATACCTGTACGTGAAATGTAGCGCGAAGGGTGCTTAATTGAAATTTTGTAGGTGGCGCTATCGAGCCATTTTGCCACACCTGATTCTGAAACCCATATCAGGCGTAAATTTTCACCACTTCTGATGTGTGTGCAAAGTTTCATGAGTTTTCGAGCATGTTTAGGCCCTCAAAAATGCAATTAATTTCGGAGAAGAAGAATAATTGGCCGAGCGATTACAATAGGGTCCTCACACCATCGGTGCTTGGGCCCTAATTATATTAAAATAGTAAACAACATTAAATTGAAATAATATTTGATAATTTAAATAGGTTTTTATTTTGCAATAATTGCTGGAAATTATACAACTATAAATTGTTTCCCATAAATTAAATGCGCAATTTGGAAGGACACATAGCTTGTTAGCCAACTAGTTAATGCCACTTTAGTGACGTTTAAAACAAACAAAAAAAAAAATTACATTATTGTTCAAAACATGCTAAAAAAAAAATCGAATGTTTAGGTCATATAAGCACATGCACATTATCAATGAACCTAAGATGCAGTGAAACACACAACAAGGCAACTGACAGTTCCGTCAACAGGCCTGAATCTTTCCCACACTGGCCTTGAGCCTATTGTTGAGCCCTGCCTTGAAATGGTTTACTTAGTATTTCGGGTCATTTGTCTCCACGACGCAGAGCCTTTTTTGTTTTTAAATGAGGATGAAGGATGGATCCCTTTAAAGCGTGTCATTGAGCTGAATATAACTACTGGTATATTTCTGTAAACTCACCTTTCAGCACTAATTCTATTCATGTCTTTGTCACATGACAGAATGGAAGGATAGACGAACAATCTGTATGGGGCCTACGGGCATGACAAGACTGTCACTCATCCCTGTGAGCTGTGGGAGGGTAAAAACGATGGAGCAATGAGGGGAAAAGTGAGGCGTTTCACCCGGGTACATGAGCCAACGCTTGTTCCTGCAGCCACCCCACAGGCCACACGCTCGGCCCTCGGCGTAACCAGCATCCTGCAAGAGCTGTTTTTGGCAAGTGCTGCAGAATTAATTTCTGGCAGGATTTCTGCTCCATTCTCCACTTCACCAGTGAAATTTGAGGGCTTCCAACAGCCCTGCCATCCCATAATAACAGATCGTACTGAGAATCTACAGCTTGGCAAAATGAGAGACCAAAAAAAGGCAACTCAGATGTACAAAAAGTGCTTAGAAAGGAATGTCTGACAAATGAAGGGATGAAAAGAGGCAGTGAGAGAGAGAGAAAATGTATTGAAGAACAGACAGCTTATTTAAAAACACTTATTAGAGAGAAAGTTCATCCAGAAAATCAAAATCATAGCATCATATATTCAATCTTTCAAATTTGTATACTTTTTTCCTCCATGGAACACCAAGAGATATTTAACAGTTGATCTTTTCCAATAAAATGAAAGTGGATAGGGACCACTGAAAATGGGCAGTGCTTTTTTTGACAAAAAGCACTATAAAAGTCCTTCATTTGACTTGTGGGCATCCTCTAAATTTATATGACAGCTTCATATGAACAGACAGAAAATTAAGCTGCTATTCACTTCTTGCCTTGAAAATCTTGTGTGACAGCCATGGTCAAATGGTTGAATGACATGCGGGTGAGTAAATATGACAGAATTCAAATTTTTGAATTAAAGTTGAAAATATTAATTGGACTATTTAAATATTATCCAAAAACTTTAGGCCTGTTCAGACCAACACGAATGTTTAGCACAAAAATTTGTTTAGATTTTCCAATGCTCAGACTAATGAATAAAAAAATAGTAGGTGGGCTGAATTAAAATGAAGTTTTACTCTCTGATAGTAGGTGCCTTATAGAAAAGCATAAATACTGTGGTTACCCCGTTATAAAAAAAAAAAATTCTAGTTTCCTCCCAAATAAAAAAGCGATGAAAAAGGATGCCAGCTTTCACAGACAGCTAAAAAAGTGAAGTTTTCAAACAGATTTTAGTATTCGCTATGGTGTTTATCAAACAACACCAAATACAAGAGTACAGAGACAAAAGAGACGGTTGAGATTTCTTACTAATCACTGACTCTTAGGCAAGCACTATGTTCATGAGTGCCACCAAGTCGTAGTTTTATGTAACAGCAGTGGCTCTGGGAATGTGACATATGATGTGAATATCATTGGTTGGCCAGCTTTAGTCGCAGTGTGATAGAACAGATATTAGAACCTCTCTCCGTAAAAAAAATAAATAAATTATGTCGTATTTATGAAATGTTTATGTCGTTCTGAACAGACCAAGTGGCAACCTCCCGCGATCTCTCTTAAAGCCAACACGGAAGTGACTTAAACTGCAATTCACTGACTGGCCGCTAGAGATAGGCTCCAAAAGGGAGTCAAATCTGTAATCCCCCCCCCCATGTTAAAATGCCCAACTTTACAGCAGAAAAAAAAATGTTTACAGCCTTTTACAAAAAGTGGTTTTGGTCTATACAGCTAATTTTGCCCTTCATGACAACTGTGAGGGGGGTAAATTTTTTTGTAACTCATCCGTTTAAATTATATTAAGCCTTAAAGTTCTGCATAATTATGGGCGTGGCCAATTGAGTGATAGCTCTATAAGCTATCACATCACCTCAGCTAATTTCAGCTGCTGAACTTGACATCTCTGCTGTGTTTGTGCTTTTTTAGGGATTATTTCATACAATTATCAAATAATATGGCTTGCTGTGCAGTTAATGGTTGAGACAGATGTACGTCTGTGTACATGTGTATGCATGCGGAAGATAAAAAGAACACCCGCTGTTGGATCGTCTTGGCATTGGCTAAAAGTTTTGTCCATCAGATTTACAACAATGACAATGGCTGGAGAATATGCCTCTCAAGTCACCACAAAATCCGACAGCACTGCTTGGATATTATAACTAAAACTGCTGCACTATTTTGAAAAATTATGCTTTGGACACAGGCTTATTTGTTTGTGAGAGTCCAATGTATACGATCATGTACAGTTTTACAACATAAACGGTGCTCAGACTGCATAATTTCTTGAAGAACGATGATGGAGAGCAGATCGTTCAGAAGAAATTTGATGCAAACAATGGACAATATATCAATATTTCATGGATTTTTGTAGACAAAAAGTGCTGTTGGATGTTTTTCAATAGACGCTCATGGACATTTTACCCAAATGTGATTAGATTCAACTCATGATCGCTATTTCATTACAAAGGTACGAAGTCCCGTTTTGATTTTGCGTGTTGTCATTTGCACACCCGACACAAATTACAATATTACCGGTGCTGGAGCATCTATATTGTAAAACAGACACCGTAGATTAACAGTAAACCTTTAGAACTTTCAAATGATATAACTTATTATCTTTATTAATATTTTAGATAGTATCTCAGATAGCTAGATAGCTCCTTAGCCTGAGCTAGCTTGGTCACGTCGTGTTTTCAGCAACCAGGCACCTCAGTTCCAACCACGTCCCACCTCTTTGCCCATTTTCAGTTATCCAGGAATGACGTGCGGTGACGCGCTGCCAAGATGGCAACGACCCACTTTAGGCTTCAAAAACGCTCTTCAGAAACAGTGACGCCACGGACACTACGTCCATATTTTTTACAGTCTATGGAACAGACGCATTAACAGCCATTCATTCAAATTAAAATGTTTGAAACTGAAAAACGTGTAGATAAAAATGTAAACAGTTTGCACAGGATGAATAAGATGAGATGAAGGGAAAATATATTTAACACTTTTTTACATACTTTTTTTTTTTTTTTTACAATAGTCCTTCATTAATTCAATATGGCCTAGTATTAAGCAATTACACGTGAGTCTCTTACCTTGTCTTCATACATATATAGACCAAAAATACACCTCAACTGTGAAACACTATTCCTGCTTTCAACTGGCTGTATCAGTCACGTCACATTAGTAGGAACCATGAGACACACTGGGACAGACCTTCTTCTTAATATATCATATAGATTACACATTTCTCCACTCTGACAGGAGATACAGTGCTGAGGAAGAGACGTTCTGATGACAAGGTCTCAGAAGACATGGAGATGTTCATATATCACACCTCTATCATCTCTATAATCAGATGACTACAGCTGAACACAGGTTATGACTGGCAGTGATTTGAAGTCCATGTGGAAAGGGCTCAGGGCTGCAGACACTCTGATGCTGCAGATTAGATAATGTCCTAGTTTTTTCAGAAAACAGGAGACTTCAGGGAGTTTCTGCCGCTATGCTCTAAAACAAAAAGAAAAAATGGAGTACAAGGAAAATATTGAGCATGCCCAGATATGATGCTCAAAAAGTTTGTTTAGACTCCAATTTTATCAGAATCAACAACACCCAAAACAAGGGTTTGGAACACCTTCATCAACAATAAAAAAATAGACCTAATTAAAAGAAGGCAGAGCTTATTAAAAAATATGCTCCAAGTAAATGTCTGAGAAAGAAAATATATAGCAAATATATAGTGCAAAGCAACAATGCTCGCTCAACAGCATTAAAGGAAGGGGTAGGTAGAATTGTATTCTGGCCAAATTTCACTAAACTCAAGGGACATTCTGACACAGTGGCCATTGTCCTCCTGCTTTACCATCACTAACAGGAACCGTTCCGCTTTGAGCAGCTCGAGACTCAGGTCAAACATCTCACTTTACCAGCCGTGTTGATGGAGGTGTTTACCCTCTGTTAGCGTTACATTGAACTACAATTCAGTTAACATTATTAAAAAAGATTACAAGCAATATTATTAATTAAATTCAACATGTAAGAATTAAGTTAGAATTAATCAAATGAATTCCTTAAAAGTCAGCCATTTAAAATGTGTAAAATTAGCAAACACCATTACAAAAACCCCAAACTGACATAAAAAGCAAAGAGTCATATAGCCCAACTAAATGAAACACTGGTCACCATAATGGTGATCAAACATTTTCAATAAAATCAACATCAACGTCTGTTAATTCTTGTGTTTCTCTTTCCTTCAGTGATTCTGCTTGTTATCATCAGGTGTCTTCAATGTTGACAATAAAACAAAGAGTTCTTAATTCATCTTTGACGTCTGTCTGTTATTCAGATGTTTTTGTTTACATTTTACTTATCTTTTACTCGTTTTAAATGGTTGACATTTAAGGAATTAATTTGATTAATTCTAACTCAATTCTATTTATTGCTTGTAATCTGTTATCCAAATTTCATGGAGTAGATATAGCGCATTATTTTTTACAGTGTAGCCGCTGTTAAACTGTTAATTATATGGCTGGTTAACATCAGCTTCCTGACAGCTGCTACTTCATATAATTAGTAGAGTTGTGAATTTAATACATCAACTTAGTGTAATAAATTGTTTTTTGTTTTGTTTTTTTAAAAAGTGTAAAAACCATAGATTTAATCATGTCCCCCGCCCCAGTCTTTCAACTAAATATTTACACTACTTTACTTTCTTTCTTTCTTTTCTGGAGAAGAAAAGCATTTGGTTTGAATGACAGAGAAATCATAAAACCGCTGAGAATGGCCAGTGGGATCTGTTACCAACAAAGAGACATTCGACAGAACAAGTGGAAGTAAAAATCACAGAACGGTGTGAAATACATGCACTCTTAAGTCATAACACTCCATTCCGACAACCCAGACTTGATGACTGTCATAATTTTGCTTGTTCCTTCTGTTTGTTTGGATGCTGCCATATTGTTTTCTTTCCCTTTTTCTTTTGGCATGCAACTATCTGTCAGGCTGTTGTGCCAGAGGGGAACAAATCATCACTCTTCTGAAGAGACTGAGCCAACAAGCCCTGATCAATCACACAGATAGAGCTGCATGAGTCGGGTTAGAGGACGCATAGCTGACGTGCGGCACTGGTGTTTCGGGCTGAGAGACTGAGGCTGTCAGCACTTTCTTAATGCAAATCCCCCCGGCCTTTGCTCTCTGACAGCCAGATCTAGAAGACTCATGCTGGGAGGAACCGGGGAAATTCCGAACACAGGGGGCGAATCGTGATTGCCTGACAAAACAGGCAACACTGCCTCGCTCTGTCAAGACAATGAGCGCCGAGGCACAGCTTATCGAGAACACGCCCTGCGAAGAGTCCCTGCAAAGAACATGCCCCGTTTTCTGTGTAAGACCAGATCCAGGCATGCTTACGGTCAAATATAGTGTTCAGTGTCATTTCGTCATGAATTTGTTGGTTAACTTTAATTTCATAATCGATGAAGCACACAAGACGAAAACACATACATGAATTTACATTAATCTACTCTTTACAAGTCGGGGGTCAGTACGGTTAAAATTAAATTGATCAAAAGTGACTGTAAAGACATTTATAATGTTACAAAATAGTTTACATAAATTCTGTTCTTTTGAACTTTTTATTCTTCAAAGACTGCACAAGTTTTTACAACATTGATAATAACAAAAATCAGCATATTAGAATGATTTATGAAAGATCATGTGACACTGAAGAGTAATGATGCTGAAAATTCAGCTGTTCCATCACAAGAAATTTTAAATATATATTGAATAGAAAATTATGAAGCCCCGCACATGACATGCAAGAAAAAAAATTAAATCAATTTACAATTTACTATTTCGTTCCCTCGATTTATAAATCATGCGCATGATTTATAAATCGAGGGAATGAAATAGTAAATCGTGCGCACGTTTTAGTAAATCGAGGGAATGAAATAGTAAATCGCACGCAGGTTTTAGTAAATCGAGGGAACGAGTTAGTCAGTCATGCGCACGATTTAGCCTACTATTTTTTTCCTGCATGTCATGCCCAGTGCCCATTATAATGCTATTTCAGGAGCTTAGGTTTTCACAAATAACTTAAAATAGTTTTCACATGCTGTCAAAGTAAAAGTGACTTAAATTAATTAATATGACAAGAAATTGTAATGGATATTTTCATCAAAAGACAAAACTATGACTAAAATCACTGTAAAAATGAACACTGTGTTATAATTGTAATATCAAAATGTTGGCATGTTTATATTTAGCTACATAAAAAAGAAAATATTGATTTTAATGGAGCAAACATTTGCAGGTAACTGTAATCGCCCCCTTAAAGGGATAGCTCACCTAAAAATAAAAATTCTGTCATCATTTACTCACCCTCAAGTTGTTCCAAACCTGTATGAGTTTCTTTCTTCTGCTGAACATGAAAGAAGATATTTTGAAGAACAACTTGAGTGTGAGTAAATAATTTTCATTTTTGGGTGAACTATCCCTTTAAGCACTGAAACTTGTCCCTGTCACAGTCATGCCACAATGCACGTTAAGTATGTTCCACTGTCTGACATGTCAGCTTTTACCTAACTAACTTTGCCAGACTAACTCTAAAAAAAAAAAAAGGGGTCCATTTGGCACTGCTTGGTTACCAGAAATGTACACTTTACCTATAAACACACACTTTAAAACATCAAAATTAGCCAAGGGTGCTTGAGCACTGGTATTCACTTCATATTATGTCATTCATCATGAGCCATGACATAGCAGCACTTTTGAAAGGTTTTTAAAACACCCCTCATAAATTCTCAGCCTTCCCTTCATCTTCATAAGGCAAACGGAACAGATGATATAGACGGCTCATGCAACGTCATGCCACATTCACTCACTCTTGACCTGTTATTCCAAAATCCCAGGAGAGAGATGATGGGTTACAAGGATAACAGTGCTTACCTGCAGAGGCCAAGCAGCTGAGGGTCAAAAACAGGATGGAGGAAGGGTGTATGTGTGCCGTTAGCCACATGGCTGGAAGAGAACGCTTTCCTGAAGCCAGACGTGGCAGAAACAGAAGCAGTGGGGTGTCTTCTTGAGTGGTCCCCACACACTCTGTAGAATGAGAGAGAGAAAGATGTCAGTCAGTGACCAAGCAGCAGGGTATTAGGGTCTTAATGTCACATCCTGTGGGCTTAGATGGGAAGAGACAGCAGGGCTCTGGTTGATATGGCGGCGCTTTTTAATCGCAACCCACTAATTAAGCCTCATGTGAATGGTGGGAATGAGGAGAACATGTGATGGGTCATCATTTAACAACTTCAGCTGCAGTATGAAAAAAGGCCAGTTTCGTCATACAGAGAGATTTAAATAAATAATAACACAATAAAAGAAATGCTGAAGTGAAGATAGCGGTCAGATTAGACACCTGGAGTTTGCCGTTAAGAGCATTAACAGATGACAGCTAATTAACACGACCACAACTGAACTCGAGAGATGAAGTGGCCTACCGGAGTTCACCGGAGGGTGGGCTAATGCCAACACATGCCACACCAATAGAGCTTAAATACAACATGCATTATCCACATGAAGTTTCACTTACTTCGCTACCTGACAAAACGGTCCAGTAATAAACCTACCATCTACATGGTGACAGATATTTAGTCATCAAATAAAAACCTTTCAAACAAATCTACACTGGCATTTAAACATTTACGTCTGCCCAGAGAGCCTGAAATTTAACATCAGACTCGATTCAGTTAGTTTAATTCCATTCTGACAAAATGAAATGAGTTTTCCATAGCCACCATCCCAAATCTGAGATAGAGGTTTGGGGTATTTAAAGTGAATAATGGTGATTTTAAGTTAAAATCAAGCCCTTCTGAAGTGAAACATCAGCAAAAACTTGTCTTAAAAGCAATTTCCAATTGTTTTTAGACAGGTTATTATTATGGTAACGTTTTACTGTATGTTAAAGGGTTAGTTCACCCAAAAATGAAATTTCTGTCATTAATTACTCACCCTCATGTTCCACACCTGCAAGGCCTTTGTTCATCTTCGGAACACAAGATATTTTTGATAAAATCCGATGGCTCAGTGAGGCCTGCATTGCCAGCAAGACAATTAACACTTTTAATGCCCAGAAAGCTACTAAAGACGTATTTAAAACAGTTCATGTGACTACAGTGGTTCAACCTTAATGTTATGAAGTGACGAGAATACTTTTTGTGCACCAAAAAAACAAACTAACAAGTTTATTCAACAATATCTAGTGATGGGCGATTTCAAAACACTGTTTCATGAAGCTTTGAAGCTTTACGAATCTTTTGTTTCAAATCAGTGGTTCAGAGCGCGTATTAAACTGCTAAAGTTTATGTGATTTCAGTTAACGAGGCTTCGTTACATCATAAGTGTCTCGAAATTTCAATGGTTCACCACTGGGGGGCGTGACTTTGGTAGTTTGATAAGCGCTCTGAACCACTGATTTAAAACGAAAGATTGAATTGTTGAATAAAGTCGTTATTTTGTTTTTTTGGTGCACAAAAAGTATTCTCGTCGCTTCATAACATTAAGGTTGAACCACTGTAGTCACATGAACTGTTTTAAATACGTCTTTAGTAGCTTTCTGGGCATTTAAAGTGTTAATTATCTTGCTGGCAATGCAGGCCTCACTGAGCCATCGGATTTTATCAAAAATATCTTGAATTGTGTTACGAAGATGAACAAAGGTCTTACAGGTGTGGAACGACATGAGTGTGAGTACTTAATGACAGAATTTTTATTTTTGAGTGAACTAACCCTTTAAGGTGACGTAGTTACATATCTTACAATATTACTAGGTGTAATAACAGTAAATGATGCATTATTACATGCAACTAACCCTAAACCAAACCCTAACCTCAACCTTATAGTAAGTACAGGTAATTAATTAATATTACTCAGTATTTATTTATGTAATTAGACCTTAAAGTGTTACCATTATTAAAAATTCATAAAGAGGTTCATATTTCTAAGAATTTATACTTCAGTGCGCCGCAAGACTCGCACAACTCGCCAGTTTCGACATGGCTGCATCTCTCCTGTTTTTTTCATCAGCTTGTAAAGGTTACCTATAATGAAAGTAGCAGATTTTAAGAGGCATACATCACCATGCCACACAGTGTGTGTAGATACACATACACAGGCCAATAACACTTTATTAACCCGACCAAACAACATCACAGGTTTGTCACACTAGTTTACTGAAGCATTTCACTAATGGGTTTAGCAGTTACATTCAGAGCAACCATCCAACGGTGCAGCAACGGGTGAGGCACAATCCCTGAACCCACCACATGCTACTCCAGTGCATTATGGGGAATCAATGTGTCAAAATTACACAAAGATCCGCAGTGGCACAGGTGGATTAAAACCTCAAATGTCAATCAGAACATCAATGGTTAGAACAACCACACGCTACACCGGGGGGTTGTCCCCAAGAGAAGAGTAATGAAAGCCACAGCTTCATCTCTGAAACTGTCACTAGCTCACTCTCTCTGCTTCCTTCCTTCTTCTATCTTTCTGCCTTTTTCTCATTCTCTCTCAGTAAGGTGTGGAGAGCACACTCTCTCTCTCTCTCAGCAAACAGCTGCAGGAACAAAGAGCCATTCACACACGGGCAGCTGCTGAGGCTGGGAAGTCATTTTGGAGGATCTCAACAAATATTGCACTTCCAGTACAGGGGCCCCAAGCCAGTGCCCTCTGCTTTTGATTTGGTGTCCCCCTCTTTTGCCACTCTTCCACTGAGGGCAGGGGCATTTTGGATTCCTGAGATCAAAGAGGACATTATCAAGGGCAAAACAAAGTAAAACAAAAATCAAAAAAAAAAAAAGCACTTAAAAGCAATTAAAACAATAACATTTTTTTTTTTTTTTTTTTGCTGCTGGCCTGGTTGGGGCAAAACAAAACAAAACAAAAAAGTAAATAAAAAGAGTGCTTTAAAAAATTTGGCTGGCCTAGTTGGGGCAAAACAAAACAAACAAAAAAGAAACAGAAAAAATACAAAATAAATAACCAAAAAATAAATAAATAAATAAATAAATAAATAAATGGGGGGAAAAACAACTATATTTTTCTCCAGGACCAGTTAAGGCAAAATAAAATACAAAAAATAAACTTTTTGAGCATGTCAACCAAAAGCGGATCAGTGAAGCAAACTCAAACTATGAGATAGAGGGCAGGTCGACTTGGTATAACTTTATCGATTGTGATTAGATATAAAATAAAAGTGTGTTTGTTTCAGTTTAGAGACCGATCACCTCATATGACTCCCGCTGAAAGATTGTGTCTCTCCCTCTATTTCTCGGCAGAAAGATATAGTACAATAACATTCAGAAACAGTCTGGAAAAGTCATTAGCAAATTCAAGGCAGCAGACCCCAGACTGAACATAATAAGTAGCTACTCCACACTATTACTGTGTAGGTGGAGTGTTGAACACCATATGGTTTAATACGCAGCCTCAGTCTGAACTCATAGAGCCACTTCACTCTGGAAGAAGAAGCGTGCCTTAAAACTATAAAACCATCCATATTCAGTTCAAAAAGAGAAAGTGACTTAACGAAAGATCCAGATCATTCACAATTAGATCAGAATTAGTTTTGATCACATTCTGTTTCTTGTGCAAAAGTATAATCTGTATAAAATCAAGGGTTTGCAGAATATGCATCCCACTGTGAAAATGAGCACAACTTGGCAAACTGTTCCTATGCCAAAAGTTGTGCTTTAAAGAGCACATGAAATAATTTGATGAACGCTTTTTTCTTTCCTTTGATAATGTATTTTGTACTGAGACAATAAGTTGGGATGATAATTCAAATGGCTTCTTTCTTCTTTTTTTTAAAGTTTTCAATAGACTTAGAGATAGTTCACCCACAAATTTAATTTTCACGTTTATCCTCATTTAAAGGGTTAGTTCACCCAAAAATGAAATTTCTGTCATGAAGTACTCACCCTCATGTCGTCTCAAACCCGTAAGACCTTCGTTCATCTTTGGAACACGAATGAAGATATTTTTGATGAAATCCGAGGGTATCTGATCCACACATAGGTATCTGATCCAAACATCATTGCACCTTTTGAAGTCCAGAAAGGTAGTTAAAAACATTGTTAAAATAGTCAACGTGACTACAGTGGTTCAACCTTAATGTTATGGAGTGATGAGAACACTTTTTGTGTGCAAAAACAAAACAAAAATAACAATTATATTCAACAATTTGAACAGCTGTCATACGTAGTGAACTCAGTGTATTGGCCGGATCCTGTGTCAGCATAACATGCATGCGTCGTGCTGCTCACGTGTTCAGCTTCGGCCAATACTGAGTTGGCGTTCGGACGTAAACAAGGAAGCCTGCACTAAGTTCACTACGTATGACAACGGTTCAAATTGTTGAATAAAGTCGTTATTTTTGTTTTGTTTTTGCGCACAAAAAGTATTCTCGTCGCTTCATAACATTAAGGTTGAACCACTGCAGTCACGTTGACTATTTTAACTGTGTTTTCAACTAATTTTCTGGACGTCAAAAGGTGCAATGAAGTTGCTGCCTATGTGTGGATCAGATACCCTCAGATTTCATCAAAAATATCTTAATTTGTGTTCCGAAGATGAACAAAGGTCTTTCAGGTGTGGAATGACATGAGGGTGAGTAATTAATGACAGAAATTTCATTTTTGGGTGAACTAACCCTTAAATCTTAAACTCCTATGACTTTTTTACCACAGTTTTCAACATGATATTAGGTGGAAACTGCTCATTCTATACTCTTAAAAATAAAGGTACCAAAATGAACAGTTCTTAAGCAGACCTTTTTTTTTTTTTTTCTTAATGTGAAGAACATTTTAATCATCTAAAGAACCTTTTTCCTCTATAAAGAATCTTTTTTTGCAATGGAAAGGTTCCACGGATGTTGACGTTTCTACATTGAACCATAGATACCAATAAAGAACCTTCATTTTTTAAGAGTGTAAAGACAGATTTGCATACACCCATCCAAACAAGGTGAGTTATTAATATTTATGATCCATTTTCTTCAAGGGAAAGACTGTATGTTTTATATTTGTAATTGCCAGTGTTTAGAAGCACACTAGTATACAGACAAAGTCAAAGCTAATAGACATGAACTAAAAGTCATAAAATTGATTTTTATTTCATGAGGTCTTTACGGTATGTTTGACCATGTCCTTCTGAAAACCATCTCAGCATGAGAGGATCGACCAGAATACATCATGACCTCTAGAGAATAACACACCACAACTATTTCCAGCCATGTATAAATAAAACATAACTCACTCCAGCCTAGATTGTTCAAGCCAAGAAACATGGCATGAGTTTCTATGAAAATGTGGGTACCTATACAGCGCATCATCTAGGGCCACTCTGGTAGTGGAGGCCTCCCGAAAGCCATAATAATGTCCAACACAGGCCTCTTGGCTGCTAATGAATCTTATTTGGATTGAGTCATTCAGCCTAAACAGTGTGGTTTCCCGTTTGCATAAGTGAACGGTGACGGGAGCCTCTTTGACATGTTTATAATGGAAGATGTGCTCGTTGGCCCAAATGGATCCTCTCCGTGTTGGCTGCGAGCATAGCCACGTGTCAAACTGTGACACACTGGGGACATGAAGTGGCCAGCTGCACTCAAACAAAACCACAACCTCCAACAGTGATGCAGATTGATCAATCTACTCGACTCACTGGGCCAATTGCACATCTTTAGCACCGGACACATTCATTCACACAGCATGCACACAAACAAAACTAAATCACACCTCAGGGCCGCCACTAAGACCACAGAGCATACACACACACATCTGCACATCTGTGTGTGTGACCTCTATCTGTGAGTCACATCAGAGCATGCAAAGTAACACATACATACACTTGCATCAACATGCAATTTTTACTCATACGCCTCTAGTTATGAATCATCAGTGACACCGGCACTGCTCACAGAGCATCAATATGACAAAGACAGAAAAGAAGATGAAAAAGTTACTTAAAATTCATCAAAATACATCATCTCATGTTAATCTACTCAGCTATGTGCAGTGAATTTAGTTCCCTCCAAAAGCACTGAACTTCCTCTGTCTCCCTCTATCTTTGAGACTAGAAATTAATAAGTTGTGAGTGAGTGATCACTAACCCTGAGGACCTGAATCAACATGTCACGGGGATCTTGAATCAGATAACAGTCATAGGTCTGTAGTCCTCATAAAACCACCTTCATTCTACACCTCATCTCCACTACAATAATCACTGTATGAACTGTCTCTTTAGGCAAAAGTAATTTCAAGAGCTCTGATTAGCCTTTCCCATGGAATTCACTGCCCAGCAACCCTCGTTCTCTCACATAAGACACTTGCAGGGATCATCCAATGTCTGACAGGCATGAAAAGCCTGACCGGGACCCAGAACAAATCCCTCTGAGGAGATCAGCCACGCACCAATAATGAAAGAGACTTACAGCGAATGGTCTCAACTAAAGATTTTACTTTAAATCTGTAACTAAACATGAATAGGTTATGGATTAGGTTATAAAATATTATATTACGACACTTTACCAAACTGATAAATCGTTCGATAGATAGATCGATAGATAGATAGCCCATGATGACACAAGACATCGTATTTATGAGTATTTCCTGTTGTTTAAGTCTCACTCACAGTATCAAGTTCTGTGACAGATATTCCAGGAAGGTAAACCTTGAATTTTTGTCATGTTTTACATAATACTATTCCCAAAAGTGTAATATACTCCCAGGCCTGTTTGAGAATTTCACAATACCTGCAACTAGTAAATGGAAGAGGCTTTTGTCTTTACATGCACTGAAAGAGATTTGTGTCATGACTGTTCTTCCAGTGTTATGTGAACTATGTACATTAAATTGATTAAATGAAATTCCTGTGCAGGGCAGTCCACTCATCCTGAAAAAGAGTCGGGCTTGAAGTTTATGGGAGAAAAATTAAGTTTTTCTGTGTTGGACAGCACATTATAGTTAAGCTGTCAGATGGCACCACAAGCACCTCAAGTTTCAGAGCTCATCCTGACCACATCACAACATCTGAAGAGATCGTGCAGAATTACAAAACTCTTTAGTTTACTTAAAAATATATATATATTACAATTACTTAATGAATTCTAATGGGCTTTAAATCTTTGCATGCACTTGAAGAACGTCACTTTGCATAGTAGACAACAACTTCATAGATTATAATGGAAAAGCTCTGGTTTTATCACGTCGCGAGACTCAACATGCTGTGAAACGTGCATGCGCGTCTATGGAATGAGCATGCGACTGTAAACATGCTATAAAACAACATTTTTTACAAGAAACCTAAACCTGTCTAATACAATGTACACGTCAAACCTAAAGCAACGATAGAAACAAAGTGACATACCAGCGAATCTTCAGTAATGCTGAGGAAAACTTTCTTAGAGAGTTCACGGTAACGTTTCCTTCGGCTGATATAGTAAAGGAGCTGCGCGAAATCTTCTGTCAGTATAGTAATTAATCGTGCGACTAACGCCACGATTTTCGGGATGACAAAGTCTGTGACAGATCTCAAAAAGTTTTAAATACGTCTCCCGCTTTCTGCGTGTCTGTGTATGTGTTTCAGTGGGAGGGGCCAGTAGGAGGAGGCTGCGATTCACATCTATCAAGACAAATGAGAGGATGAAGTGGGCTTGAAAACCCATCAACTTCCGCAGCCATGACACGTGAGTTTACTTTTAAAATAATAATAAAAATAATAAAACATATTATCGTTGTTGTTGTTGTTGTTGTTATTAGGGTTGTTTGAAATTATAGGGTAGCTTGTTACTTAAAATAATAATAATCATCATCATCATCATCATCATATTATTATTATTATTATTATTGCTATATGAAATGATAGGGTAGGCCTAGTTGACAGAATTTTAAAAGATCAGTGGAATTTGTATATTTTTCTGTTATTAACTGGTCACAATTTCTCTTCTTTTCTACAGTTTTTTTATGACATTTTTAAAATACAATATTTCCTCCATTAGCACTTTAATTACATCATTTTTACACATAGCATATTCCAAGAAGTCTCTCAATTAAAATGAGGTCATAAAAATAATAATAATGCTTAGTTAGAACAATGATGTTTAAATTAGTTTAAAATGGAGAGTAATCTCACAACTTGCTAGCTCACACCAGCATCTGCACTAACAAGCTTTTACCTATTTTATGCTTAAGGCTATAAAGCTGAAAATGTATCTTTCTATTATGTGGAGATGTCAGACTGTGAGACTGAATAATGATTCAACATAGTAATACTTCCACATAAGGCTACAACACAGTATTAAAACCAAAAGAAGTAAACTCACGTTCTTTCAAGCTTTAAAAAAAAATGTCTTTAATCATATAGCAACATTTTCAGGAATCCCCAGGAGGCATTTAGAAATGGATTTTGCACTCCACGCAAATTGATTTCACATTTTAGAGAATTAGATTTAACAATTTATTAACAGCAATACTATAAAAAAATAACCTACTGTATATTTAAAAAAAAAAAAAAGAAAAATTAATTAAAAATGAAAAGTCAAGTGCCTATATTGTGTAAATGTTAAAATATCTACTTGTCTTAATAACATGAACAAGCAACATTTTAACAGTTAATGTACATTCAAAAAGTTTATTTATTCATATTTGAATGCATTTTGTTCTGATAAACAATTTTTCACAATTTAATGAACACTAATATAAGGTTATTATTTTAACTTTATTCATTTGAAAGCCCTGTCATATGCTCCATGTTTGAGATGTTTCACCTTATTTAAACAGGTTTACTTCCCATGAAGAGTTTGACCATAGGCGCCAATTTGTTTCTGGAGGTGGGTGCCCACACTCTCCCCCAGCTCTCCTTGTGATGGTGCGCTTGACTGAATTTATTACACAAAAGTTTACTCGAGGTAAAACACGGCCTCCCAGCATAGTCAGAGCATGTGTAAAGCTGGGCAAGGCTTAGCCTACCCCTGGCCACGGACTGCAGACTATCAGTTTTCTCTCGAAAATAATAGCATATTGGCAAAACAGATTTGGCAAACGATTCAGTGCGTAGGCCTATCTGTGTTTGCGCTTTAAAGAGCATCAAAGGCCTCTGTTTACAATGTGTTTTGCAGCATTGAGCAATGAAGCCAATCAGAAACATAAGTTGATTTCCTGAACGCAATGGCCAATCAAAGGTGTTTATGTTAGCACTGAACAAAAACTCCATCGTTTTAAGCGGTGAGTGCATTTTGGCGGTGCGTCTCACTCAGCTACCTGTTCAGTAGTCAGGGCACTGATCAGTGACTCGGACTGTCTCAACTGCAAAATCCTACCTGTGCACGGAAATGTTCGCGCCCTTAAAAAGTCCCACAATGCACCGTGAAAACCAGGGAGCATCAATGCTCACTATGTGCATTCACGCCATGTTGTAATTGCCGTAATTATGAGATTTCAACTTGTAAAAAGGGTTCACGTCCTCGTAAAGCTTGTAACGACAGCTTGTAAGATGGGAATTTTTGGAGAGCTCCTACCTGTACCACATGACCGCTGCAGATACATTTAGGCGTTGATAGCTCAGCTGTTGTTCAAGTGATGTTGTACAATGGGGCAGTTGTCATGCAGTCATCAGTGTCCCAATGTGTAGTTAGCCAGCATCCTTACTGTCCTTACCAATGCCTAGGAAGCTATAGGGAGCTGACTGAGATGCACAATGAGTTCTGCACACTTGCAAATCCCCTCATTAAAACAAACAATGTATGTATATAAGAGATTCATTTTGCAGTCAGCTTCATTTATTATAAAAGAACTTTGTGAGATCACAATGAACTAAGATGGATGACAGCTTTTTAGTCATTATAAATGGCTTTCTGCCATGCCAAATCCCACATGCTTGCTTTTCTGTTAAAACAGTGGTTTGTGAATGTAGACCCTTTAATAACAAATCTCCTTATCCTTACCCTGGTGTTGATTCACCCTCCACCTATGATTACCAACCAAACTAAACCACACATTCTTTCCATGAGTGTTGCCGCAAGTGGCTCTCCCGCTGATATACCTGATGATTTTGGAGTTAACTATGTAAAATGCAATTTTATCATAGTGCGCAAAAAAAAAAAAAAAAAAACAGAAAGCACAAGCTTTTGTGTCAGGTTGTTATGTTGTAATGCTAAACATAACAATAGAATTGTGTATATTTATGAACCACCAGGACCAGATGTGAGATCCACCAATCAGAGAGGTTCCCGAATCTCAATCGTTTTTTTGATTGGATAAAATGAATGGAGAATATCTTGTGTTTTTCTGTGGGTGCTGCCATTTCTGTGGGTGCTCGAGTCCCCTGCCTATGAGTTTGACCTCAGCCATAAACTAAGGTAAAGTAATGTCATCTACACCAAGCACTATCCAACAGATCTCAGATGTGGTTCCACAACCCTCAAAATCCTCTGCACATCTTTCCAGGGTGAAAAATATATAGAATTAACTAAAAAAAATAAATCTGAAACAACTCATCTGCCTTATTTTCACGTACTCTCAGAAAAAAAATGGTACAAAAGCTGTCACAGAGACGGTACCCTTTCAAGAGGTTCTAATATGTACCATTTACTACTTTTTGCTAATCGCTACTAATATGTACCTTTCAGGTATTAATGCTGCCCTCAGATGCTATCGAAATTGATAATTCCCGCTTCTGAAGTCGTGATTACGAGCTTATCGCATACAACTTTCTAAATGGGAGGGTGTTAATGTGCAATTTTTACGTAGGAAACTCGTATTCACGATAATTCCGAGAGCACGTGAAGGCAGCATTATACCTTTAAGGCATTAATATGCACCCTTTAAGGGTAAATAAGGTACAAAGATTTTACCCCAGTGACAGCTTTTGTACCTTTTTTTCTGAAAGTGTATAAATTTGCATTTTGCTGCAATTTTGCAGCATTTTGCAGCAATTCAAGACATTATAAAAAAATACTGTTTTCATGACATAAATTAATTAAGATGAAATTTGGAGTGAAATTCACACTAATATCCTTCACCAGACCAGATTTTTTTTCTCTCTGATATCATAGATATAGTACTAAATCAGATCTTCTGCTGTATGAGTCTTATCTTATCTTAAATGATTTAGTGATAGCAGTATTACTCTGTCATTGCCAACTGATTTGATTCAAGGCAAAGAACATGCTGTCCTGACTTAGACTGGCCTTTTCCTTAGGGACTAACACCTCTTTCTGGACCAAAAGCCATTTTGAAACCATTTTAAAACCATTTACTAAAGAGTAGTTGATTGTGGGATTAACTATTAAGCCATTGTAAATCAACAAATAACTGACATTAAAGACGAATTGTATTTTGCTCATGATGTTTTCCATTTACAATTGCATTTGGTCAGCTGCATACATCATCATTTAGTTTTAAACATAAACAAAAGGATAAATGCAAGATCCTTTGTATGGTTGTTTGTGAGTTAAACTCCTGCACAGATGTATGTTTGTGTGTATTTGTTTGTGCAGGATATATTTGTTTACTGTTTCATTTTTTTATTTTTATTTTTTTATTCTGTCTCTGCCTCCTCCCCTGGCTTGTTTTCCCGAACAAACAGATTTATGTTGTCTGACTGAAATGTTCCGCTCCGTTCTAAAGGAAATGGAAATGCATTACCACTGCTTACAGTGTAAATGTCAGAGTCGTGATTTGCCACTAATGAGACAGCACCCTTGCAAGATGGAAAACTTTGTTTTGGAGCTTCATGCTGTCTTGAAAACATTGATATGCTGCTTTTGAGTGTCAATGAAGATGTACTCAGAGGCTTCATGTCATTTTTCACTTCTCATGCATATGTATGCCTTAGAACCAGGCCTACTCAAAGCATCCGCACAGACGGGGAGAAAGATGCGTCAAAATCTAGTCCTGAACACGAATCCCTGCCCTAATTCTTTGATTTCTTTTGTTTTGCTTGCATTTGTGATCTTTGTCAAAACCTTTGTATTAAATTGTTCTTAAAAAAATGAAAGAAAATAAGGAAAACCATCTGTAGATTTTTTTTTTTTTTTCATGCAATACAACCAGTGCATTGTAAAGCATAAGAACAGTGCACTGGTTGTATTGCATTTAAAAATGGAATGGCTCACCACATCTTCTTACATATGTAATAGCTGCATAGACACATAGATCCCTTCTTCCTTCTTGGTCATGGCCTGATCTCTCTCGATCTTTAGTTGTCAAAGTGCTTTCCTGTATAACACTTCTCATATATGAGAAGTGACCCATGAGGAATGTCGGGTGCTGAACTCTTGACCTTGGAGCCACATGATATGATGAAGCCTTTCATCTGAAGCATGAACAAATACAGGGGATGTTTATGTATAGTTACTTTAGATTCCCTTAAAGTTTTCTTAAAGACAAAAATGAGAATAAAAACAAACATGACAACATAAATCAACACATATGACATAAGTTATGTCATATGGCTCTCTCTAAATATTTATAAAAGCAAAGATAAACAGAGGACCGCGTTCACCCATTTTTTTGTACCTTTTGGTAAATGTGTCATTACCGTAGTAAGCTTATTCATAAGTACATGGGGTTATTTATAGGTAATTTAAGTTTTGTACAGCAGCACTGCAAGCTAGAAAACATAATGGAAGTTTTTTTCAATCCAAAATAAGTCATTTGCTGCCCTCTTGTGGAAAGTTTATTTTAAATCATGTTTTTAAATTAGTGAAATAAAATTGTCATCACAAGTCGTTACAAATCCTTAGAATTTTTCTTTCTTTTGTGGAATACAATGTAATGTTAGTTGGAATGAGTCACCATTCGCTTGTATGGATAAAAAAAAAAAAAAAATGCAATGAAAGTGAATGGTGACTGAGGCTGTCATTCTACCTAGCAATATTCTTTTCCAGAAAGAGAACTCTTCCATAATAACTGAACTCTTCTATGACAGTACTGTTCCTTAAGGATCAATTGTAGGGACGGTAGGCTATGTTGACAAAATCTAGGCAAAATTAGGCTAATTCTGAAAAATTGAGGAAACATTGTCTATTTGTAGAAATATATGCTTCCCAACACTATATGTATGTGTGTGTGTGTGTGTGTGTGTGTGTGTTGTGTGTGTGTCTTTCTTTGCATGCTGTTTAATGCCTGATTGTTATTTGAAGAGGTTTAATAAAGATTTAGAAATGTACGGAGATTCTAACACAAAAGATAAGGACAGCGTCAATTGAGAGGCCAATCACTGTCAAGAAAGTGCGCATGCGCATTAGTTCGTGTTCGCCTCCCCTCAGCATTGCTCGGTGCTCTATCATATCATAGTTCTCTTTGTGAGATTTTCAAGCTGCAGAGATGACCGATGTCCGACACTCGCTAGAAGCTGACAACCAAAGCCACGGAAAAGAGCCACAATGTAACCATTTAACAGACACTAAAAACGGGAATTGAGCTATAGCGATCGACAGAATGTTCTAGAATGGTCATGTGATGTCCGGAGACCAGTTATGTCGCAGTTTTAAAAAAATACTCTGACGTACATGTCTGTTTCTTAGTTCGTCCGTCGTCGTAAAAATAAACGTGATCAATTGTAAAACAGCATTTCGGGTATAAAAACAGAGTGTGGTTTCCGTGGGATACATTTTAAAGGAATATTTTCTCGGTGTTAGAGGCGCGAGGGGGAAGAAGGGAGCACGTGAGGGGTCTTGTCCAATGGGATTGGGCGCTTTCAGCAGGAGGGTATAAATACCAGGCGGTTGCCTTGAGAGACATCCGCCATTGATGACTAACCTTTCAAAGAAACAGAGTTATTTCAAATGTATATGATGTTAATTTGTTCTGTTGGCGTTGAAAACTAAGCTCAACAATCTTTCAGTCGTTTTCTAAGAGGGTTTTTCGGGCGCAAAGCATCAACAAGATCCTTCGATTGGTGAAGTTTTCCAGCAGAGCTCCTCCTGCACTGCAGCGTCTGTCTCAGTTCGGCAGTTTAAACTTTCTTTGTTGTGCCCGAGACGGAAAGGTAAAATTTTGGGTCCAAGTTGAGCTAGCTTCATTTAGCTGGCGGAATGGTTAGGGGAGGGACTGTTAACTGAGCTCAATGTCAGCATCTGACGGGGCGGGGTAATGTGTGGCTAGCCGAGCTAAAGCTAGCCAGGCGCCATTTTGTGGCTCGAGGCTTGATAACTCGGTTATCGGGGAATTCATGTAAACCTGTGTCTAATTACCTAAAGTGTGTTATATGCTCGTATAAGTTCCTAATACTGATAATTTAAGCAGATGCGACACTTCTGTGGCATTCATATTGAGCCGGAAGTTGGTATTGCGTCACCCATAAGAGGTCGTCAGGTTTATGTAACGCATGGCCCTGGATTGGGTAAAGAAACAAACAAAATTTTGCATTTAAACGCAACACATGTGCATATTTCACTCTCTGATCATAGTGAGCTGTTTATATTTCAATATTACATTGTTGGTAAATTTTGTTGACCTACGAAGTCTCTTTCTGGTCTGAATAGATGAATGTTATTTTCTTGTGTGCAGTCTTAAATTTGTCCAATTGGCATGCGCTTGACCACAACATAGACAAATTGTCTTAACGTCGCTACATTTGTATAGACTAATTGTAAACTTTGTTAGAGAATAAACATGAAATATTTCCTTTTCCTTCCAGTGGACTTTATCAATGAAAATGGACCTTTCCTTCTCCCCCCCCCCCTTCCCTCCAAAAACAGAAATACTCTCTTCCCAACCATAAGCAAACCAGTGTGAAACTAAATGTTTTTATATAGCTTACGAAAATTTAATAAAGTGGCATTTATTTATTTTTTAAATTGTTTTTCTTGTATAAATAAATTTGTAAGTCCTTAGGTTTCTTGTACAGTGATTTTGTTTTCTTTTACTTTTATTTAAATAAAGTACACATAATGATCAATATAACTTGTAAATGTTTTTGAGTATGAGAAAAAAAATATTACTGAGCGGGACGATGACCTTTTAGTTTGGGGTAAGTGTAATGAAGGATAACCTCTGTAGTTGAGCTGAATAAAGCTTGCTCAGAGACTATTTAAATAAATTCTGACTTTTTTATTATAAAAAAAAAAAATGTTTTTCACTGTCTAAATGGTAAAAGTAAGAGTCTTAGATTTATTGTTCAACTATTGGGTAATGTTAACTTAAGTCTTGAAGGGCATTTTAAGTTGGTAAGTGAAAATTGATTAGGGATACATTTCTATTACTACTAGCTTTTTTTATATTTGCCTTGGAAAAAATGTTGCAGTAATATAAATTTCTGACCTTTTTTTCCCTTTTTAAGAATGAAGTTTAGTCTTAAAGTCACATTGGCATTTAAAAAAAAAAAAAAAAATCTAAACAGCACTGGTGTTTTTTTTTTGGTTTTTTTTTTTTTTTAATGTGCTGGATAATCTTCGTTTATGGGAGAAAAATAGTTAGCATGTTCAAACTTTGATTTACTGCATTTTCGCTGTAAAAAGTTTCCTTGCGTATATCCGTTTGTCTAGTTATTTTTATTTTTATTTTTTTAAGGTTGTTTTGGGTGGAGTAAGACTGATCTTGTACTTCAACTTATAAAGATATCTAGTGGAGCTGAAAGGCACTGTAGTGTTCACTTATTAGGCAATAGAGGGCAGTGCATACCACAGGAAGCCTGCAGTAGTCCTTAGCACTGGACTAGAGTGCAATATTTGATCAACTAGAAATATTCACAGTATGCATTTATTATTAAAAGGTTATTACATTGACTTTTATATTTGTCGTAAGTATTTGTATGATTCAAATAGGCTTGTTCTCATCTGCTGCTTATTCAGATTTGCCTAAAGATAATAAACAGCAGTGCAGAATACCAGGAGTATGCTGACACTGCTCTCCCTGTTTACAGTGGCACAGGCAGTGGAAGTGTAATGCTCGCTGAGCTGCCTAGGCGTAGCTGCAAAAACCCTTTCCATACTGGTCACCACTCCCTGGATCAGTTCAGGCGATGTCTGATGTGAAACCCCCACAGAATTTCACCATGAATGGGAACCCCCCTCCCCCCGAGTTCAAGAACCCCAAAAAGCCTGGGCGCCTCACCAATCAGTTGCAGTATCTAGAAAAAGTGGTGATTAAGTCCCTGTGGAGACACCACTTCTCCTGGCCTTTCAGGCAGCCTGTGGACGCAGTCAGACTCAATTTGCCAGTAAGTCCCACAGTGCTCTTGTCTGTTTTATTTATTTATTTTTTATTAACTTTTTTTTTATTAACTTTTTTGTTTTACTGACTACACAGTTTGTAAGTACAAATCTTAAATAACCTCTGTTTTAAAATGTTCTTGCTTATTTAATTTAGGATTATTATGCAATCATCAAGAACCCAATGGACTTGAGTACCATTAAAAAGCGTCTTGAGAACAATTACTACTGGAAGGCAATGGAGTGCGTAGAAGACTTCAACACCATGTTCACAAACTGTTACGTGTACAATCGGGTGAGGACCTTGGTCTTGTTTTGTGTAAAATTGCTTTAAGTTGAAGAATTGATTTTCGACATTTGGTCTCAGACATTTTTGTATGTGTGTGGTTCCAGCCAGGAGATGATATTGTTAAAATGGCTCAAATGCTTGAGAAGCTTTTTTTGGAGAAGGTGGCAGAGATGCCTCAGGATGAGTTTGAGATCTCTGCTGTGACAAATAAAGCTCCTCTGAAAGGAGGAAGGAAGTCTACAACAGGTATTCTCACCCTAAAACCTTTCTAATTAAATAGATTAATGCCAAATTACTATACGTTTCAGGTTTTTGCGTTATGTTTGGTAATTGACGGTGGAAATAAAGTTTACATTTGCATGTTTCTGCAGTGTTAAAGATGAGGCCACAGTCTCCTGTGTCTGAGGTGGTTTTCCAGCAAACAGTGACTGTCATCCCTCCAGATGCTCTACACACAATTCCCTCCACTCCCTTGTCTGCACAGCTCACAGCCAAAGTCAGTTCCACTCAAACCACCTGCACTTTTAACACGTCATGTCTCAGCAGTATCATAAGTGTCCCATACCTTACCAAGTGAATTCCTAGAACAGGCATTGTTACTCATTGTATGCCTCAAAATGAACACCTGGTAATTACAGTGATATGAACATCCCATTACTTCCTGACTTTCACAAACTATATGATAAAATGCAAAGAATTAAAGAGTTAATTCACCCCAAAATGAAAAATGTCGTTGATAATTACTCGCCTTCATGTTATTTCAAACTCGTAAGACTTTCGTTTATTTTCGGAACACAAATCTGAGACATGTCTGTCCCTTCATAGACAGCTACGCAGCGACCACTTTTACACTTGAAAAAGTTCATAAAGAGATCAGAAAACTAATCCATAGGAATCATGCAGTTTAGTAAACATTTTCTAAAGAGACTCGATCACTTTTTATGATGAATAAAAACTTCTTCTGGAAGCTCAGATGTGCTACGTAACACACGAGAATGAACCTCATTGGTTACACAGCACATTTGAGCTTCCGGAAGAGGTTTGTTCTTGTGTCATTCACATTCAGTTGAGCTTCTGCTTATGTTTGCTGATTAATGTTTACATGAGAGTAAACGCCCAAATTAAGTCTATTCAGCATAAAAACCGATCAAGTCTCTTCAGAAAATTTGCACTGAACTACTCGATTCATATGGATTATTTTTATTTTGCAGCCGCTAACATTTGCAGCCGCTATCAATGTGTGGGGTATTAAACGCTTTTAAATGCACACTCGCTTTTCACTTTCGAATTCGCAATCATGCATACTTTGTGTATAGGGAGCGGCACCTGAACTCACATTTTACAAGATAAGATGTCAATGATGCACGGGATCTGTTGTGCACCAAGTCCTCCGCCAGTGTCTTCTCAGTCATCTCTCCTTACTCTTGTCATGTGATAAGTAGGACTGGGACAATACATCGAATCTTGAATTGCAATACGAAGAATCTGGAGCGATTCTGATATTTTCCGATGTATCGTGATTCTCTCTAATCGATTCTGAGCTTTGTTTTTAAACAGCAGATGGCACTACTATACGTGCTTTAGAAACACTTGTATGCTACCTGCTTCCAATTCCTTTACACACACGACTTAAACCAAAAATAATCATTCATAAAGTTCATAAAGGTTGAAACAAATTACAAATCTTGCATCATAAAAGCATAAAAGCACTAAACACACTACTTCATTATAGAGAAAAATAACAAAGGAATAAAAATATATAATCATTAGCTGACCAAAAAATAAATAAATAAATAAATAAATAAATAAAATCTAGGTGACTATATAATTCAGCAGCAAAGAGTATGCTAGCCTAATTCTTGAAGAGAACTTTGCAGAGTAATTTTATAAAATCTAAATGTTAATAAAAAGTTTAAAATTACTATTTGTATTCTTATGAAATGAGAAAACTCTTTGTTTGATTTATATTTTTATATATATATATATATATATATATATATATATATATATATATATACACATATATATATAATGTGTGTGTGTGTGTATATATATATATATATATATATATATATATATATATATATATATATATATATATGTGTGTGTAAAGACATATGTATTTATAATAATCAAAGATTAAAAGACGTTTATTTTAAATGTATTGTGCAGCTTTTTATTGGGGCAACAAGATATGATAGATACGACAGAACAAAATAGGCTATTTATAATCTTTCAGTGTGCAAAACCATGATAATATGAAACGCTTCAAAACAGCAGCACAAACCGCTTATGCGCATCCTGGGTGCAGAATGATGTGCTTAAAGCAATATGGAGTCACAGCGCTCAGTTGTGCTGCGCATTGAAAAGTTCACGACACAGAGAATTTCGAAATACGACTCGTGCTTGAACTGCTACGGCAAAACAACATAATTAACTGTTTTTACAATTACAATGTTTGGCAAGGATTAAATGCTGTAGTCGTGCCTCTTTGACTCAGATGAGGGTTACTTTGTTGTATCTCTGTGAGGTCACTTGGTATGTTACAATTATGGAAGTAAAACATGCTTAAGGTGGGATAGTAGGGGAAAATTTGAGCATTAGTTGTTTAAACCGTAATCCACATCCATCTAAATGAATGGTCTCATTTTCTTTCAGTTGAAAAATGGCGTGAAAAGAAAAGCAGACACTACTACCCCTTCTGCCTCTTCCATCAACAGCTGTGAGTCATCCCCTTGTGTAACAGAACCAAAAGTCCTAAAGTTATTCTCCAGGCGAGGCAGCGGCCGACCCATCAAACCTCCCTGTAAAGACCTTCCTGAATCACCACCACAGCATCAGGTGGGCAGAAGGACCAAACTCTCTGAGAGACTCAAATACTGCAGTGCCATCCTAAAAGAGATGTTTGCCAAAAAGCATTCTGCTTATGCCTGGCCCTTTTATAAGCCTGTGGATGCTAAGGCACTGGGCCTTGATGATTATCATGAAATCATTCACCAACCCATGGATATGGGTACCATAAAAGTGAGTACCACTATTGTGTTAATATTACTGGAAAATATTTGATCATTTATTATTGAGCCATGTAATTGGCATATTTTTTTCTAACAGAAAAAGATGGAAACTCGTGAGTACACGGATGCATTGCAATTTGCTGCAGATATGCGGCTCATGTTCTCAAACTGCTACAAATACAATCCACCAGGCCATGAGGTAGTGGGAATGGCAAGAAAACTCCAGGTGTGTCTTTTGGTGGTTAAATCATTCTTCAAAACCTTTGCTTGTCTTATTTTCCTATTTCCTTTTATAAATGCAATATCTGCATATTGCTCCCAGGAAATTAAATCTTTCCTCACAGGCTGAATGTTGTTTTTTTTATTATTATTATTATGATTATTATTATTTTTATTTATTTATTTATTTTTCCCAGGATGTTTTTGAGTTTCGCTTCTCTAAGATTCCTGAAGAGCCGAGGAATGCAGCCCCAACCTCGAGTCAGAACAGAGTAAGGAAGGAGAGAGCACACAGTCCGTCCAGCTCTGAGAGCAGTGACAGCGAATCATCATCTCCATCAGAAGACTCCTCAGACACAGAAGAGGATGAAGAGGAGAGAGCGCAGAGGCTTGCCAGCTTGGAGGAACAGGTAATCTATGGCAGCCTGGAATGTATCCTTGTAGGACTGCTTCCTAATAGTGGAGTAGATAATAAAGAAGAGGCTTAGTCGACCGAGATTTTATTAGTCTGTTAGTCGCAGAAAAAATAAAACTCCACAGGAAGTGGCAAAGTCACGCACTCCGTGAGGTACAGATCATTACCTTGTGGTAATTACAGTATGTCGGGCAGGAAATCCAAACGTTTGCCTATCATCCATTGACCTCGCCTATGGCTTATCATTTATAACAAGCCGCGAGCTACTCACGAGCCGATCTTGATCATGCAACAATGTTACTACACAGTGCTGAAGATCCAGGAAAGAAAGCATTTGAATTAACCACAGAATTAATAACATCGCTGCGCGATCTAGTGTGATGCACAGTTCTCTGTTATTAACCGTAGATATCAGATCAAACAGCACTGACATGGAAACCAGGCAGGAATTGTCAAATACTTTCAAATACTTATCACATCTTTTTCCAGCACTTTAAAACTCTAAAGCTGGGTGCACACTGTGAGTTTTATAATAGCCTTTTACGATTGTTGCTTGTCAGATTGTACGAACATGATCCTCATGTCACACTGTGGGATCTCAGCTGTCGTTTATGTTAGACTGTATGACAGGCAAGACAAGTTAAAAACAGATGCGCGCATGAACTTGTCCGGAGTTTTACATCAACCCATACACGTTCGGTGACTATGAGATGCATTACATGTGGGACTGAAATGGTGGCTTACAAAGAAATCTCTAGAGTTAATTTTGATCATGGCTTTTCTTTAAAAACAAGTCAATTTGACGGTTGTTGTAGAAGTCTCAATGCAGGACTGTGCACCAAACCTTCTGACACTGCCAGAATTTCGTCAGAGGTAAAATTTGATTGCAATGGTCATTAATCAGTCTGTGAACATGTAAAAGGCTGCAGATTTTAGCGTGGGATCAGAGGAATCTTTTAGAATTTTCAAAATTTGTCTCAGACGACCAAATCATGGCCAAAATTGCAGTGTGCACCTGGCTTAATGTCATATTTACATGTGTTTTTTTTTTTAACGTGATGACCGAAAAAATTATTTGTTCATCCTTCAAAGATTATCCCCATTTATAAAACTAAATATTTCAAAGTGTAGGAAAACTCAAACATTTTTTAAAAAGACAATTTAGGGTGATGCAGTTGTCTAAAGAAGTAGAAAGCCAAAGTGGGGTGACTATTTCCCGTGACACAATACGGCATACACTGCAGAGGAATGGCATGCATGGGTGCCGTCCACGAAAGAAGCCTCTCCTAAAGCCCAGGCACAAAAAAAGCCCACCTAGAGTTTGCCAGGGCCCATGCTGACAAAGATGAAGACTACTGGGACTCTATACTCTGGAGTGATGAGACCAAGATAAATGTTTTTGGAACTGATTGCTTTAAAATTGTATGGCGTCGCAAAGGTGAGGAATACAAAGAAAAATGCATGGTGCCTACAGTGAAACGTGGTGGCAGTGTCCTTATGTGGGGCTGCATGAGTGCTGCTGGTGTCGGGGAGCTGCATTTCATTGATGGCATCATGAATTCACAGATGTACTGCTCTATACTGAAAGAGAATATGCCACCATCACTCCGTGCCCTTGGTCATTGTGCACTTTTCCAACATGACAATGATCCTAAACACACATCTAAGGCCACTGTTGGATTTCTGAAGAAGAACAGGGTGAAAGTGATTCAGTGGCCAAGTATGTCTCCTGATCTGAACCTAATCGAACACCTATGGGGAATTCTGAAGAGACAAGTTGAGCATCACTTTCCATCCAGCATCCAGTCTCTAAAAGAGGTCATTCTTGAAGAATGGAAAAAGATAAATGTTGCAAAATGTCGCCAACTTGTTCATTCCATGCCTAGAAGACTTGGTGCTGTCATTAAAAATCATGGAGGCCATACAAAGTACTAGATGTAGTAGTTTTTGTTGTGGGGTGTACTCATTTTTGCATCACCCTAATTTGAGTAAAACTGAAAAATGTGTAATCTGTTATATTATTACCTTGCTTTCATGTTATAAGTTAAACAGTAAGTGTTATAAGTTATATTGAACTTAGTCCTGTCAACATTTTGAAAATTGTTTTTGTGTTCATTGAGATAATGTTTAAAATGTTACTTTTCTAAGGGGGTGTACTCATTTATGCTGAGCAGTGTGTGTGTGTGTTTCATTTTATATATATATATATATATATATATATATATATATATATATATATATATATATATATAAAAGGCTATTATAAAACTCACAGTGTGCACCCAGCTTTAGACTTTTAAAGTGCTGGAAAAAGATGTGATAAGTACTTGAAAGTATTTGACAATTCCTGCCTGGTTTCCATGTCAGTGCTGTTTGATCTGATACGGTTAATAACAGAGAACTGTGCGCCAAATTTGAATGCATCACACTAGATCGTGCAGCGATGTTATTAATTCTGTGGTGAATTCAAATGCTTTCTTTCCTGGATCTTCAGCACTGTGTAGTAACATTGTTGCATGATCAAGATCGGCTCGTGAGTAGCTCGCGGCTTGTTATAAATGATAAGCCATAGGCGAGGTCAATGGATGATAGGCAAACGTTTGGATTTCCTGCCCGACATACTGTAATTACCACAAGGTAATGATCTGTACCTCACGGAGTGCGTGACTTTGCCACTTCCTGTGGAGTTTTATTTTTTCTCATTTACGCTGAGCAGTGTGTGTGTATTATATGCATATTACACATACATACATACATACATACATATATATATATATATATATATATATATATATATATATATATATATATATATATATATTATGTATGTATGTGTAATATGTATATAATACACACACACTGCTCAGCGTAAATGAGTACACCCCCTTAGAAAAGTAACATTTTAAACATTATCTCAATGAACACAAAAACAATTTTCAAAATGTTGACAGGACTAAGTTCTATATCTATATATATATATAATATATATATATATATATATATATATATATATATATATATATATATATATATATATATATATATATATATATATATATATATTAATATGAGGAAGCTTGAAATGTCTACTTTAAAATGAACCAAATTCAAATCGAAAACTTTTAGGCTACTCTCTGATTATTTTCTCTCTTGAAAGCATGCCCACTATACTGCGGAGATGGTGAGTCAGCATTGTCAACATCTTTGCTGCCGAGCCGACACTGACTCAGAAAACACTCATTTATTAATAAACAATTAAAATGAATATGCTTGTGCTGTATACTCTAAACCGAAAAGTCTTTACAAATAATTTACAAAATCAATTTTTACTTGTGTATAGGGGTTGGTGATGTGGCAAAAAATATCATATATTGATCACGATCCACAATCTTCCACAATTTTTGTTGATTTTAAGAGTATTTTGCAAGACATTGAGCAGTACAGCCAAACTAATTTTTCTTTTGAATTTTTTTCAATACAAGGTTACAAAATATAAAGGAAAACAGAATGACAGACTATTACTAACAATCTCTCTTCAGAGGCAGATTGTGAAGGCATTGCTCAATCTAAAACCGTGATATCGCACACATACTTGTGTTTTATTCTGCTTATTACAGTCTTATGGTTTTAGCTTAGTTACTGTGCTATTATTGTCAAACCCTGCTGAAGTCTAGTCTTATCTGCCAATGTGAGCATTCCAGATCAGTCAGTTATGAAGTTTCATGGGTGTTTGGATGCTGCCAATTTGTACAGTAGGCAGTGAGAGGTAGCTTGCAGGGTTTTAAACTAGATTGAGCGTAATTATTCTTAATTCGATTTCTGTTTTTTCTCTCCAGCTGAAAGCAGTACGAGAGCAGCTGCAGTTACTGACCAAAACACCACTCTTGAAACCAAAGAAAAGGGAAAAATCCAAGAAGAAGAAGAGGAAGAAAGAGAGAGAGTCCAGTAAGCGAAAAGGTGAAGAAATAAAGAAATCTGCAAAATTACAGAAAAGGTCAAACAGCAGCAAGTCATCAGGGTAAGAAAAAGTTTTGTTTGTGTGTGTGTGTGTTGGTGCACATACCATCCCTGGCCACACTAAAAAAAAATGTATATATTTTTTACTATGGCACCTTATTCTTAGAGAAATAAAAATCACGTAAACTCTGTTCTCAGGCGAAAAGAGAGTAGAGCATGTGACTCTGAAGAAGAGATGAACACTTTACCCATGTCTTATGAGGAGAAACGGCAACTAAGTTTAGACATTAACAAGCTTCCTGGGGACAAGCTTGGCAAAGTAGTGAACATCATCAAGGCGCGAGAACCCCTGCTCAGGGACACAGACCCTGAGGAGATCGAGATCGACTTTGAGACTCTTAAACCTTCAACTCTTCGAGCTCTTGAGTGCTACGTTGTAACCTGCCTTCGAAAGAAACCAAAAGAAACCGACAGTGAGTAATATTCAGTCATTATTAATTATTAATAGCTTTTCATGCTGGAACATATTATATGGAAAGCTGTGTAAATGAAATTATGTGAGTAGTACTAAAACCCTGTTCACAGCACGTGTGATATGACTAAATGACATGAAAATATAAAATATATGTGCCAAGTCATGGAAAATTCATCATTTATAAGAAGAAAAAAAAAAAAAAAAATATCCACAGACTATTGTAGTATAGTGTTTTGGCCTCCATGTAGCCTGAATTTGCTTAACAAATTGCTTTCAACAAGGGGTATTTTTCTGTGCAAAACAGACATACTCAGACATACCTAGATACTTTTTTTTTTTTTTTTTTTTTTAATATATATATATATATATATATATATATATATATAATATATTTAATTTCAAAATTTATTTTCCTTCTCATTAATTGAAAGGACAAGGTTACAGGCAACCCTGTTTTACAATTTTGTAGAGCAGTAGTGCCTCATGTTGTTCTTCTCAAATTTGGTGGTACTTAAACTCCTGTATTGTATTTTGTCTTGTAATTTATGTGTAAAGGGAGAAATTTTAGCTTAAATTTATGGGTAATCTGTTTACATTTTTAGAAAATAAGTCACAAAAGAAGTCTAAAATCAAGGAAATGGATAAAGACATGCAACACACAACTGGAGAACCAAACTCCAATAAAAAGGCCAAAAGTGAGTGTGTATATATATTTATTTTATTCCTTTAAAATAATAAAAGTGTAATCGTATAGATG
Source organism: Ctenopharyngodon idella (assembly GCF_019924925.1). Taxonomy (NCBI): domain Eukaryota; kingdom Metazoa; phylum Chordata; class Actinopteri; order Cypriniformes; family Xenocyprididae; genus Ctenopharyngodon; species Ctenopharyngodon idella. The sequence continues at coordinate 15,821,208 of NC_067225.1, read as the reverse complement.
CAATATAAACATGTATGGTGTTTTTTTTGTTTTTGTTTTTTTTTTTTTTGCAGTTGAAACGGAAGGTGAGTTTAAAGACATGACCCGTCCGTCTCGTCTGAGTGACAGCAGCAGCAGCTCGTCCAGCTCTGACAGCAGTAGTAGTGACTCTAGCTCCTCTGATAGCTGTGACTCTGATTCAGGTTAGCTGCTTCACACCTACCCATCAACCCTTTTATTCACTCACTGTCTCTCAGGCCAGTCTGTGCCCTCCAGCTAACTATCTGGCAACTGATGCAGAAAACAAACCAAAAATTGTAAAGCTTACTCGGACATCCCCAGTGTTATAAACTCTTAAAGTTATTTCACTACTGGACAGCAAAAGCAGTTCAGAATTTCTTTTCCCTCATTTAAAAAAAAAAAAAAAAATGGTGTATGTTCCTTTTTTTTTTTTTTTTTTCCCCTCACTACTTGTCCCATCTCTTACTTTTTCTTTTTTTAATAAAAATTGTGCACTTTTGGCTCCAAAAAACTAAAATTATTAGTCTTGTAAGGGGTCTCTCACTTTTTTTTTTTTTTTTTTTTTTTTTTCTTTGGCTGCTATTATTTATTCTTTTTCCTGTGTTATATATATATTTTGTTCTTGTTTTCATCACAATCACATATTTATGTTAGTGCTGTAGTTTTAAGACAAGCTTCAGACCAGTTGGCTCTTGGTGTGGGGTCCCACAGCATTTAGGTTAAAAATACTCTGTGGTAAGGGCTTAGAAGAAAGACCAGTTTTTAATTTAGACCTTCATCAAACATAACTGAAAGCACAGTAGTTTGTGCCGTGCTATTGTCCCTGCTAAGAGTTGCACCTGGTCTGTTTTAAACTGCTGCAGTCGTTCATTACTATGTGATTCTCCTCTTCCATTGCTTTGTAATTTTACCTTTTGTACTTGTGTGATAGGTTATGCAGAGATGTATATGTAATGATGATCTACAATAGATTGTAAAAGCATACGTTGATATGTTGTATGTGAGGTACTTGGATTGTAAACTATAGTTGAAACATGGAAGCTAGGACCAAAACAAGCTTGTCATATGTGGCAACCACTTGTCCTGCTTTATATCTATTGCATATTTTGTAGATGTGTGCATTTTATTTACCTAAAGAGGTATACAGCTTACCCATTGAGCTTGGTGTTTGACACCCAGAGATTTGAATAAAACAAATTTTCATAGACAACTGTTGTATATTAAGATTAGTGTTGTGTTTTCTTCCCCCTCCCCCACCTTTTTGTCATTTCACATTTTTTCCACTTTTACTCGCATCACAAAACTTTCACAAATTGTGCACATTTTACTTAAAAATACCCAAATACTACTTGAAATGAAACTTGTATTATTATTATTATTATTATTATTATTTCTATTACTATTACTATTTATTTTTATCACAGTGATTGACATTTGAAACACTTAAAATGCATACACAGTTCATTTTTTATTAGTGGAGCTCAAGCAAACTGGGTAAATCAGCAGAAATGCCCATGGGATGGGGTTGGCCTTTCCCGCAGCCATAACTGAAGTGAAATGACCTCAGTGTGCATTGTGCGTGTCTTACAGAACAGAAAACTAAGAGGAAGCAAAGCAAAGCCCCTGGCCATGCCAACAAAAATAAAAACAAGGTAAAAAGCACACAAGCCAATAAGAGACAACCATTATTAAATGGCCTACTCCCACTCCTTTAATCTTTGATGATGGCATATGGAGCGTTTCACTTCATGTAGTGCCAGATTTTTCCTGAGTGAAATATTGCCCCATTGTCCCCCTCCCCAAACAGGCAATGCGGCAGGCCGTTGCTGAGGTAAAGGACTCTTTTTCTGCCTCAGTCGTGACGAGCCAGTCTCGCCTAACGTCACTAGTCTCAGAGGCAGACTCCAAAGACCTGTTTGCGTCACAGCAAGCAAAGCATCCTGCCGAGGACACCATCACAGCAATCCCAGGTTAGGCTCGGTGCCATTGTTCATACTTCTGTTCACATTGTGTTTTCTGTGGCCACATTGTACAAAAAGAATGAAATGACCTCCAAAAATGAAAACTGTTTCTTTTTTATGCCTCGTCTAAATCTAAAACTGCATTTGATAAATCAGTGCTGCAGACATCCATCTGGTCTCCAGTTTAACACCTTTCTGTCCATCCATCTCCTTCCACGACAGCCTTACACAGCCGGCTGCCTCCTCAGCCATCCAGACCTTGTGGCAAAGCTGCCCCACTACCTCGTAAAACCTGGACTGCCCCCTTACCGCTCAGCCCACCTCCAGACCAGGCCCTCAGCCCTTTATGTAACACTTCCGCCTCCTCCCCCTGTAAAGAAAACACAACCACCTCACCCAAATGTTCCCACATTTCAATCACCCCTCACCCACCCACCTCACTCCTTGCAGACCCATTGTTCCCCTGTAGTCCCTCGCTCGATCCCCTTGACCCGCAGGTATCTCAGGTTGGTCCCCCGTCACCTGCTGCTGCAGAGAAGGCTCCACATAAGTCTGAGCAGGAAGGTAAGAGGTCGCTTGATGTGTCGACTCCAACTCCCGCCGACCTCCGTCCCTTACTCTCTCCCCTTGCTCTGTTAACTTTGTGCATCTGCAACTTTCCCCTTCCATTGTAGGTTAGCATTGTATGTTCGTCCTTAACTGGTGGTTTGTCCTCGAGTTTTGTCAATTTAGTTTTTCTCTCCCTAGCTGCATGTCATTGCTGTCCCCGCTTGAATGTATGTATAAAAGAGGATACCATTCAAGGTAAAACCCCCATCTCTCTTTCTCTCTCCTTCTCAATCTTCCAGGCATCCCTCCTCTTTTGTCACCACTGACTTCACCTCCTGCAGCCATGCCTATCACAGGATCCCAGCCTACCTCCAGCTCTCAGTTCGAGGTAATTCTCTTTCTGCTAAATACATCCATATGGAGAGAAACTATTTTGTACAGTTTAGCTCATTCATTTAGTTAAATTAGGTTGTCATTAAAGGAAAATGGACTTTAAAATGTAGTAGTTGTTGCAGATACTTTCTTAAAAGTACGCTACGCAACTTTTGGTGGTAATTACATGAATTGGGCTTTGGCTCAGCTCTTCAGTGCCAATAATTAAGGTTTGTGTCCTGTGGTTTCCAGCAAACATTTTATGAGAGCAAATGTTACCATGTCAAAACTTGCGCCCTTCTAAAAGAAAAGACATGAGGGGAAATTTGCAGATATCTTTTGAGCAGTTAACTGCCTTTCACTGTTATTTTGATTTCTTGAAAATAGTTTCCAATAATTAATATTAAAGGCAATGTTGACATTCAACATAATGACTGCTATATATGTTGTCTGGTGAGCAAGAAAAAGGCCATTTCTGGGTCAGTTGTCAGCACCTCTGAAAATCCCGTCCAAATGTTGATACGAGTTGTACCATATTTTTGTTTTCTTTGGCAACCGTTCTGCTAAATATTGCTTGGTGAAAGAATTAATTTATCAATAATTAATTTTTTGTTGCGTGTTTATTTTATGAAACTTTGCCAGTTATGTAGTAACTGTTTAATTGACCCTTCGCCGGGAGTTTGACAAGCGATCTAAACAATCATAATGTCGAATCCGCCATTTTGTCCGACAAAGCAGTCAGGAGTTAGTAGATTAACCTCGGTGGACTTGAACTTGAAAAATGGTGTACTGACGTCTTTCCGCGTTTGGAACATTCCTTCTCATGTTCATTCGTGTTTATTTGATGCTATGAATTAACTAGAAGGAAGAGATGATTGGTTCACAAGCCGCTTGAGCTGAGGCGTGACAGCAATCTGTCACGAGTCATTAAAGAGCCACAAAACAGTTATTGTTCGAATTTCTTTACAAAAAATTACACAATTTGAAAGCTGGGACTTTGTTTAATATCATAAGTAACCTGCTCTGCCTTGTCTGTCGACGTGTTGTCAGTGTCCTCTTTGCTCCGCGATGTATTTTTCACTCTGTGTGCCTTGACAGAGCCATGGCTTGTCGGACAAAGCAACAGTAACTAATTGACCCTTCGCAAAGACCTGCTCTCCTTAAAGTAGTAAGCCCTCTGAATCCTTGGTTTGCGGAGTTCAGAATGCTTCACGTTGTGTTCAAATCACTTTAAACTACAGCTTATTTCTTTATCCATGTCACTACATAATATGTGACCAAGATGTGTCAGGGTATTTGTAATTTAATTGATGAGTTGATTTGTCTTTTTTCATGATTCTCTTATGAATGTTGTTCTCAATCTAGCTGTCATTTATTGGGCCCATGAGGACTGACTGATTATAACAGTTGTACGTGGTTTGATGAAGGGAAGGAACTAGACCAGTGATTGCAATTGTGTGATTATTCAGAGTACTTGGTGTAGCTGAGAAAAGAAGCGGTCAAAGCATTGATCCTTGTTGTATCCCACAGTCAACGGTGGAGACTTTGAAGACTAAGCCTTTCTAGCTGACTTGGTAGTGATAAAAATTACTTGGAAAAAATTGTCAAGAGCTGATGAAAATGTGCAATTTGTACAGGTGCTGCACAGGTATCAAAAGAAATTTTTCGTACTTTTTGGAGGGTTACATTGAAATTCTCAAACAGTGCTGCACCATTATTTGAGCTACCACTGTTGCACAACAGTCAATTATTTTATCTATTTCTGGTATACCCACCCCTAAATGTGACCTGTCAATAAGAATTTGTTTGGTCACTGTGTCAGTTAGGAGCTCACCTGTAGGGGTGGGAATCGCAGGGTACCTCACGATACAATCACGATACATGGCTCACGATAACGATAATATCACGATAACAGTGATTATCGATACGTTGTTAGGCAATCCTATGATACATCACGATATTTATCTAACTATGAAAACAAAATGCCAGTCTCTGTATTAAAGTCCAAACTGTTAGAAAACAGCACAAAGTTTTTCAGTCTATAAATTAAATTGAACATTTTAAGTAAATTAAACATTTTATGCTTATACTTTTTAAAAGCTTAGACTTCTCTTTACATGTAAACGGACACATTTAGCCTAAGTTAACTGCTTATCAGCTTGTTTTATATAAATCTGGTACATTTAAAAAATAAATAAATAAAAAAAAAAAAAAAAAAAAAAAATTACCAACCTCTTTTGTTTAAACCTGGGAACATCTCCAAGTGTTTACCAGCTTCCTTAAAATAACCCTGGGAATGGTGTTGTCAAAGGTACCGACTTGGGTATTTTAAAATGTTAATGTGGAAATACCAGCATAGCCTAGCATTTTGAGTGCTGTTGAGCGGATTCTTAAACACCTCTGATTGGCCATTGTGTGTTCACATGCTCAACATATATGTCTGTGATTGGCTACAATGATCAACACAATGATCGACTATTGTAAATGGACATCTTTGACGCTCTTTACCGAGCGCTTGCGGATTCACACAGGAGCGTTTGAAAGCAGGCATCTATCAGCAAATCCTTAATATATCCACTGATAGACGAATCCGCTGATAGACACCTGCTTCCAAACGCTGACGCTGTATATCTGCGTAAGCGCTCGGTGAAGAATGTCAAAAATGTCTATGTTTGTCACATCAATGGTAGCAAAGCCTAAGCGCGTCCAGACTTTGAACTTAAATGTGGCTGGGGCATCTATTATTTTACTCGCACTGCTGTCCGCCATCCCGTTAAAACCCTCTTTTTCTTAGGCTAGTTAACTTATGTTCACTTTTCCCTCATTCATGTGTTGAGCGCCGCCTTGAAGTAGCGATGCTGGGAGCAGGGAAATCTGTTTAGAGCACCTTATTTTATTAATTAAAATATCAATATTTGGCGCCAGTGTATCAATTCTCATGTTGCACAGCGAAGGACCACTATATAACCTATCAATATTTTGTCCCACCCCTACTCACCTATTTAAGTATGCAGTGCTTATCCAGAGTCTTATAGATCAACAGCTGTACATATATTTTAAATGTGATTCTAACAATATCATTACTCTGTTATTGTTATGAACTTTATTTGTAACGTAAGAGTGGATGCGGCCATTTGGAATTTAAATGTGCAAGGCTTCCGGTGTCATACGCTTGAGATTTTTAGCTGTACAAAACAGGTAGTTGTAGTGCTTGAAATTTTACCATTTACTGCACTTTTTCGTTATTCTTCTAGATATTTGCCTATAGCCGCTAATGAAGTCTGACAAAATAAGGTGGATAACTGTGGTTTGGACTTCCCTATTCTCATTAGAACAATCTGGTTCTGTTTGATGTCACCATTTCTGGGTCCAAACACTCTTTCAGATCCCAAAAGCCAACAACAAACAGTACTAATATACACTCAGGGTATGCTGTAGTACTATTGAAAAATCATTTTCAACAACAAATGACTTTTTGTACGGTCTTTCTCTCTGCAGCAATGTAGATTGTTGTCACCTCTGCATGAGAGTCCATTAACCAATATGAGGGATGAGCAGGGCTGCCCAGAGACACTGGAAGAGCCCTCTGTTCAGCTGCACAAAATGCACGGTCAGCATTTCTTCTGCAGTTTTCCTCCAGAGTCCTTCCCCTTTTCTTTTCCTCAATGGTATCTTCAAATGAGTTCTTTGTTACATTTTCTAGGTGTGACACTTGATGCCGGTGAACTATGCAAGTCTATTCAAGATGCCAAATCCATCCTGCCTAAAAAGGTACAGATGCTTTACATGGGTACCAAGCAAAATATGCGCTCAATCTTTAGCGTTCTCTCTGATAAGCAGTTATCTATTCATGTGTGTTTAAGGATATTGTCCTAAAGCATGCTGACTCGTGGACAAGCCTGGGTAAGATGGCTCCTCAAACTCCTTGCCCCATCAAATCATCCAAGGAAAGTTTTCAGCAGTTTCGCAAAGTTGCCATGGAGAAAGAGGAACGAGAGAGAGCTCGTAAACTGCAGCTGGAGGCTGGTCGAGAAAAAAGCAGCACAGACAAAAGCGGGTATAAACAGAATCCTATTTTTCAGGCAACACAGTGTGTAACGTTGTGTTATGTAAGTTTCATTTTGGAGGAGTTTCAATCTCTGCCTGGCTGGCTGGAGACATGATTCCAGCTGACCACAGCTTCCCATGGCTCTGTTTCAAAACCTAGCGAGTTATTCCTATTATTAATTTACACTCGGATCCCTATAAGCCTACATGTGATTATTGTACGACTATTCTCGCTGAACTAGCTGACAATGTGGCCTTTAATGATTTCTAGTCTGACGCAGCAGGTCCAAAAGACCAAGCTGGACTGCCAGCCTTCAAAGCCAGAAGTGGAGTCAGCAGAGCTGCCTCTGATGGCGGCCATCTTGGATACCCCCAAAGCGCCTGAGCCCTGCTCTCTTCCGCAGAGCTCTGTGGACAGAGAACGAGAGATGGCCCGCAGGAGAGAGCAGGAACGCCGCAGAAGAGAGGCTGTAAGTTCTTCACACACTAAGTATTTAGATATTCAATTAAAAATGTTAAATATTTAATGCATTTGAAAACATGTAATCCAAATAGTGATTTGGATATTTAATTAATCAAATAATTGTAATTTATTATTGTTGTTTGTTTTGATCATTAAATAATGTTATGATTTTATTTTTATTATTATTATTAATTAGGGCTGGGTAAAAAAGAAATAGATTTCTCGATTCTCATTGTTATGAACCAATATTGATTCTTAAATCCCAAGTGACTCCCTGTATAGTTTATATCATTACTGATTTTTTTTTTTTTTTTTTTTTTTTTTTTTCTCTTGAGAAAATTTGCCATGTACTGTACCTGATATATATATCCAAATTAATCAATATCAAATTGAATCGGAATCAAATCGCAAGCTTGTGAATCGAATTGTGAAATTTGTATCAATACCCAGCCCTAATAATAATAAAATAACCACGAACATTGATAATATTATTGGTAGGGATGTAACGATTCACTCAACTCACGATTCGATACGATTCACGATACTGGTTTCACGATTCGATTTTCTCACTTTTTTTTTTTTTTTTTTTTTTTTTTTTTAAATGAAGAAAAAAAAATTTAAATTTTAAATGAGTGTCTTTTTTATTATTTCTCAGACAAAATGCTGCATATTTCTTTGGTAATTGAAATATCTTTATAACAAAACTAAATTGAAATTTTAAAACGGATCCTAAATCAAATAAATACAAATAAATAAATAAATCTCTTCATAGGAGTACATGAACAAGATGTTTATTTGCTCTTACAGGCTGAACTATCTGTAGCCTTTTAAAATTAGAGGCAACCACACCACTGCATTTTAATCACAATCCCAGCAAAGATGCTACATACATGCAGCATGAGCAGTTTTTAATTTAAATTAGATTGTATACTTTATAAAATCTGAAGCAAAAACCGAATGTTCAGACTTTAGCTTTGTGAAATTATGCTACATAAAACTTCATAATAGCAGACGGGCTGCATGAGAACGCAAATTCACTATGACAGCTGGTGGCGCTTATGGAACAGCGGCAATACAGCGCTTCCATGGTTACTGCTGTAAATAAGGCAGTGCTGTGTGCTAAAACTACTTAAAAATGCATTGTACGGAAGTAAGATGAAAAGAAAATACCATCTAAACTTTTCTGAACCCAGTCAGCTCTCCTCAGATGTACATTCATATAAACCCCCGCCCCCAAATGTATCACGATTCATTTAGCATCTCAACTGACTTGAATCGTCACATGTTTTAATCGATTTTCAACCGGTTCCGGATGTATCATTACATCCCTAATTATTGGTATTACTATAACTAAGTTGTTTGTTATTATGATTAAAAACATAACACATTTTTGTTTGATTAATAACAAGTAATCTATCTTCAGTTGTTGTTGTTGACCACTTAAAAACATAGTTTCTACTGTTATTACTATATGATTAAAAGTTATGTTTATCAGTGATTAATAACAAATGTTATGCAATAATATTTGTGGTTATTGTTATCAAATAATTAAGTTATGATCATTGTTGGTATTAACTATTATAATGGTTTGGTAGTATTAATAATAATAATAATGTTTTTATGATGTTATTAATGATGCATGCTTTTCTTTTTAATGCTCTTTCTCTAGATGTCAGGAGTTATTGATATGACCATGCAGAGTGACATAATGGCGACCTTTGAGAAGAACTTGGACTGAAATATAAACGAATAAAAAATCTGCTTGTTTGTGTTGCGCTTCTGTTCGGTGAACAGTGTAGGCCGTCTTTTCCCTACCCTTACTTGCTCCATGAGTCCTGGTGACTGAAACGGGTCTTGGTCTTTTGACGGACAAAAAATACTGCAATACAGCTGCATCACTTTACATTTGTACTAAATTAGCTCTTGTAAAAATAAGAATACAGTAGTGGACATTGTACAATGTTGTAAGACCAATATTTGCACCATTAACAGTGTTGAGTGTATATTCTTGAGTTTTTGATATTTTGGTAAGTTTGATGCTTGCATCCAGAAATGCCTGCACTGAAACGCTGCTGATTGTCTGAGGCAGTTTTGAAAGAGAAACATGTCTTGACGTTTCACAACGGTTTTTGTTATTCTATATTTTTGTTTATAAAGAAGAATGTTTACTTTTCTTGATTATTATTGCAATCTGAATCTTTGACACATTCCATCAACTCTTCTGCTGTATGCATATTGCATAGCTGGTCGTCTTGCGCTAGCTGTTGTCAGAACTGTAAAGGATATTCCTATGCAGGGCCCTGTCCCTGTTTATCCTCTTAGCTGGTATTTCATATATTTGACTTGATGCAGCAATTTAAACAGAAAATGTGCTGGTTGCGTTAAACTTGTCCTGTTTAAATTATATAAATATATATAAAAAAATATTTCTGTAGTGTCAGAAATGTAAGCATGTGTGTATAAATATTTAGCATTTTGTTACTGGGGGGGGGGGGGAGACAACCTTGTTTTGTTTTGTTTGTTTTCTTTCTCCTCCAGGTGTCTGCCTTCAACAAATCAGACTTATTTAGAGGAGTTATTGCACTTCCTGTATTTCTATTTGTATCCACTTGGAAGTGCAGTGCCATATGTTTCTCTCTTGGAGATTATAGGCAGTTCTTTGTGCCTAAAGTTAGTGGGTTCTCCGGAGCCGTGTTGATTCCAAGATGTGATCTGGTGATTGTACTGCACTGAAAACATGTTCAAGATAATTTCTCGGAGTATAACTGTTGTGGCAGTTTTCATCACAAGCACTTTATTCATTACACCACCATGCTGAGGTGTCACATGCTAGTGAGGGAAAGACATTATTTCAAAGAAATCACATTCTAAAGTTAAATCAATAAAAAAGAAAAATAAGTATTTTCATTAAAATGTGTGTGTTGTGGTCATTTACAGTGACTGAGGTTGAAAAAAATATATATTACTGTTATTCTTGTTGCCCAGTACATATTTATATCCCCAACATGCAATCGCTATACTGTTCAAGAGTATAGAAGATTAATATTATTATTCTGCAAGGACACATGTGTAAATGACAGTAAAGACATTGTCATAAAAAAAAAAAAAAATGTATCAAATCAATGCTGTTCCTCTGAACTTTTTATTTGTCAAATAATCCTGAAAAAAATGTATTACCGTTTCCACAAAAAATGTTAAAGCAGCGAAACTGTCTTCAATATTTGTTAGTAATAATGTTCCCTGAGCACCAGACTAGCATATTAGAATGACTTCTGAAGGATCATGTGACTGAAGTCTGGCGTAATGGCTGCTGAAAATTCAGCTTTGTCATCCCAGGAATAAATGACATTTTATAATGTATTAAAATAGAAAACAGTTATTGTAACAATATTACTGTTTATGTGTGTGTATATATATATATATATATATTTTTTTTTTTTTTTACATGGGGGTGAACATTCGTTTGACCATCTATTGCCATAACGTGAAAAGCAATTTATAGAGATTTTCCATTTATTTTTATTTATTTATTTATTTATTTATTTATTGCTTTATCTAACAAACGTTCCAAACAAAAATATATTTAGAGAATATCGTTTGAACTGATAATAATTTCCTAGGTTTCTATAGGCTACATAAACATTCTATTATATAAAATCACAAAACTTGGTTTATGAAATTGCAAAATATGGCGTAGAAATATCAAAATTGATTCAAGTATTTCACTGTACAACTGTTAACTTTTGTTCCTTTCCCATCATATCAGGTTCAATCAAATAATCGGTAATTATTAAAATGTACATGCCATGCGTCTTTTCCAGGTCCAAAAGTTATTCGGACTGTCCTTGTCTTTCAACGATAATTTATGTTTCCTAACTGCGAGTCAACAGCAGAATAGTAAGAGTGTACAACTTTTTGTCCCTGCATCTCATTTAGAAACACCAAGTTTTTAAATCTCTACGTTATGAATGTTTAATATGCTCTAGGCGGAGCTTAAAGTCTCATTGGTCTTGAGAAATCGTTATTTTAATGCACCATGAGGCACAGTATATTTTATTGTTGTATCCTAGGTAAAATACTAGGAAGAGATATAAACCTCATTTACACTGTGAACGCGACTATAACGAGATCTCTCATATGATAGACGAAGCTTCTGCTCATTGTTACCGGGAGCGTTCGCGAGAGTCCAGAACTCTGCGCGTGGACAGTCTATGAGCTCGCGCTTGAGCGTTAGGTGGGCCCAGGCAGATGCATTGACTATTATGGGAGCCTTTTAGTTTTGTCATTGTAGATGGGGTGTAATGGTTTAGTCCGAGGTGCGAACACCTTTGGGACTGAGCATCTTTCCTGTCATACGTAAGCGCGATCTGTACCGTATACACAAGGATCCTCCCCGGTCAGGATGCGCTCGTGACGGTGCGACAGGGCTATTATGATGCACGTCGTTTTTGAAACACAGGCAGTTGAGTAAACAAATCAATAGACGCCGTGATCAACAAGCGTATTTCTGCAGTAATGTAAAGATGGCGAGACTGCTTCATAACTTGCTGTTGTTGACAGTCTCGCTGACGCTAAAGATCAGAGTTATGGGATACTGGTCTCTCATCTATGGATATTGCGCGCTATGCACGGGCGTAGCGCTGCTCAAACTTGGCTGGAATATCATCCTACGACCGTCAACAACCTTTCAGTGGACGGTTCGTGAGACACCCCCCGCGTGCCTAAATGACACGTCCTTGGGAACCCACTGTTATGTTAGAATCAAGGTAAGACATCTCGTTAGAAAATGGATGCATGACAGTATGAAAGAATGTTTACATAAACATAACTTTGCCCTTCGGTGCTTCTCACAGGATTTTTTTTTTTTTATTGCTCAAATGTCACTCTTGCTTAGCTCAGGAGTTCTCAGTTATATATCTTTAAAATATTAACTTTATTGTCTCAGATGTTTCTCCTAAAATTTTAGGAGAAATAAAAGAGACGGTTGTTGTCGTGCGGTAAGAGTACATATAGGCTATATATATAGAGAGAGAGAGAGAGAGAGAGAGAGAGAGAGAGAGAGAGAAAAGAAAAAAAAATCATCTTCAAAGAATTTAATGACAGATATTTGTGTATTGAGATCATATTTTCAGGTTTGGTATCTTGCCAAACCTACAGTTTGAGACATTGTTGAGAACAATGTTGTATTTTTTGAGAATATGTGTAAAATTACTGGTTGTTTTTCTCAGAATTTGAACTCCTTTTAATCTCATTGAGAAACATTTGAGACATTAAAGGGTTAGTTCACCCAAAGTGAAAATTCTGTCATAATGTACTCACCCTCATGTCATTCCAAACCTGTATGACTTTTGTCCATACAATGGAAGTCAATGGTAACCAAAAACCAAAAACATCTTCTTTTGTGTTCTGCAGAAGACAGTCATGCAGGTTTGGAATGCCATGAGAGTATAATGATAGAATTTTCATTTTTTTTTTTTTTTTTTCTTCTCATTTGTGATTTTTTTGTCCCCATGGGTTTTCTCCTGGAAGAAAGCAGTGACCATCAGTGAACATCAATTCAGCACCATTTTGGGTGGACAGCAGTGTGATCAGTTTCCCACAAAATGATCGCCTGGACTTTGCTGTCCATCCGAGTGGTGCTGAAAACATCTCCTTAGGCAGTCTCAAGATAGCTGTGATGTATATACAGTACATACAGGGCTTTGAACATAGCGTTCAAATGTGAGGTAATTTTGTGCACCTTTCTCTAAAACGTAGCATCCTTTGAAGTCTTAGACTTGAAAACAACCACTTTAAGTTTTGTTACTGAGTATATGTAACCTTTTTGTATACAGCCATTTCTGAGGAAAAATATTGTAAAACAGTCCCTGCAACAACGGCGAGTGAGGGATTTGATATAAAAACTATGGCATCAACTCATGATTTCTGTCTAAAAGTAAAATAACAACTGACCTTAAATGTGACCCTGGACAACAAAACCAGTCATTAGGGTAAATTTTTTGAAATTGAGATTTATACATGATCTGAAAGCTGAATAAATAAGCTTTCCATTGACGTATGTTTTTTAGGATAGGACAATATTTGGTCGAGATACAACTATTTGAAAATCTGGAATCTGAGGGTGTAAAAAAATCAAAATATTGAGAAAATCGGCTTTAAAGTTGTCCAAATGAAGTCCTTAGCAATGCATATCTACTCACAAAAATGAATTGTTGATATATTTACGGTAGAAAATTTACAAAATATCTTCATGGAACATGATCTTTACTTAATATCCTAATGATTTTTGGCATAAAAGAAAAATCAATAATTTTGACCCATACAATATATTGTTGGCTATTGTTACAAATATACCTGTGCGACTTATTGACTAGCTTTGTGGTCCAGTGTCACAAATAAGCAATATCCTAATGCACTGGAAAAAATACTCATAAGTAATTTTCCTGCAGAGTTAAAAAAAAAAAAAAAGTTTGTGAGGTGGGTTGTTTTCTGTATTTGAACAGTAACCCACAACTTGTTTGTATTCAAAAGGAAAATTTTGCATTGCAAACAAAGTGCTTTAAATAGCCACACAACCCGAGGATACTATCACATGCAATTTGAACCAGGCTGTCATTTAACAGGGTATGAATTTTCTCATAAATGTCAATGGAAGATATTGCTTTAATATTAGCTGAAGCCTGCGGACAAGACTCCCTCTCTCCTTTTACATTTTATAGCTCTATCAAGCAGAGACTGATGTGAGAATGGATTTTACATCAGGATGGACATGCCCGTTTGATTAAAGAAACTGGGCTGCTTTTATGATATCCTCCATGTACGGTGAATAATAACTGCCTCTGGTCTCTGTATGGTTTTAGGAGTCTGGACTCAGATTTCACTATGTTGCTGCCGGGGAACGAGGAAAGCCGCTTATGCTGTTTCTGCATGGATTCCCTGAGTTTTGGTGAGACTCAAAACACACTCACACACACAAGGGAAACACTTCTCTACTGGGATGCTGCCAGACACAGATCGGAAATATGTTGTTGTGGAATCAGTCCACATTATACATATGGAGTCAGAGATAATTTCTGAGGCACAAACCTTCCCTTTCAACACATACTTCTCTCTTTTTAAGACACAATGTCTAAAAATTTATACAATACAGATTGTTTCAAAGCAGTTAGCAGCTCAAAATTCAAATTGTTAGCAGCTCTAACAAGCCAATAGTGTCATTATTCAGCTCAAGTCAGTTCAGTGTTGATTCATTTCAGTTCACTAACTGTAAAATTCATCAATTGTACAACAATTTTACATGCATGCTGTATATACAGTGTATTTGTGCACATACATGTACGTGTGACAAAATCCTGAACAAGCAAAAGACACAATATAGTAATGTTTTACGTTTTCCACATTCATGGGCATGTACAGTTGCAAGAAAAAGTATGTGAACCACTTGCAGAATCTGTGAAAATGTTAATAATTTTAACAAAATAAGAGAGATAATACAAAATGCATGTTATTTTTTATTTAGTACTGTCCTGAGCAAGATATTTTACATAAAAGATGTTTACATATAATCCACAAGACCAAAAAATAGCTGTATTTATTAAAATAACCCCATTCATAAGTATGTGAACCATTGATTCTTAATACTGTGTGTGGTTACCTGGATGATCTACGACTTTTTTTTTGTTGTGTGATGTTTGTTCATGAGTCCCTTGTTTATTCTGAGCAGTTAAACTGAGCTCTGTTCTTCAGAAAAAATCTCCAGGTCCTGCAGATTCTTCAGTTTTCCAGCATTTTTTGCATATTTGAACCCTTTACAGCAGTGACTGAATGATTTTTAGATCCGTCTTTTCACACTGAGGACAACTGAGGGACTCAAACACAACTTTTAAAAAAAGGTTCAAACATTCACTGATGCTCCAGAAAAAAACATGATGCATTAATAGACGGGGGTGAAAACATTTGGAATTTGAAGATCAAGGTAAATTGTATTTAATTTGTCTTCCGGGAAACATGCAACTATCTTCTGTTACTTCCGAAGGGCAGTACTAAATGAAAAAAAAATTATATTCAAGCGAAATAATAAAAATTTGGACCTCTTCATCCTGTTCAAAAGTTTTCACCCCCCAACTCTTAATGCATCGTGTTTCCTTCTGAAGCATCAGTGAATGTTTGAGCCTTTTTTAATAGTTGTGTTTGAGTCCCTCAGTTGTCCTCCATGTGAAAAGATGGATCTCAAAATCATTCAGTCATTGTTGTAAAGGGTTCAAATATGCAAAAGATGGTGGAAAACTGAAGAATTTTTGGGACCTGGAGATTTTTTCTGAAGAACAGATCTCAGTTTAACTGCTCAGAATAAACAAGGGACTCATGAACAACCATCACACAACAAAAAAAACAGTAAGATCATTCAGGTAACCACACACAGTATTAAGAATCAATGGTTCACAAACTTTTGAACTGGGTAATTTTAATAAATTGAGCTATTTTTTGTCTTATGGATTATATGCAAACATCTTTTATGTAAAATATCTTACTCAGGACAGTACTAAATAAAAAATAACATGCATTTTGTATGATCTCTCTTATTTTGTTAAAATTTTGCACATTTTCACAGATTCTGCAAGTGGTTCACATACTTTTTCTTGCAACTGTATATGGCTAATCATTTAATGGTTTGTGTGCAGAATTACTATACAAAAACACAATTTTTAGAAGAGTTAAAATAGTTTTGAATGAAGTGTTTACTTTTGCTAGAGACGTGTGATGTTTTGCATGTTGTGTGCGTGTTTTGTGTGTAGAGTTTTGAGAAAAGGAGCCATAGTTTGAAAATTGTAAGCAATTAATATCCGAGGTGTGATGTATTATTGTTATGAAATGTAAAATGGCCAATATATTGTATTACTGTTCTGGAATGTGATATGGAGTGTCGTGACATTCAGACTATCTTGGGACCAGTGAAGCTGTCATTTTAGTGAGCTGCCAGACAGCAGAACTGCGATCAGGACAGGACTGTGCCTAATTAATGTGGCATGGCTCCTTTCTGCTTCACTGGTCAATCTACTGCTCCAGAATCAGTGATGAACTCTTGGACGAGTAGAGGAGACCTGAAGGACGCGCTTTTCTTCTGATTTCTGCTCCACTTAGTTTGCTGCATTCAAAAAGTGCAAGTCAAAGATTTCCCTCACTGCTGAGCAATAGGAAAGTGTTGAGGTTAGAATAGGGTTTGTGTGTGTGTGTGTGTGTGTGTGTGTGTGTGTGTGTGTGTGTGTGTGTGTGTGTTTGCTAATTTAAAGCTCTTCTATATTCTAACATATTTGGTTTGGGCCCTGAGAGCCTCTTCTGCACCTGACTCATCAGAATCATAGTCAGGCTTCCCTTTTTTTTTGAATGCTTCTCAACTTTCTCTCTCTCTCCCTCTTTTTTTTTCTCCCTCTTTAAAACACAATCACCAATTAGGGAGTGCTCCCAGTGTGACAGAGTGTACTAATATAATTAAACAGAATCTTACATATGTCAAACTACGTTCAGGGTACTTTTACTCCTTAAATTTGATTTTGAACAAGCCATTTCAGTTAAAGTGTGGCACAATCTGCCTCCGCTCCTTCAGATTTTTGGCCCAAGTGGATTTCAACACACATCATTTTAATTTGTACTATTATTGTAGGTTGAAAAAAAAATGTAGAAGTCCCTCTTACCACAAGGTCTTTTACACAGAATTTGCAAGATCCTCTAAAATATAAAGGCAGCTATATTAAAATTTATGGGCTATATTTATATTTATACTATCGAAATTTTAATGTACTTAAATATTTACTTCTTATTGGGTTTACACTTTACCCATCATTAGAGACCTGTTACATGTACACTACTGTTTAAAAGTTTGGATTCGGTAAAATTTGTAAAAACCTTTTTAAAAGAAGTCTTTTCTGCTCACCAAGGCTGCATTTATTTGATCAAAAATACAGTAGAAACAGTAATATTGTGAAATATTATTGCAATTAAAGTAACTAACTGCAAAGTTGAATATATTTAATATATATATATATATATTTCTGTGGTAGCAAAGCTGAATTTTCAGCAGTCATTACTCCAGTCTTCAGTGTCCCATGATCCTTCAGAAATAGTAATATGCTGATTTGGAGCTCAAGAAACATTTTTTATTATTATCAGTGTTAAAAATACTGATTTCTTACTAATTCTTTGATGAATATAATTTTATGTTCATCAAAGTATATAAAAATATTTCTATTTGAAATAGAAATATTTTTAAACATTAAACATTATAAATGACTTTACTGTCACTTTTGATCGATTTAGTGCATCCTTGTATAAAATAGAAGTTAATTTCTTTAAAAAAATCTTTCTAGACTTTTGAATGGAAGTGAATAAAACTGAAATATAAAACTATGACTGTCAGTACAATAAAATAATTGATTGATCGATTGATTGATTGATTGATTGATTCATTCATTCATTCATTCATTCATTCATTCATTCATTCATTCTATTTTCACCAGCACCCCATTGTAACCCCCTGGGACCCACTTTTTTTAAAATCCCTGCTCTATACTATCTTATGAATAACAAAGAGAGAGAGAGAGAAGTAGAAACCTCTTGATCGAAATTTAACAGCAAACTGTATTACTTGTGTAACCTTTAGAAATCATACTAAACATTTATCAAAGATTTACCCCTTGTTTTTCTAGGTTCTCCTGGCGTCACCAGCTGAGGGAATTTAAGAGCGAGTTCCGTGTTGTTGCCGTGGATATGCGAGGCTACGGGGAGTCTGACCTGCCCTCCTCCACTGAGAGCTACCGACTGGACTACCTTGTCACTGACATCAAGGACATTGTGGAGTATCTGGGTAAGAACAGACTGCCTCCATTATCTTAGCCCTATTTCCATTTCACATTCCAGCCTGTCTAGAGGTTTTGATAAGGCTGTTGTAGTGGTGAATGCTAATGTAGTACTCTTCCCAATAGTCTGTAATGTGAAGGTGACCCATTCACAGATGTCCTTGACTTTTTAGATGCAAATTGTCAGTTTAGTCTGCTTAGATCTCTAGTTTTCAAATACACAGTTACTAGTTAAGCTACGTTACAGTGTGACTGAAGGACAAGGACAATTGTGGATGAACTATATATCATGTCATAGTTAAATTCATCTGTCTGCTCACACAGTGGCATGTGTGTAAGTGGCTTGCGGTGTATTATGACAGGCCGTCAATGACACGTTATTAGGATTCATGATGATGTCTTGCTTCAGGGTCTCAGCTCCTTGACATTGGAATCACTCTATTGCAGACGGTGGAAACTTCCACCCTGGCTCAAAGCAATGGTGTCATTCATCCTTAGTCAGTCCTTGATATGACACTAAATGAACTGCAACGTGATATTTTTGCAAAAAAAAAGAGGACTTACACATGAACCACAGTGTAAACAGTAGTTATATTGCAAAGTAAAACACAAGGCCCAATATAACATCATTGTTGTGTTATATATTGTTAAATAAAATTAATATTTGAGATTAAATAGAAATAGCTCTGATTTCTGAGTTTAATTAATTGGCTTTCTGTGCCATATTTTATATGGTTTAATTTATAGTCTAATCCACACATGCATGCAGGGGGGCAGGATATTGTGGCTATGATTCAAGAATTTGTCCAAGACAAATTACACAAACTGAACTCGAAAATGTTTATTTTTAGGTTGAAAATTATGGCGCCCTGTATGACATAGGGGAAAAAAAAAGTAATTCATGTTTTAATAATTTGTTACCTCATTTTAGGTCAATCGTGGCCACATTGCATTCATTCCCTCATTTAATTTAGGAAAAACATTACCATGTTTTAACTAAAACAAGGAAACAAATTAATAAAAAAGTGTTAATAAGTGCACAAATTCCTTTTTCTTCACGTCATGTCAGGCTTTCAAATTAGAGGACAAACTTTTAGGTTGGAACTGTGGCCTAGTGGTTAAGACATTATGCTCTGGTGCTCATTTGGAAAATATGAGTTTGAGTTTGGCTTGTATCATTTCCCGATCCTATTAAAAAGTCATGGACGAATTCATAATTCATGGCCACAAAATCTTGTTTTTTACGCCTACATGTCATGCATGGATCTCTGTAGAAAATACATGAAATCATATCAAATATGTCATAGAAAGCCAATTAAGTAAACTCTGAAGTCAGAACAGTTTTTTTTTTTTTTTTTTTTACTATTTACAGTAATATGCTTATGGTCCGCATTTGGAAAATATGAGTTTGGTTTGAGTCATTTCCCAATCCTATTTCTCCTGTTTTCGCTATCATTTCCTGTCTTGTCTCTCACTTTCCCTATTAATTATGAGGCATACATACACAACAAACACAAACATGTCAGCTTCCTCCTTCTGATCCTCTCCTCAGGATACAACAGATGTTTTCTCGTGGGGCATGACTGGGGTGGCATCATCGCATGGCTCTGTGCAATTCACTACCCTGAAATGGTGACTAAACTCATAGTGCTGAACAGTCCTCACCCCTGTGTGTTCACTGGTAAGAGCCCTATACATGTGACAAACAGACTTCCTGTTCAATCATGCCAGTTTCAGAGGCTCTGCTTTGTTTTTAGGGCTCATTAGTATGATCTGCATCATTCACAATGAAATATTGTGGTTAGGCCCAGGGAATCATGGGGCTTTGCCCTCCATCTGTCTTGTGCACTCCAGCCTGGAGGAGGAGGTAATTACAGGCAGGCTTTTGGCAGAGACACGGGACCCTTTCATAATAATACCCAGTACCTGCCAAGAGTGACACGTACACGAATACACCTTTTGAATTTCTTGTTCTTTTGAAATTTATCTCCTCTAAATTGGGTGTATTCAATCTGTAATGCACGTGTTATGAAGATTCAGGTTTCTTACAAAAACTGGATCTCATTACTGAAATCAAAAGGTATGTTGCCTAGAGACAACACTGTGGAAAAAAATAATCAAAGACTGATAATAAAAGCTACCTACAACATGAGAGAATTAAATAAAATTGCCTCCTAGCTCATCTTTTAATTTAAAAATGTTAATTAAATACTTAAAAGGTAGATATTCTCTATATAACTTTTTTTTTTAACATGTAGATAATGTATAAGACTCTAAATGTTTTACAATTAGGTTTATCCACCAACAAAAGTAAATAGTATTTTTTGATGGCTGAAAAATCAATAAAATTTGCTTTTCGGAGGGCAGTTCTCCAGAGTGATGCATGTCCTCCATGCAGTGCACCATGCCAGATTTTAAATGATTTTAAAATGACTGCCAGGATGTATTGTGACCAAAAAATCTCTTTACTCATTTTTTCAAAGTCAAAATTCAAAACCATTTTATATATGAGTCATCTGCCTAGCCACAACATACACATCCCAGTGTAAACACTCCTGATAAATGATTTGTTATCAAAGCGTCTACATTCAAAAACCACTATTAAAAAAGCAAGCATAGGCTACTGCATGCATGATTTGGCATGGCAGAAAGCATGCAAAGAGCGCTCCTTTTATAATCACAAAAAAAGCTGTCACTCATTTTAGTTAATCACGATCTCACAAACTTCTGTTATAATCAATAAAGTTGTCTACACTGCACAATGAATCATTTATTTACATCGAGTCTACATTACATCGTTTGTTATAACAAGAGGATTCACAAGCATGCAGAATTCAGCACTGGAAAAAAAGAAAATTCTGTTATTATTTACGATCGCTTATGTTGTTTCCAAACCTGTGTCACTTTTTTTTTTCTTTCTGCGAGACAAAAGAATATATTTTGAAGAATGTTGGTAACCAAACAGTTTTGGTTGCCATTGACTTCCATTATATGAATAAGTCAATGGGAACCGAAACTGATAAACTAGTTCTTTTTTTAACATTTCTCACTTCTCTGTCCAGATTATGCCCTTCGTCACCCCAGTCAGATGCTCAAGTCAAGTTACTACTTTTTCTTCCAGTTGCCACATTTCCCAGAGCTAATGCTCTCCATCAATGATTTTAAGGTGAGTGTGACTGAATACAATACTGTTTTAAAAGTTTGGGGTCAGTAAGGTTTTTTTTTCTTTTTCTTTTTTTAAGAAATGAATACTCTACTAAATTATTAATTAATAACTACTCAGTAAATATGCATATGCATTAAAGGTGCAATATGTAATATTTTCTGTCTGCTAGAGGTCGCTAGAGACCTATTCAAAACAAAGGCGTAGCTTGATGAAGCCAAGTTTGAGCGCGGAATCTTGGGACATGTGGTCTTCACCTCACAGCCGGTGGAAAACTATTGGGATAGTACGCGGGAAGAAATCATGTTCATGGATGCGATTATTAACGTTACTGTAGTATGAAGCAGAGCAGGACCGAGTGTTGCGGGAGCTGAACGAGGCCCCTGGAGCAATTGCGCAACACACGCTGCGAGCAGCGGAACGTTTATTATGCTGCAGTCGCCGGCGCTGCTTCCGCTTTTCTGGTCATGAGTGTGAGGTAACGCAGCTCTATTTATCATATTAGATACATTTGAGTGTGTTGAAAATGATGTTATAACGTTACTCTGTGCATTCGCTCGGCGGCTGCTGTGAGACACTTGTTGCACACTGCAGTAAGCTCGATCGATTTTAGAATATCATATTAAATGCTGGATGGTATGCAATTAATTTTAAAACGTATTGTATGATGGAGAAAATGCTGTATTACTGTTACTAAAAATAAAGCTGCATCTGATTATACTATGTTAGCTACTTGACAAAATAGTGTTTTTCTCTGAGGCATGGTAAAGCATGGTACTCGCAAAAAATAAAGAAAATTAGATTTAAACAATAAGACTAAACGTGTTGAGCTATATAACAATAATTAGTTTTCTGTCTATAAATATATCAAAACAGTTGTTCCCTTGTCTATTAAAACATGTAAATATTAAAGCGTCTTTGGTGTTTCCATGGTTTCTACAAAATAAAACTGGAAACTGAGGGTAATGCGGGTATGACGCAATTGACAGGCGACTCCTCACACGTCCCAGAGCCTTGGTTAAAATTGCAATCTTCTCACGATTTACAAATGGTTGCAAACATTTGGGATATTGTAAGTACTCAAGTGAACAATATATATAACACTGGCCTAGTGGTTTTTGGATATTTTATTGCAAAAATCGTACATATTGCACCTTTAAATTGATCTAAAGTGACAGTGAAGACATTGTTACAAAAAAAAATATGTGAAATAAATGCTGTTCTTTTGAACTTCATCAATGAATCCTGAAAAAAAAATGTATCTTGGTTTCCACAAAAATAATAAGCAGCACAACAATTTTCAACTGTGATAATAATGAGAAATGTTTCTATGCAAATCAGCATTGTAGAATGATTTCTGAAGAATCATGTGACACTGAAGCCTGGCGTAATGGCTGCTAGAAATTTTGTTTTGGCGTCACTGGAACATTTTTGTTGTAAAATCGAAAATATTAAACTGTAATAACATTTCACAATATTTTTTACTGTGCTTTTGAACAAATAAAACAGATGGGCATAAGAGACTACTTGGTAACACTTTACAATATGGGTGCACTAATACGCATTAATTCATGCTTAACTAATGCACAGATAATCATGAGTTAATGAATGACTCATGAAGAACAAAACCATTCATTAATGATTACTGCATCAGCAACTAATAAAGAGTCTATATGATTAATAGATTAAGTAATATATGAATTGTTATTAATTAAATGTGTCATAATGTATTAATTCCTTAATAACATATTTTATTAACTAATAGTCTAAGTTAATGTGTTAATTACCACAATGATTTGAAGCCATGCACTTCAGATTGTCTGCATTAATTAATCATTAGCTAATAATTTGCAAATGTATCATTAACTGATGACTTTACTTGTTGAGGCACATGACTATTAACGAATTGTTAAGTATTTCATTACGGTTTTGACATCCACACTAAGCCATGGATTTCAATTTCCAACCATCTACAACTGTGATTCCACTGTACCAGATGAACTGCTGCATCCAGAACCTTGTTGTTCATGGCACAGGAATATGTCAGGTTAAGCTTGAGGTCAAGGATTCAAAAGCAGAACACTGAGAACATGCGGCCAAGATTGAACTCTGTGCAGGACCACTGCAGTGTTATTTCGTAACACTGTGTCAAGACCGGACAAAGACAATAGAACCCATTATAATCAGTAAAAGTGATGCTTCACTAGATGCAGGGTGATGCTACACGACACAACAAAATGCTACTTCTGTTATGAAGGACAAATGGACTTGCAGTGGTCTGTCACATAACTCGATAATGGTCGCATCCAATTTAAACACAGTGTAACAGTGGTCAGTAGTTCAGATTCTGGCGTGCTGATATTTGTGTGCAGCCCAACTTACCCATCCTTCAAACACATTCTCTGACATTACATTCACTGCATGTGCAACTTTCAAAATCCATAAATGACATATTACTAACAATTAGTTAATAGTCATGTGCCTCAACAAGTAAAGTCGTAACATAATTTACATTTACAAATCATTAGATAATGAGTAATTAAAGCAGACAGCTGGAAGTTGAAGTACATGGCTTCAACCCATTGTGGTAATTAACACATTAATTTACACTTTTAGTTAATAAAATATGTTATTAAGGAATTAATACATTTAATTAATAACAATTCATATATTTCTTTATTAATTATATTGACTCTTTATTAGTTGCTGATGCAGTAATCATTAATTAATGGTTTAGTTCTTCATGAGTCATACATTAACACATGATTATCTGTGCATTAGTTAAGCATGAATTAATGCGTATTAGTGCCCCCGTATTGTAAAGTGTTACCATCTACTTAAAAATCTTAGTGACTCAAAATTGTTGTATATACCTATGTTACTTGTAATGAATGTCCAGCAAACAATAGATTCTGAATTTCTGGACTGATTTCAGAAGGCTATACATATGTAGCCTATAAACTGAGAAATGCTAGATTACTAGAGTGTGAGTTGATGTTATCTCTATTGTTTTAATTACCCATCATTCTGGATGATTTTTCATAACTGAACAGCTTTTCGGTCCAGCATGTGAATTTGTTTGTATCAGAATTACTAATACAGAGTGAAACAGTAGGCCAAGTTTATCCATCTGTCTTCAACACACACAGCTCAATCATTATGAATCAGCTCTGGATAGACACTACTTATAGTGTGTTTATTATTTCATGCATATCACACATCATAAAAAATGGAAACATATAGTAAGCATGTATTTAATACAGCATATTTAAATAATCCAATGTGTAGGCGTTTAGTATAATGTAAATTAAGGACATAATATAAAACATAAAAAAATATTTAAACTTAATTGTTCAGCCACCTTTGTAAAATGACAATTCTATAGATGTTATGCTATTTATTTAGCATAACATCTATAGAATTGCTGTTTTTTCTTTTCAGTTACTACTTTGGTTGGATCAGATTGAATTATGGGACCCACTTTATATTAAAGGGATAGTTACAGATTTAATTACATGTAGGTATTTTTAAAAAGTAAAACTACAACTTAAAACATTAATGCACACAATAAGTGCTTTGTATCAAGTGATTAATTTAAATATTAGTACATAATAGTTAAAGATATTTTGAAGAATGTGGGAAACTGAACAGTTTTGGGGCACCATTGACTTCCATAGTATTTTTTTTTTTTTTTTCTACTATGGAAGTCAATAGTGCCCCAAAGCGGCCTGCTTACAAACATTCTTCAAAATATCTTCCTTTGTGTTCAGCAGAACAAAGAAATTTATACAGATTTGGAACAACTTGAGGGTGAGTAAATGATGACAGAATTTTCATTTTTGGGTGAACTATCCCTTTAAGCATCTTTAACTACTATCCACTAAGATTTAAATTAATCACTTAATCACTAATATTTAAATTAATCACTATGGAACCATTCTGGAGAACCATGTGCACCCAATTCACACATTGTACCCTGAAGGAGGTGCCATGTATCAGCATGATACCAATACACAGAGCAAGACTGGTGACAGAGTGATTTAACGGGCATGAAAGTGAAGCTGAACATCTCCCATGGCCTGCACAGTCACAAGATCTTAATATTATTGAGTCACTTTGGCGTGTTTTGGGTGAGCAAGTAAGGAAATGTTTTCCTCCACCAGCATCACATAGTGACCTGGCCACTGTTCTGCAAAAAGAATGGCTCAAAATCGTTCTGAACACTGTGCAGGACTTGTATCTGTCATTCCCAAGAAGAATTCATGCTGCATATGGGGCCCTATACACCATACTAATAAATTATTGTGGTCTAAAACCCGGTCTTTCAGTTTCATTGTCCAATCCCTCTAAGTCCACAGTAGTTAAAGACATATAAAGAATATAAAGTGGGACCAAATTATGACTTCTTTCTTATTGCTTGCTAATGTGGATTTACAGGCACTGAAGAGTCTATTCACCAGCCGCAGCACAGGCATCAGTTGTAAAGGCCGCTGGCTCACCACAGAAGACATTGAAGCATACCTGTATGCCCTCTCACAGCCAGGGGCCCTCACTGGGGCCCTTAACTACTTCAGAAATGTCTTCAGGTACTTGTGTCTCTTATTTAAAAATCTTATAACAAATTATGTCTTTTAAAGGGTTAGTTCACCCAAAAATGAAAATAATGTCATTTATTACTCACCCTCATGCCGTTCCACACCCGCAAGACCTTCGTTCATCTTCGGAACACAAATTAAGATATTTTTGTTGAAATCTGATGGCTCAGTGAGGCCTGCATAGCCAGCAATGACATTGTCGAATCATGATTTGGATCGCGTGTCAAACCGCCAAACTGCTGAAATCATGTGACTTTGGCGCTCCGAACCGCTGATTCGACACAAAAGATTCATAACGCTCCGAAGCTTCATGAAGCAGTGTTTTGAAATCGGCCATCACTATATAAGTCGTTATTTTGTTTTTTTGGCACACCAAAAATATTCTCGTCGCTTTATAATATTAATATTGAACCACTGTACTCACATGAACTGATTTAAATATGTTTTTAGTACATTAATGAATCTTGAGAGAGGAAATGTCATTGCTTGCTATGCAGGCCTCACTGAGCCATCGGATTTCAACAAAAATATCTTAATTTGTGTTCCGAAGATTAACGAAGGTCTTACGGGTGTGGAACGGCATGAGGGTGAGTAATAAATGACATTATTTTCATTTTTGGGTGAACTAACCCTTTATCTGGTTTGTTGGTGTCTTAACACACAAAAATACTGCTTAGTTACTGTCAGAAAATGTCGCCCTCTAGTGCCTAAAATATATATATATATTTTTTTTATTCATATACAGTATTTTAAGCAACTTTTTTGACAAAGAGCTGGGTTTTTTTTTTTCTTCAGCTATTGCAGCAGTAATTGGGATTGTTTTCTTGCTTATAAAGAAAAAAAGGTGATATAATTATTTTAAAATGTTATAGACAATAGACCAAATAAATCTGTATCATCATGATTTACGTGGACAGAATGGGAACTAATTTCATAAGTGCATATGTCCCTGTCAAGAGGGAAAGAGATTGATTTCACACTCTCTGAACTGTGCATTAACAGCCATTAACTCACAGCCTATGTAGTAATGATATTCATTCACATTGAGTTCATATTAGCAACAGATCAACTGCTGGGTGTATCTCTGAGAGTACTAAACAATCAAAATGGGTGTTTCGGTTCATTTTAGTATACCCCAAACAGTTGTGGAAATACTCTGCTTTAATTTGCTTGCGGAGTGCATGTGTTTGAAACATGTGAGAAGTGCATGCATGACTGAGCCCTCCATCTGCTCCTGAAGCACACTTTGATTATGTCTCAGGGCAGAGCTGCACTGACTGTGTGTGCGAGTGGGAGTGTAGGTGGGCAGGTGGGTGTGTGTAGGAGGGCGCTGACATAACAGTTTCTACGGAAACTAGAAACACATAAGTCCATATCAGAGAACTGAGGAGAGGAGCCTGAGGTGTCCAAACCTTTAAACATGTCTTAACCTCTTTAACGAACCAGTATGTCCATAGTGGGCATTTAGGGCTGTCAGAAAGCTGCAAGAGGGTTCTAGGGAGTCAGTGGAAACATTATAGAGAAAAAAATAAATATTTTACAAAATACAGAAACATTACAATACATCTTATAAAGGGTAGAAAAATGCTTTGGCTTCAGTGCAGTAATAATTTAAATAAATTTAAAAGCTAATTATTTAATTGAGCATAATATTATACTTTTTCTCACATAGTACAAATAAGTCTTTATACATATTCTATATATAGCTGCCTTCATATTTTAGGAAGAGGGTCTTTTCCAAAGGAATCATCATGTATGAGGATCCATACCATCAAAAAGTTTGCAAACCCCAGCTTAAAATATCACTTATATAGTGCTTATTTAGTAAAAGTAATATTTCATGTTTACCTATATTGGTATTTGTCATGGACTGCTTTCCCTATGATCATTCTGGCACTTAAAGGAGTAGTTCACCCAGAAATAAAAATTATCCCATAATTTACTCACCCTCAAGCCTTCCTAGGTGTATATGACTTTCTTCTTTCAGCCAAACACAATCAGAGTTATATAAAATAGTATCCCTGATGTATGACGTAGGCATAGCGCAAGCTTAGGTGAGAATTGGTGAACACGGAAGAGCAGATAGAGAAAAACAAAATGCTGGTCATGATTGCAAGTCTAAAGTGAGACGTTTTAAAGAAAAATGTCAGAGGATTTCCTTATAAGAGGAGCTACATCCTACATTGGGCCAGAGGTCACCCTTCCACTGGAACTCAATTCTCTCATGGACACGCGTACAGCCTTTGCCGGAAGCCAGTGATTATAGTTTATAAAGTTTTAATTATGGATATTTTTCTTACAAAAACCCATCGCGTCACTTCAGAAGGCATTTATTAACTCACTTGAGTCATATGGATTACTTTTATGATGGATGGATGCGCTTTTTAGAGCTTCAAAAAATCTGACACTTCAATACCATTACAAAGCTGGGAAGAGCCAGGATATTATTTAATATAACTAATTAAATAATTGTGATCATCTGAAAGAAGAAAGTCATATATACCTAGGATGGCTTGAGGGTGAGTTATAGGAAAATTTTGTTTTTTTAGTGAACTATTCCTTTAACCACACACACCTGTCACTCATCAGCCCTCATTACCTTTATCATTATTATCATTGCCTTTGGATACAAACCGTAAGCCTCTAGTTTTATCTTCAAGCCCTTTTCAAGTCATCTCAGTCGTCTTCTAGTCATCCAAGTCATTTCATTTTGTCTGAGCCATATCGTGACAGAAGACCAGACCTAACAAAGATAAGCACAGCAGGATTTTTCCAGTCACTTCCTCAAAGAACTTTTCCTCTCCCTTTCACAAAATGGCTGTCTCCTGGAAGACTACTTGGAGGAGTTCCTCAAGCTCTGCCACCTGGTGTCCTGGATTGATAGCACCTTAAAGACCTGTTTTTGGAGTGGGCTGGATGACCACCTGTTCCAAATACTGCCAGTGGGAGCTACCACCTGCACGCTGGCACAATACCTGGTTAATGCACTGTGGCTGAGTGGCTGGCCATTCATGGTCGGCGATATGAAAGAGGACCTCGCCACTTAGCCGCAACCTCCTCAGCCCACTTCCATCATCCAGTCAACATTTATCCTTGTTTCAGTGACCCCACCTGCCTCGGAACTTCTCCCTAGTCTTTCCTCACTCCTCCTCACGCCCCCCTTTCCATAATATGAAATTTATTTTAAAAAAGGTGTGACATTTTGAGGAAAGCGATTATTTCATATTTATATGGATTTCCACATTTTCTGAGATGTATAATCCATGTGAATCATGAAATACAATAAACAATTACTAAAACTGAAAAATGCTGCATTCTCAAATACATTCTTTTAATGCATTGATTCGACAGCACTACAAAAACTATCAGCATCATTCAGTGGCTGTGTGCGGGACGCCATGCGTGTTTCAGAGTAAAGCATGGCAGTGTGTACATGCTAGTAGCTCATGATCCAGTGTTTTCAGTGTCTTGGAATAGCCCCTTTAACAAATAAACCCCAGCTGTAAACTGTAGGTCACTGGAAGTTTAATATTCATTGATATGAAAATAAAACAAAACGCATATATTGGTTTATAAAGGCAAATCTTTTTAATGTCTATTCAATGATTTATTTGTTTGCAACAATATCATGTCTTAAACTGTGTTTATCATGGGATTTTCGCAGAAAAACAAACTGTGTCCACCCCAGATACAAGCAGCGCGACGTGATGCGACAAAAGCAAAAAGAACCCATTATAATAAGTAATGCTGTCTACAGTGGATGCAGCATGGCACAACATGACAAATTCTCAACGGTAAACTGATGCCCTGTTCTAAATCTTCTGATATGAAGAACAGAAAGATTTCCGATGGTTGCTTTGTTGCATCCGGTGTGTACAGCTTCAAGCTGTTGCAGCTAGGCATCTGACGGTATCAAATTTTCATGTTGCGATTAATTACTTAAGCGTTTATGACGGTATATGGTATTATACCGATATTGAAATAAGTTGCAGAAAAAAGTGTTGTCATAGTATAACAGGTTTAAGAACTCTTTTTGTAATAACAAAAATAACTCTGAATGTTTAAATACAATAATACAATACACAAAAAATATAAAGTAAAATTTTCAAACAGATTAAAATGCAAAAGAAATAGGCTATAAAGAACAACAGGTATCACTTTACAGTAAGGTCTCATTATTTAATGCATTAACTAAGATTGAGCAATAGCTACATTTGTTACAGAAAGTATTATTTTTTCTTAATGTTAGTTAAGAAATATAACTGATCATTGTATCTCAGGTCCATTAAATAAGTTCTTTTGATTTTAGTAATGTTATTAAACAGTAAGAAATTAACATTAACTAAGAATAATTAATTCTTTATAAGTATTTTTCATTGTCAGTTTGGTAATAATGAATTAACATGTTAACTAATGAAGCCGTATGTCTCAAAGTTTTACTGAACAATAACAAATAATCAGAACATTTCTAATAATTAGGGCATGTTGTAGCCCAGATTAAAATATAAAAATGTTTAAGTTTGAAAATAAATAGCCTATTAAGTCTTTAAGTATTAAATATTTGGTGCTGTGATGAACAACATTGAGATTACAAAAAAATGAATGGCTATTTGAAGCATTTTTTAAAAAACTTAACTAGTGCAGCTGCTTTGTTTGCGGGGTTTCCGGGGTAACCACTGCACTTCTGCTGTTCCATCAGCGCCATGTGCTTCTCAGAATACAGCGGTGTTGTGCATTTTATACAGTTGATGGGGAAAGTATTCTTAAATGCATTATAATAATGTTTTTAATTGGTAATAAATTATTATTTATGGTATTTTGAAGTGCCCACGATAACAATATCGTGCATATTCATTATCGTGATATATCGCATTACCGAATATCGGCACGTCTAGTTGCAGCACGACGTGACAACGGTCGCCTCTGGTGTAGACACAGTGTTAATATGTGCGATTATGTCATGATTTTGGTTCTTTGTGCTCAGAGATTCTTAGTTTGAAGATTATTTTATTCAGTTTTTTCCTGGTTTCCCCTTTTCCTGTTTCTTGATCAGTTCTTATTTTATGTACTTAAACCCCTTATTTTGTTCTGTTCTTTTTCTTGTGTTGTTTATTTAATTGGTAACACTTTACAGTAAGGTTTCATTTGTTACCATTAGATAACTACATTAGTTAACAGGAACTAACAATGAAAAATATTTCTACAGCATTTATTAATCTTAGTTAAAGTTCAGCGTTTAGTAAATCATTAAAATCAAAAGTTGTATTTGTTTATATTATTTACTGGCCCTGGGGCCTATACCATGAAGCTGGTTTAGATGGATAGTCAGGTATGTTTCAGTTTATTTTGTGCCAACCCTGGGTTTTAGGCACCATGAAAGTGGCTCGGCTTTTAATATATATAAATACAGTACATCCGGAAAGTATTCACAGTGCTTCACTTTTTCCACATTTTGTTAAGTTACAGGCTTATTCCAAAAGGGATTAAATTCATTATTTTCCTCATAATACAAACAAAACCCCATAATGACAATGTGAAAGAAGATTGTTTGAAATCTTTGCAAATTTATTAAAAATAAAAAAACGAAAAAATCACATGTACATAAGTGTTCACAGCCTTTGCCATGACACTCAAAATTGAGCTCAAGTGCATCCTGTTTCCACTAATCATCCTTGAGATGTTTTTACAACTTGATTGGAGTCCACCTGTGATAAATTTAGTTGACTGGACATGATTTGGAAAGGCACACAACTGTCTATATATAGTCCCAGTTAACAGTGCATGTCAGAGCACAAACCAATCCATGAAGTCCAGTGAATTGTCTGTAGACATCCTAGACAGGATTATATCGAAGCACAGAGCTGGGGAAGGTTACAGAAAAATTTCTGCAGCATTGAAGGTCCAATGAGCACAGTGGCCTCCATCATTCATAAATGGAAGATGTTTGGAACCACCAGGACTCTTCGTAGAGTGGGCTGCCCGGCCAAACTGAGCGATCGGAGGAGAAGGGCCTTAGTCAGGGAGGTGACAAAGAACCCGATGGTCACTCTGACAGAGCTCCAGCTTTCTCTGTGGAGAGAGGAAAACCTTCTAGAAGAACAACCATCTCTGCAGCACTCCACCAATCAGGCCTGTATTGTAGAGTGGCCAGATGGAAGCCGCTCCTCAGTTAAAGACACATGACACCCCACCTGAAGGACTCTCAGACCATGAGAAACAAAATTCTCTCGTCTGATGAAACAAAGATTGAACTCTTTGGCCTGAATAGCAAGCATCATGCTGTAGGGATGTTTTTCAGCGGCAGAAACTGGGAGACTAGTCAGGATCCAGGGAAAGATGAATGCAGCAATGTACAGAGACATCCTTGATGAAAACCTGCTCCAGAGCGCTCTGGACTTCAGACTGTGGCGAAGGTTCCAACAGGACAACGACCCTAAGCACACAGCCAAGACAACAAAGGAGTGGCTAAGGGACAACTCTGTGAATGTCCTTGAGTGGCCCAGCCAGAGCCCAGACTTGAACCTGATTTAACATCTCTGGAGAGATCTGAAAATGGCTGTGCACCGACGCTCCCCATCCAATCTGATTGAGCTTGAGAGGTCCTGCAAAGAAGAATGGGAGAAACTGCCCAAAAATAGGTGTGCCAAGCTTGTAGCATCATACTCAAAAAGACTTGAGGCTGTAATTGGTGCCAAAGGTACTTCAACAAAGTGTTGAGCAAAGGCTGTGAATACTTATGTACATGTGATTTTTTTTTCTATTTTTATTTTTAACAAATTTGCAAAGATTTCAAACAAACTTCTTTCACGTTGTCTTTATGGGGTATTGTTTGTAGAATTTTGAGGAAAATAATTAATTTAATCCCTTTTGGAATAAGGCTGTAACATAACAAAATGACAAAATGTGGAAAAAGTGAAGCGCTGTGAATACTTTCCGGATGCACTGTATATACAGATAATATGTAATATAAATAAGATTTGGAATCGTATACCTATGTATATTATCAACTATATAAACTAACTTTACAACTTTCACTTGCATTGATATAGCAAGGTATTTTCTTCTTGTTGTGCAAATGCATTTATGTACTTCATATTCTTTAATCTCGTAATCTTCGGCAGATAAGAGAAAATCTTGCTGATTCTCTCACGAGAATTTAATCGTGGTTTCAAGGCATGTGATTGGCTGTTCGCTACTGATGTCACACTTTCATGTGCACGTGCTCCATGAACTCAGGATCAAAGCGTGAGTTGACAGAGAAAGTTGATGATCAGCATCATGGTAACAACAAAGAATGATTGAATTGGTTTGGTTTTGTCAACTTTAAACTAATTCTGTAACCTTAATTTTGTTCAACTACCATCATGGTATAGGCCCCCAGGCTAACATGGACGAACAGTGAACAATAAATGTTAATGAATACTGTAACAAATATATTGTGCATTGTTAATGTTAATTAGTGCATTAAATAACATTAGCGAAACCTTATTGTAAAGTGTTACTGATTAATGAATCATCATATTGTGTAATTATTTTGACATTTTGAACCAACTGACAGCCCTAATTTTTGTATTATTTGTTTTCGGCAGTGTCCTCCCACTGAGTCAGAGTGAGGTGAAGTCTCCTGTATTGCTGCTGTGGGGAGAGAGAGATGCCTTCCTGGAGCAGGACATGGCCGAGGCCTGCCGTCTGTACATCAGAAACCACTTCCGCCTCAACATCATCTCTGGAGCCAGTCACTGGCTGCAACAAGACCAGCCCGACATAGTCAATACACTCATATGGACTTTCGTTAAGGAGGGAGAAGGCCGGAAAAGCTACAGGAACTTATAATGGGGTCCTTCCCCCTCTGAGCTTGTCTGAAGAGATGACCAGGGAAATGCCTGTGAACACAAACCAATGTTAATGCAATCATCATATTAAATTTGATACATTTAAGATATAGAAACAAATCAAACTTCAGTGAAGCGGAAAATAACAAAAGCACATTTTAATTGGAGGGGTTGCATAGAGAGTAGTACGTTTAATCTATTTTTCTCAAGTTTGCACATGACATTCGCCTTAAGGTTTCTTGGTGACAGTGTTTAAAAGTGTGTTGCAAAATATCTGTAAGTTGTAATGTGTGGTGCCTTTCAACATACCATTTTGCAGCGTAAAAGATGTGCCATGACTTTTTAAGACTGAGCTGTGGGGTTGTCAGCCATTTGTATCATCAGTTTTGCTACTTTCAAACACGTAACAGTCTTCAGGTAGTGTTGTCTTAGTGGAAAATATTGTTCCTCTTCTTTTTTGTATTTTTGACAATATTTGGCTTAAACATTTGAGAATGTCATTATTTTGATCCTGCTGTATGATAAAACAAAGTGATGTTTCAATATTGTACACTTTTTTTGTATCTCTTCCTAAACACTGCATCTAAGACAATAGAACCAGCTCTGCACCATTTTGATTTTATAAGCAAATAAACAGGCCTAATAGTGGGAACCCACTCACTTGAACTCTCTGTTACCTTTGGTTATTGATAAGAAGGATCTACAAATGTTTGGTTGGTGTTCTTGTGGGGAAAAAAGGTAGCTGCAGTTACAAATTATTGTGGCAAGTCAAAAAAAAACTGCCAGAATAATTTATAACTACAACTACCAAATGTTTAGAAAACATTCAAAATAATTGAGAATTCATAAACATTTAATTTTAATATTTCATACTTTGTACCACCTTGGTCAATTACATTTTTCAAAGGCTTTGTTCATAAATTGACACTTTGCTTGTATAGTATTGAGTATTTTCAATAAAGAAATATTTCAAACGTTATCTTTCAATAATGATCCAATAATTATATTAAAGTTAATAAAACTTTTATTATTATTATTATTTAACATTTTGTTAAACAACAATAGTTGTTGGACCTCCCTTTATTATTTTAATGCTTATTATAACATTGAAATGTGTTCAGTGAGTTTATATATATATTAAATTCGGTAACACTTTACAGTAAGGTTCATTAGTTAAACAGTAGTTAATGTATTAACTAACATGAACTAACCATGAGCAATGCATTTGTTACTGTATTTACTAATCTTCGTTAACATTAGTTAATGAAAATAAAGTAGTTCATTGTTTGTTCATGTTAGTTCACAGTGCATTAACTAATGTTAACATGATTTTAATAATGTATTAGTAAATGTGGAAATTAACATTAACAAAGATTAATAAATGCTGTATAAGTGCAGTTCATTATTAGTTCATGTTAACTAATGAACCTTATTGTAAAGTGTTACCTTAAATTCTTATAAAGAGTGCTTGAGTGCTTCTAAGACAAAATCTAAAAAGACATATCATCATTTTAAAATATAATATAAAAGGATTTCTAATAGAGGACCTAGAAAGTGTTTAATTTTCTGAAAGTTAAAGGGTTACACTTTATTTTTTGATTGTCCACTTTAGACATTCTACTAACTATAAGTAACTTTGCAACTACATGACAACTAACTCTCATTAGAGTATTAGTAGACTGTAAGCTGAGGGTTAGGTGTTAGTAGAATAAGCTGCAAAGTTACAGTTGCAAAGTTACTTAATATTCAGTAGAATGTCTGCTGGGGACCATCAAAATAAAGTTTTGGCAGATATTAAGCAGACAGTGAACTAATACTCTAATGAGAGTTAGTTGACATGTTACAAACTAAGTTAATTATATTTAGTAGAATATTTAAAGTGGACCATCGAAATAAAGTGTTACCAACTAAAGTAAAAACCAGAGATAGGAGGGACTAACCTAAGCTCCTTTGCTCCATTGGCGCAGCCTCTTCTTCCAACTGGGCACGGGTGCTCCCTGAGGAAAAAAAACGGTGGCACACGTGTTGCCTGTGGAAAGAAGGTGGGCACGGGTGCCCCCTGGGGGAAAAGGGCGGGAACGACTGTGCAAGCGGAAACAAGGCTGGCATGGTGCTCCCTGTGGGAAAAGAAGCTTAAAGGGATAGTTCACCCAAAAATGAAAATTATCCCATGATTTATTCACCCTCAAGCCATCCTAGGTGTATATGACTATCTTCTTTCAGACGAACACAATCGGAGATATATTTAAAAATATTTTTAGTCCTCCAAGGTTTATAATGGTTGTGAATGGAGGGCCGTGTTTTGAAGTCAAAAATAATGCATCCATCCATAAAAAAAGTAATCCATATGACTCCAGGGGGTTAAAGCGATTCGTTTTTGTAAGAAAAATATCCATAATTAAAACTTTATAAATTCAAATAACTAGATTCCGGCGGAAGACCGTACGCAGAATGCGCAAGTCAACCTGTGCCAAATGAGTAACCCTCTGACTCGATGCATGACACAGGATGTTGGAGTATTGTAAGCTTAGACGCTTCTCGCTGTTCAAACAAATAGGGCTGTGCAACAAACTCAAGCTTATCTTCTCTTATATCGAAATCCTCCGAAATTTCTCTTAAAAAATGATCGTTTTAGACTTATAATCCGTGATTGGTGATTTGTTTTGCTCTTTCCTCTGCGCCTCCGCGTTCGTCATTACGTTGTGAGTCAGGTCAAAGGATACTCTTCCACTGCAAATCGACTTGAGCATTCTGCGTACGGTCGTCCGCCGGAAGCTAGTTATTAGAATTTATAAAGTTTTAAATATGGATATTTTTCTTACAAAAACGCATCGCTTCGCTTCAGAAGGCCTTTATTAACCCACTGGGGTCGTATGGGTTACTTTTTTTTTTTATGGATGGACAACCTTTATAAACCTTGGAGGACTAAGGATATTTTTAAATAGATCTCCGATTGTGTTTGTCTGAAAGAAGTTAGTCATATAGGCCTACACCTAGGTTTCTCGAACAAGAACAAATAAGGCGGCATTTGATGTTATTGCTGCGATCTCATCATGTGAGTGATAGGTTGTCCCGCCCCATTAAACACGTCATCAGAGAAGAGAAGGGATGTCGTTGCAAGAGGGAGGGAGGAGAAGTTAAGATTAAAGATTACGAGCGCACATGAATAAAAAAAATAATAATAATGTGCACGGACAAATTATTTATAAATACTCCAATAGTCCGATTAGGTCTATTTATTTATTTTTTTTATTTCTCAATTTATAATTTGATTTGTTTCTTGAAAGGTTTCGTTGTATTATATTTGGCACTGTTGGCACACATCTAATAACCTCACACAACCTTCACCTAGTTTCTCACTTTGCATTCCATACAATTCACACCAGCACCGCATGAGGGCAGCAAAACAAAGTCAGAAATACTCCCAACTCCCAGACAGCACTTCCCATGTAAATTGTGAAGGTTGTGTTAGTTGTAGGCTTTCTATGGGCTGTTAAAATTTACTTTCGCTATCAGAATCATTTGTGGACATTTAAGTGCAGATGCGGATGTTTAACTGCGAGGATGACGCGTTGTTCAGTTTGATAAAGTGTGAGGTAAGTGTGCTCATCCAGTTGTCATTGACAACACGACAGTCTCACTGATGCTTTTGAAATGTCATTGTGCCCCAGTGAGTAGTCTGGTAGTTTTATTATCGTCTCCAGCGCGATATGAATATTCTTTTTGCTTGTAGAAAAATGCAGATAATATTTCTATTAGTCATAGCGAAGTTTATCTCTTTGTGGTTAATGACAGTTTATAGGCTAATGGCTAGCAGTCTGGATCATTAAATACACATTTACATTCTTTATTTAAACATTTAGCAGACAAGATGTGATAGAGGAAGTGATTTTGTGTAAATATGATTTTATGGCTGTTTTTTTTTTAATGCAAGCTTGTTTTAATAGCTCTCTGATATAACTCAAAGGTGTGAATGCTAATCATGCTAACAGTTCAGATTTGTCCATCTAAGCTTTATAATACATCATGACATTGCATAAGGTGAGTCTAACCTTAAATAATCAATACTTTTCTTGATTATAATTGTACATACTCTGCTGACCCATGTTTGACTTGATGGTCCAGTGATCAAAGATTTGACAGGGTAACTGAAAGTGTAGGCGTTCAAGCCCCATGTGTCAGTTCTAAATTTAAAAGTCCTGTCAATGGACAATTAACGGTTTTAAATAAAATACAGCTTTAAATTTTGTTTTTTTCCCCCCTGTACATTAGAATGTGTTCTGAGTGAAAAATAATAACTATCATACATTTTTAAATATTTAAAACAGGAATCATTTGATGACATTAAAAGACTCTACTTAAGGATCACAGTGCAGCCCTCAAATGCTAATTGTAATTTTTTAAATCTTTATACCTTGCTAATGTCCTCCAAACCACTAGGTTTTACCCATTTGCCACTAAGAAGTGTAAGTAGATGAAAATAATTTAAAATATAATAAAATTTAGTATGATTGATCTGAGTTACAGGTCAGAATAAGTATATTGTTTCATTTTTACATAAATATATCTGTTACACTGACTGAATGAACATGGTTTGTTACTCTGAATGACATTTTACCAAAAAAGGTAGATAATATCACAATTGCTCCAATAATTTCAGTGTTTTTAGTATGTATCTTTGAATTAGTATAATTCCTGAGGAAATAATGGCAGAAGCAGATAATAAGCATTTTATTCTACTGTTCTGATGCTCCTGCCATGTTTGCTTAGCTTGTCACTTTGTTTCTGACTTGCTCGGCCCCAAAAATTACTGCTTGCGTCTATATTTATTAATACTTTTTGTTTGGCAACATAAATGACATTATTAGGATGAGTATTTTGGGTGGAGAATCCCCTCAATGGCCTCTCTTGAACTCTGTTCAGAAATATTGGTAAGCTATTATTATGACAATAGCAATCCTGAATACCTTTCTCTTTACACCAAGTATGATAACTATAATGATAATGATAAAGATATAGTTAAAAAAAACAACAACAGAGAAACAATATCATGGAATCACTTTCAGAATGATTTTTTTCCAGGTAATGAATAATAAAAACATTGACAGCCGATCAGAATCCATTCCGCTTTCAAGAGCCCCAGCATTTAAAGTGGCAGACGACAAAACTGCAGTACATGCTTAGAATGAACAGTGTTATAGTTCATTAGTGTGGACGCTAATATAGTTATAGTTATTGTTATAGTTATCTTTATAGTTATTGTTCTTGGTGTGAATGGGCTTTAAGAGTGCCACCCTAGCTATTGGGTCTGCATTTACTTTTTGGCATTTTACAGTGCCTTTCAACTCTCTCGGTTTGTGGGCATCTAAAATAAATCAGTAACACAAATACAATACAAAAATACATTAAAATATGAATATTTATTAAGTTTAACATATTTGTCAGTTCTAAACATTCCTCATTTATCTGTGATATAGATAAGATGCTAAAATTGTTATTTATACAGTGATGACTTCTTGATCCCGTTACTCTGAATGATACAAACTGCATTTTCAGGACAAAAATCCCCTGGTTATTTAAATGCTTAAAAAAAATTATAATAATATAACATAGTCCTTTTAATATAACACAGCCACCAAAATGGTGACGTCTTGTCTTTGATATATATATATGACCATCCTACATATAGTTTGGGTCACAAATTAAATTATTTGTAAATATAAAATTTTATCTACATATGTTTATTTGTATTTAAAGTACAATTTTCATATTTATATATCATGCCTAATTTGGTTCCTAAACATAAGCATCAGAAAACCCATAGGCCTATATTGACTGCAGCCAAAAATGTTGTTTAATGTTGGTTACATTTGCTGTTATGGTATTTAACATCCGTTTTTTTTTTTTTTTTTTTTTTTTTGTGAGTTAACATTATTTCTTGGTTTACTTTGTCTTTAATTTTTATATGTAATAATTTTTTTTTTTTATTAATTAATTTATTTATTTTATTTATTTTTCCAATACATTGTTGCACATTTGACATTGGAAATATCTTTTGTTTTGTCCTAAAAAAAATTAAATAAATAATAATAATAATAATAATAATAATAATAATAATAAAATATATATACAGTCAAACAAAAAATTATTGAGACATTTTTTATATTTTTGATATATTTTTTACTAGTGGGTGCAGGACTCTATAGTTCATTTATGTAAGTGATGATAGCAAAATAAAGTAAACTGTGACATATTATACCCCAAAATTCTTCATACTGTGGACTACCAGTAAAATTGATAAATTTGGAACCAAAAATTATTTAGACACTTTGACCTGACCATGTTTTGCTTAAGTGTTATCTGACATAATTAAGATTATTTTTTTCTGACACAGTTTAACTCTGAGATCTTGTCATATTTTATTAGCATTTTTAAACTATAGTGAATAAACTGTATTAATGAATGAAATGTTCAAGGTGTCTAAATACATTTTGGTTTGACTATGTATACATACACATTGATGTACATTGTTTTGTCCTATATTGGGTGATATTTCAAAAATAAATAAATAAATAAACAATGTTTAGATTATTACATATAAATATATATACATGTCTAAAACAAAACTAAAATGAAACAATGACAAAATATACAAATAAATAAAAAAAACATATTGGTTGACCATGGTTGTTATTGTTGTAAGTGTACAGTATAGGACATTTAGACAAAAGAGTCCCTAAATAATAAATTGGTAATCATCATCATTTATTTGTTGTAGAATAAAGATAAGTAAAGATGTGGTTAGAAGACTGAATTGTGTTTCTTATTTCTCTATCAGATGTTCATCATGAGAGAAATGTGCTGACGTTTGTGCTCAGCAGTTTGGCAATAACATGTCATCCACCGAGGCTGCCAGGGAGTTCCAAGCTAAAGAGCGCAAATGCAGAAACCAGCTGAAGAAGCGACTGGCAAATGCTCTGTCAGAAGACCTGAACCGGTAATCATCACCTTCATCATGAAAGACCTTTGTTATTCTTTTTCAAAACTTGTCTGAATTGCTCATAGCATGGAGTATCACTGTTGTTATATGATGCAGTGCACTCTTAGCAACCAGTGTAGTCAAATCACGCCGACCTGCTTTAATGTTTGCATAGCTCATGCCACTCCCTTTGGTGATTTCATACTGTATGCAAACTCTGATCATTTGCTTAATGTGAACAATGAACATATACTCTACCATTCAAAAGTTTGGATTAAATAAAACAGATTTTTAGTAAAAAATATTTATTAAGACATTTTTGAAAGAAATAGATAATTCTGTTCATAGCATTGCTAAAAAAATCTAAAAAGAAACATATTTCTCTAGAAAAATAATCTTGTTATTTATGGGTGCACAATATATTGGTACCAAACATCTGATATTAGATTTTTTTTTTTTTTTCTCCATGCTCATTCCTCTATTTTTTAGATTAATACTACTTTTGCCATCATATGGTACACATTTAAGTTAATCTTTAAAACATCTAAAAAATTTAATTATTAGTAATAATATAAACATGGTTGATTTGTAATATTTAGCAAATCTCAAAATGATTATCCATTTTTTTAAACTGCACATTATTATGCACTATGCAGTATCAAAATTCTGCTGTGATGCCTAAATTCACTTAGCATTGATTTTAGTTTGCCGTGTTTTATTTTTAATTTATTTAGACAAAATAGTATTTGAATTGTAATATCGTCCATTTTTTAGTTATTGCCCAAAACATGAAAATTATTATCGACTGATCGATATTAAATCAGTATCAGCCAGAACTGTAATACCAGTACATTCCTACTGTTGTTGTTTTGCTAAATGAAGACTACTTAATGCACTAATAGTCTTGAAAGAAGAAAGCAAACATATTTACATAGTGATTCTAAACTTTTGAAAGGTTATGTCCTCCTTTTCAATCCAACCTGTAGTGCACTGTGCACTTCTGCCATCTGATGGTCCACACAACAGTTTTAGTTAAGATGGAAATGCAACTCTCTTGTCTCCCACTTCTTCATCTCACATCGGAGGAGAGAGGACTGCAGTCACACCAATGGCCAGCACAAAGGCCTAGGGCAACATAGGATTCTGGGTCACCCAGATTCGTCGTACTGCAGCAGAAGACGCCAAAATGATGCTGACAATGATGTTGATGTGGATGTGAAGTGGGAGGAAGAGCCTCCATGAGTAAAGACTCACTTTTTATATTTTTGTCCCCCAGTGATACTTCAGTAATAGTTCTGTTGTTCTCTAGAGTGAGTGCTGCTGTGTGTTTTTATTGTGTAGTAATTCAGCCTGTTTCAACACTTTGAAAGCCTGTTTCAATAAAATAAATGGCTAACTGAGATATAGAATTTAAAAGAGATAATGTCACTGAGATATCGCAATTACAAGAAGTGTGTCAGTTATAAAACCCCTGACAATGGTCAGTACACTGTTTATAAATATTTTTGAATTCATTTTAAATATTGTTTTGTATAAACGTTAATTGGATTTTATCTGTTGTGTACATTGTATACATCCAATTTGCTATTATTAAAGGGATAGCTAAAAATGAAAATTCTGTTATCATTCACCCTCAAGTTTTTCTAAACCTGAATTCGTTTCTTTGTTCTGTTCAGCACAAAAGAAGATATTTTGAAGAATGTTGGTAACCTAAAAGCTGCTGGTCCCCATTGACTTCCATAGCATGAAAAAAAGAGAGAAAAAAAAAAAAAATCAGTGAAAGTCAATGGGTACCAGAAACTATTTGGTTACTAACACTCTTCAAAATATCTTTTGTTTTCGACAGAAGAAAGAAACTCATACAGGTTGAAGGTGAGTAAATAATGACAGAATTTTCATTTTTGGGTCAACAATCACTTTAAATTGTGTGTAATCTTACAAAATTAACCTCTTAAACTAACTATATTTCATCTGTTAAAGATTTATCACATGTCCTGATATAAAGATCTAGCATCAGCATCAATTACCTTTTTATTTATTATATTTATTCTAGCTCCATAGAATACTAGCACTACCACTGGTTAGTCTGTAGTTTGTTTTAATTAGTTTTTCCTTCTTGCTTTTTTTTTTTTTACACCTTTCCTCTTTCTTGTCTTGGGTTTTCTATACTGCAATACTATAGAAGCCGGTTTCTGTCTAAAAATAAATAAATAATAAAAAGGTAATTGCAGCTTTATATTTCACAAGTGTAACTTTATTTCTTAATTTTTTATTTCTTGTAATGGAGACTTTATTTCATGATTTGACTTTATATCTCATAGTGTGACTTTATTTCTTATTTTAAACATTATTACATGATTACCTTTTGTTTTTTCTCCATAACACTACAGACCCTTAATGTATGTAAATATTGTTAGTTGATGTTAGCTGAAAGATTGGTCTTTCTGGGGTTCAACCCTTTTAGTTTCCATCCCAGATCTTCAAAATCTAGGCTACACTACCACATATTATTAACATTAAAAAAACATAACATCAAAAAAGACTCTCAGCAGTGTGTTGCTGAATGCAACAAAATAGTAAGAGGCGTTGAGCAATTCATTTGTTACAAGACAAAATGTCATTCCAGTAAAAAACAACAACTTTCAGTTCATTTTTATTTTGATTTATTTCTGTAACAGACTGCTGCAGGAGGAGCAGGAGACTGACGTCACTCTGTGTGTGGGTTCTGTTGTTCGGCTGAAGGCCCACAGGGCGGTGCTGCTGGCCAGAGCTCCTCACCTCCTGCAGGGAACCGAACCAACTACACCTGTCATCCACCTGCAGGGGATTGAACCTGCAGCCCTCAAGGACTTCATACAGTACATAATGGCATTTTCTGTATTACTCTTGTAAACATGTAAAATAAAACCATAGATCAATATTGTACCTGTAACTGTAAAAGAGTTGAGCTATGTGTTTTGTAAAACGTTACATGTTTGTTGCTCTTGCTATAACAGAAAAGTGTACACAGATGACAAGTGCCTGGCGAAGGAAAATACTGCCTTAAATGTACACAACGGCCAGTCACTGGTAGTGAACGGTACTGCTGCACATGGCCCTGATGTTGACTCTCAGGTCAACTCTGACCAAGGTAAGGACGACATTTCCAGTTACACTTTACTGATTTGTTTCTCTACAAATCTGATGCAGAAAACTTATTGTTCTTTACTGATTCTTTTTGTCCAGCTGCATTAGTGCTGCTCTCTATTAATGAATTGTAATAGCCACCATTACACGTTGTAGCCTTTTTACTCATTCTGCTTAACTTTTCTTTGTTTGTCAGGTTCAGAGAATTTAGAGTCAGCATCAGGGCTTGGGGCAGA
The DNA here is from genome assembly GCF_019924925.1 of Ctenopharyngodon idella. NCBI lineage: Eukaryota > Metazoa > Chordata > Actinopteri > Cypriniformes > Xenocyprididae > Ctenopharyngodon > Ctenopharyngodon idella. The sequence continues at coordinate 15,777,032 of NC_067225.1, read as the reverse complement.
TCTTTTGGCTCTGTATCAGAGGTCTGATATGTCTGACATCAGCATTCAGGTGGCAGATCGTGTCTTTTCAGCACACAGGTAAAATCATCATGACCAGCTTTCTGCAGATTTTGCAAAAAAATTTGCCAATGTGCTTGTATTGCACTATTCTTAAATCGTTTATGTAGCAGGGTTCAGAAGTTGCAGACCATTTTGAAAATGGGGTATTGTTTTTCATTTAAACATGGAAATAAACAATTCTAGGATTTTGGAAAATTTTAAACTTATGATGTAACATCATGAAGCAATGTTTAAAAATTAAAAAATACTTGGATAGTAATCAAATAAGCAAATTTGTGACTTTGACCATCAACTCCTACAAAAATTTCCATTTTTACCATTGAAGCACAAGGTGCTTCTTCAAACATTCTCAAATTATACTGAATAACATGATCATCAGGTTTTATCCAAACTTGTGGAGTGAATGCAGCTTGAGTGCTGCTGTCAATAAAGCAAAAGTGGGACATACCAAATAGTAATAAATTCTAAATACATGTAAAAATGTAAAATCCTGACAATTGGAATTTCCATTTACATTGGAAAAGAATGGAAAGAATGGAAAATAGAAACTAGGGCTGCATGATATATCGTTTGTGCATCGATATCACGATGTGCGCATCTGCGATAGTCAGGATATGTGAAGTCATGTATAGGGATCGTAATTGATCCCTACTGACCAGGCACCACGGTTCGAAATACACATAATTCTTGGATTAATTGCAAAGTTTAACCATCATAGAGCATGCAAAATTATGTCAAAGTGCCTGTCTTGGCAAGTATCCTTGTAAACACAGTCACTTATGGCTGATGTGAACGTAAACAATTGAGAAAGAAAACTGATGCCTATCATTATATTGGATCTGTGCATTCGGTCTTAAAGTGACAGCAGCCTAATATTCTTGTGCTGCAAACAAGAAAATACAGAGAATCACTTTTGTAGCTGTAACAAATATTAATTATATTTAATTTATACATTAAAGATTATGCAGTGTTGTTTTACATTTGATTATTCAATTTCTGTACCTGAATACTGTTAGACTTACCTGAAAAACATAAAGCACTGTTTATTTAATTTGAATCTCTGTTCTATTGTATTTATTCATGCTTGTAATTTGTTTATTATTTTTTATGCAGATTCCCAATATATATTGCAGAAAAACAAAATATCGCAATGTCAGTTTTTTCCAATATCATGCAGCCCTAATAGAAACATTTTCCCTGTTGTGGTCTTAGACATTTAGCCCTCTTTTACTTGGAGTTTCACTAATTCCAAATGTATTAATATAGAGATGCACTGATGTTAAAATTCTGTCTGATACATTAAGCCAATAGTTATTTTCATGTTATAGCCAATAATCAGTATGTGGCCATTTATTAAAGATTTATACTAAATGAAAGATCTATTAAAGGGTTAGTTCACCCAAAAATGAAATTTCTGTAATTAAACACTCACCCTCATGTCGTCCCAAATGCGTAAGACCTTCGTTTATCTTCGGAACACAAATTAAGATATTTTTTGATGAAATCTGAGGGTTTCTTATCCACACATAGGCAGCAACATCATTGCACCTTTTTAGGTCCAGGAAGGTAGCAAAGACATTGTTAAAATAATCTACGTGACTACAGTGGTTCAACCTTAATGTTATGAAGTGGCAAGAATTGTTTTTGTGCGCAAAAACAAAAACAGGTGCAATGACACTGCTGCCTATGTGTGGTTCAGAAACCCTTGGATTTGTGTTCCGAAGATGAACGAAGGTCTTACGGGTTTGGGACAACATGAGAGTGAGTACCTAATGACAGAAATTTAATTTTTGGAAATAACCCTTTAAAAAAAAGCACTAAAAACTACATATATAAATTTTTAAATACCACAAATAAAGTTAGGCATCACATTATAATATACAGTATGAAAAAACTGATATTCATTTTGAGTTTTTAAATTTTTAGAATAGCGTTTTTAAAAATTAGCTTTAAGTGAGCGTTAGATGACGACAAAGTTAATCCAAGCATAGCAATATAGAAAATTAGCATGCACAATTTATCAGTCAGCTTGATACTGATAAAAAGTCCCCAGTATCAGCTGTTATATGGTACTGTGCATCTCTGATATTCAGTGCTGGATGGTCTGACATAAGTGGAACAAGCTAATGTTGCTGTATCATTAATTCCCAGGAGGTGGCAGAATTACAGTTTACTCCTACGTGAAGCAGCAAAGTCAAAGCTAATGAGAAGGAAACCAACTGACTAGGAACTGTTTTTACTAAGTGAATATAATCTAACTGAATATAAACATTGAAAACCAAAATACAAAAAGTGATATTTTGCATACAACACACCAATCTGTAGTGATGAAATTGCTGATGATATTAGCATGCGACTAGGGTACGATCATGTTCTGAAGATGAATGACAGCACTGTTGTATTTGTGTAGTTTTCTGTCATATCGAGTATCTCGTTAGCACCTTTGTTTGGTGCTGCAGAGGTTAGAGCAGTTGCCATGACCTGTTACTATAGCAACAGGCTCTCCCTCATCATCAGCCAGGAGCAGCAATCTCTGCGGGTTTAGGTTGTATGGATGGAGAAATACGTCTGCAGTCCTGATCAGTATGTCAGGCTTGAGGTGACTGCTGCAGATCTGTCAGTCTCACTGCAGGATACACACACCACAACAGCACTGGTAATCCCTGTCTCATCTCCCATTCACTTTCATCAACCCTCCCTCATCTGTCCATATATCTCCCAGGAGACGATGGTGATTATTCATCACGCACATATGTGCATTTTACAGACGTACACATACAGGTTGAAAATGTGCATAATCAGCTGTAATTCAATGTAAAGCAGTTGCATCAGTATAACTTTGTTTTAAAAATTGGTGGGGACAGCAGGCGTGCTGGTTATGACTTCACACATGGCTAGCTTATGAATATTAAATAGACCATGTACAAATAATTTAAAATCCAGATTTTAAATAGATCATTTATTAATATAGATTTTTCTAATCTAAAACTGAATTGATAACATTACAATTTGAAATGTCGAAATGCATTTGAACAGCAACTTCTATGGCAAATTGAATTGCTATATTTTGACATAAAACAACTTAAAAATATTTTAGAGGGAGAAATTAATCCTATTAGCCAGCTAAAGTGATTGAATAAACAACATATTTAATTTGACGTCATCCACAGCCATTGACAGTCCCTGAATTTTGTAGGTCAGTCGATAAATTTGTGTTTCATCAGTTGAATACAGTATCAAATATGGTTCTGTGGTAATATTTCTGCTTGAATGTGAGACGTTCAGGCTGATAATCAATAACCAATGAATAGAACCCAAAATAGCAGTTGTACGGATGTATGTCAAAAGCGGAATTTTGTTTTATAACTTTAATGGAAATGGTAAGGCTGCGGAAAAGCAATAGAAAGGAGTGCACATATGGAGACTGTACACAGTGTGTCATACAGCGTGAACAAAATGCTTCCTGCTGTCACTCCTCTAAAAAAAAATCCAAAAAGGTCCTTACTGTATAAGACTATGAGCAGGAGCATGCAGATCTGTCAGAATAAAGTATCCATAATGTGTTAGACAATTTTATGACAATTTTAGATGTTATTCTTAGCCTCTGTCAGTCATCACTCTTAGAGCTGCAGTTTGTTCTGATAGGGGACCAGAAGTGACACGTTATAAAATAAGAATCTATTTATAGCGAATGTTTATGACAGATAGAGTATAATAGGGCTGTTGGTTGAGAGGGATAAAGGAGGACTGGGAGGGAGAAGATGAGCGACATAAGAGAGCAGAATGTAGACTGTAGATCATATGAAGTATCACCAGCTGTGTCTAATGCTGCCTTAAGGGAAGTTTTGACTTGTGGCTTTAGAAATCGTAATTAGGATTTGGTGCAACAAATGAAGAGCAAAGCATGTGCATTAAGTGTGTAATATGTGTTTTATCATTCTTGACCCGCTTCAGAGAATAATGAAAAATGTAGTTTGATAGCACAAGACTGTTGCCTCATAAACGGTTAGATTAGAACAGTTTTTTGTCAAGCCTTTAGGCTATTTTTATGCTTTTATGCTATTAACAGTTTTTTTTTTTTTTTTTTTTTTGTCTGGTTCTCTCAATTTAAAAGTACATTAAAATGCATTTATAATTAACATGACATGAATGCAACTCTTAAATGTATAACATTTTTTCATTTCTGAATTAAAATTGATTAATGTAATATATATATATATATATAACTAATCATATTTAAGTAAAAATGTCTATCTATATATATATATATATATATTTATATAGCTTTACTCACCCTCAAGCCATCCTAGGTGTATATGACTTTCTTCTTTCTGATGAACACAATCTGAGTTATATTAATAAATATACTGACGCATCCAGGCTTTATAATGGCAGTGAACGGGACCAACGAGTTTGAAGCTCAAGAAAGTGCATCTATCCATTATAAACGTACTCCACACGGCTCCAGGGGGCTAATAAAGACTTCCTGAAGCTAAGCGATGCATTTGTAGAAGAAAAATATCCATATTTAAAAAGTTATAAAGTAGCTTCCGCCAGACCGCCTTCCGTATTCAACTTATGAAGAAAGTGTAACACCTCTCGCAGTTCAAAATGCTTATGCTACGTACACTTTCCATTTTCAACTTATGGAAAATTAAGTTAAAGGTGCTCTATGTAAGAATGACAGCTAGTGGTTGAAATGGGTACTGCAGTCCAAATTCAAAATATTGTTTGCCCCGCCCCCTCCTCCTCAGACTTGACGCTCTCGCGGGATGCCAGTTTGAAGACACGCAACAGGAGCGAGCTCAATTGACATTGGAAGGCGAGAAGACTTGCACACTGTAAGATAATTAGTTGATTTATTGATTTATGATGAGTTGATATCGCGTTTTAATATGCTCCCGTTCATAGAGATTTTTAGATAGATGCTGAGGCTTTTTAGGTCGGGTAGAATCTGCGATCTCTGACCCAGTTTGTTCGCTGGCTTCCATTGCTGCAATTCGCGGCATGTGTTTTCCGCCGACTGGCAACCCGGGGTGGCAAAATACTATTGGGTAAATTGGCAACGTGCGGTCTTGCACAGACCGAAACAAAAACAGAAATTCCGACACGGAACGCAAATTTCAAAGTAAAATAACGAGCTGTAGCAATGGTTTTCAGAGAAACGAATATGTGAACTGAACGTTTAATAAATATCTGCAAACATATTATGGTATTTTTATGCTTTAGTACAGTCAAAAACTTACATAGAGCACCTTTAAGTTGAATACGGAAGGCGGTCTGGTGGAAGCTAGATATTTTACTTTATAACTCGTTAAATATGGATATTTTTCTTACACAAACGCATCGCTTCGCTTCAGAAGGCCTTTATTAACCCCCCCAGAGCCGTGTGGAGTACACGTTTATGATGGATGGATTCACTTTCTTCAGCTTCATACCCGTTCACTGCCATTATAAAGCTTAGATGCATCAGGATATTCATTAATATAACTCCAGTTGTGTTCATCAGAAAGAAGAAAGTCATATACACCTAGGATGGCTTGAGGGTGTTTAAAGCTTGGGGTAATTTTCATTTTAAAGTGAACTAATACTTTAATGCTATTTGTATTATTTTGATGTCATAATGAAGAAAAATGTTTAATTAAAATAATGAAATTCTTGGTATGAAAGCAATCTTAAGTAGATATATTAAGCCCATTTTTATTTTTATTTTTTTTTTAATTTTTAAATATCTAGTTCTGTAATGAAACTCTAGATGGCACAGGATGATAGTTCCATAATGATTCTGCTAGCACATCATTAACTACATGGCACAGGCTGATTGGTTGCATCTGCATCCACTGAGCTTGTTAATCTTCATTTAAACATTTGGTTCAGTTTTTGCTGTAATCAAGTCTGGCAGCATGCTATCAGAGATCCTCCACCTCCCCCAGGTCCACATGTATAGATCTGCTATTGGTAATCTCATGCATGCTATCAATGTGTGTTACATGCTCACAGCAGCTTGTCTGTGTATGTATTGGCAGTAGCAAGTCTCCATATTGCTCTGCAGCATCAGAAGCAGCATACCAGCAGATCTGCCAAGACCATATACATTAATATTGTCATATATAGCACAGCATACCATGCTAGAGAGGTGTCATGATAGAAACATATTTAAAAACTGTTTAATAATGACAATAAAATGATATACAGTAAGTTTTTCAAACTCAAAATCCACATAAGTCAAGTCAGATTTATTTATATAGTGCTTTATACAATACAGATTTTCAAAGCAGCTTCACAGTAATAAACAAGAAAATAACAGTATTAATGTTGCAAAGTTCTTTAATTATGAAACAAAATACAATTTTAACTGTAAAGCAGATCTGAAGAGACAATAGTGTCAATATTCAGCTCAATTTTGTTCAGTGTTGATTTATTCAATTTAGTTCAATAACAGTGCAAAGTACATTAAATTATGCAACAAGCTTAATTCAGCTATAAGCAGCTTTACAGATTCAATAGTGTAATTAAGTCAGTTCAGTGTTGATTTAATTCAGTTCAATAACAGTGTCGGTTTTGCAGAGTTCATCAATTATGAAACAAATTTGATTCAGCTATAAAGCGGCTCTACAGAAGACAATTGTCATTACAAAGAGTACTTTTCTAAGATCTTGGAACATGACAGCCGTCTGGATGTGTCTGTGAAGGTAATCAGCTCACTAGGTTTTGACCTAAGAGCCACAGTCATCTCCATCTTCTAAAATATTACTTCAAGAAACCATTACATCTCCCTTCCACCATTTCATGATGTCTTCTTTATATTCTTGATTTTTTTTTTTTTCTTTCTATATGCCCAAACATATCAGTCAGTGAATAACTCACACAAATACAAACAAGCATGCACACACATTTTTCCTGGGGCTGCTTTACAAATATCAAGCCTGGGTAATGTGGTATGAAGCGTGTGTGAGTGATAGAGGAAGCTGACGTTGTCTGTGTGTGTGTTTCTCCTTTCCCACAGGGCCATTCTGTGCGCGCGCTCGCAGTATTTCCGAGCAATGTTGTGTGGCAGTTGGATGGAGAGTTTGCGTCAGTGTATCACTCTGCAGGGGTAGGTTTTGCAGTATAATCATCAAAATGGGACAAATCACTGCAACTCATCATCTAGCCTCTAAAGGTCTTTCACACATAGTACAAATACAAGTATCAAATATTCTGTCATGTTTAGTTTTTGTCATTATTCGAAGGTAAGGTATATGTAAAGGATAATGTACAGCAAGCCAGTCATTATATTAAACTCTTTGTAGCTCTTGCTGTTTCCTCTTTAACCAGTTCCTCTTACTATTCAAATTTATACATTTTACAACATTGCATAACATTTTATATTCACATTTTAGTTATTCTAAGTTGTGTTGGTATGAAAAGAGATGTGTTACTGTAGAGAGAGCCTTGAACATCCTGCATTTAAGATGACAAAGGGCTTTGGTTTTAGAAGATCTGTAGTTCGTACAGTACAGTATATTGTCACTTTTGATAATGTTTTGGATTGAACCTGTGGCCCTTGTGCTTGCAGTCCATGTCCTTTAAAAATCCAGACTCTCTGTGTTAAGTTAATAGGTCATGTGTGTGATCTGACATGTCGCAGAGTTCAGCGTGAGTTCTCAGTCAGACCTTCTACCTGAGGAGAATATTCCAGCCTACCAACAATCAATTATTCATTGCTCAGTCTGTGTCTGGGAAAACCAGGATACTGTGTGTAGTGTTTCATGTCAGGCAGTTCAATCCATGATGTGTATCAAAATTAGACTTTTGTGGATTTTAGTCCATGTGTGAAATCAGAGCTGATTTATCCTAAAACCACATTTAGCTTTTACTGTATATGGTCAAAACACAATATTGAGAAGAATAAAATACTTGATGCTGATTTTTCTGAGCTCTGTGACACAATTTATGGAAATGTAAGGGCTTTTTTATTTTATTAATTTTGATAGTTCACTATTGCCTTCTTCATCAGAAGATCTACATCTTTGGATCTTTTTCTGATAGTTTGAACTCTGATTCTGGCTGTTCTACAAGTGTAGGTGAAGATGTAGGTGGTGCCAATGATTGAATCTAAAGTGTCTTGGTTTTGCCAGGCTGTTACATAAACTAAATATGTCCACCCCAACTTTGTTTTATAATAGAAATGATTTCAACACAGAACTGAAAATTGTGTTCTGCAAATAATTTCATGGGTTCTTTAACAGCAAATTTTCAAAAACACATATTGGTAACACTTTATAATAATAATAATTTTTTATAATTAAAAAAAAAAAAAAAAAAAAACTATATTAGTTAACATAAGTACTTTTGCAGCATTTATTAATCTTAGATAATGTTAAATTTCACATCACATTTTTTGTTAAACTTTGTTAGATGAATACTATAAAAAAATGTTAGCATTAAGTAATGTTAACATAATGTAAATGCATTAAAGTTCAGTAAGTGATTTCTTAGAAACACTGTTGATATTTGAAAATCGACACCCACCCAAACAAACACACCCCTACTCAAAAGACACAAACCCCTTCCTTCAGCCACCACCCAAAAATGAACACGGTATGCAACACAGGCAACGACTAAAGCCCTGTTTACACTAGTGTGTTTTCTTTTTAAAACGCATAACTTTTGCTACGGTTATGCCTGGTGTCTACACTAATCCGGAGTTTTCGCCCCCTGAAAATGGACACTTTTGGAAACGCTGTAGACCCTGTTATAGTTTGAAAACAGTGTAAACAGACCAAAATGGAGACTTTTAAAAAACAAAGGCGTGGCTGCCCACATTATGCTACCGGAACACGGCATTAACAGACCAGAGCCGTCTCTCTCAATGGCTCTGTAACAGACCAGCCTCGACGACCGTGTAAACAATAACATGGAGACGGAACTGCAAGCTTTGCTGACTTTGTTGTCCTGTGTTGTGCAGTTAAACTCTGCATTTTATAATACTGCAGCTGAGACGCAGTGGAAACGCCAGTATGGACGAGGATTGTTTTCATTTAAAAATGCTGCGTTAAAATGAAAACGCACTAGTGTAAACAGGGCCTAAGAGCTGTCAAGCGAGTATAAATGAATCAGCTGTGATTCAACAACAGCATATCTTGGTTCTGTGAAATGTAGCAAAACCAGTGTTACTGGCGTCTCAAGCAGAAACAAAGCAACCTCAGTGTCTGTTCTCTAACATTTCTCCAGTGCTGGAAAGCTTTTCCAATCATTTATAAAACTATATCCAATATTAACGTGGGTCCTAGCTTTTGCTCTTGCCTTTCTTTCCACAAATGTCCCACTTGCTCACTCTCTCCTCCTTCGTTATGAGTGTTATGGTGATCGGTAGATCGGTCCCATCCAATTTGTTTTTTGTTTTTTTCTTATTTACACAGACAGGACGATGTGCAAATACAATATATTTTTTTCAGAACAGGCATCTAGCAAATATTCACAAAATTGTTTGGGTGTTGATTTAAATTTTTAACAGCGTTTCACAGAATTCTCTTACTGTACCTTTAAGTAATGTTAACAAATGGGGCCTGTAAAGTGTTAGCCAGATATTTGAATTAAAATGGTCTTGTGGAGCTTGTAAGATGTCAAAATAATCTGAATATATGTCAGTTTTTTTTTTTTTTTTTTTTTTGTGTATCAATCAGTCTGGGTCCAGATGAGATGGAGATTCTGCTTCATTTCATGTATGGTGCCATGCTAGACTTCCCACCAGGAACAAATGTCAGGTAAACATGCTCTGTAGTGACATTTCCTCTCATCCAATGTGTTAAAAATCCAATGGCTTTGGTCAGATTTTGCAGAAATGTCAAGATGTGTGTGTGTTCATCTCTGATCTTAGTCAGGTTGTGTTAGCAGCAGACATGCTGGGCCTGGAGGGGCTAAAAGATGTGGCCGAGATGGTCCTGACTCGGGACTACTGCCGCTTTTTTCCCAAGGTAAGACCAGAAGGGCGGGTTCACGGCTTACACATTCAGTCTATTTGAGGTGAGGAGTGTAAATAGTCCTGTTAAGCAGTGAGTCTGTTGTCAGATAGTGCCAATAGTACTATCATCTTGTCGTTTATTACCCTTTAGGGACACATTATGTGATTTGTATTTGTGAGCGAGTAAAGTCTGGGCATTGGTTCAGCTTTTGTAGAGCATTTAATTTGTCAGCCAAAAGTACATGGCCCTATTCCTCTGGTGTGGCTCCAGAGGACGAATCCTCTCATTTAAGTTCCTCAGATGCGGGTGTAACATCTTTTTTTTTTTTTTTTTTTTTTCAGCTGTAGTTGTGCCATTTTTCTACTTCTCTTAGAGTAGAAGTACTGCAGCAGACTCACCCCATGTTTACACAGCAAGTGTAGATTGTCGTGAACATGCACTCTCTGATTCAAAAGGAGTAGTGGGAGGCAGAGTAAGTCAGGAAGCATTGTGTTTGACAGTCCTCTTGCAGTTTGTGAAGAGCTGTTTTGTTTGTGCTTCGAGTCTTTCATTTTCACTCCCACCTTTCAAGAATGCTTTGAGACCAGTCCAGTTTGTGTCCTTTCAGCCAGTAATTTCATCCTACTGTACACAGAGATAAAAGAGGAATGCATTCACTCCCCCACCTCTTTCAAAATAATTAGCCTCTGTTTAAGTGTAGGAAAGATTCAATGTACGCTGAGAAATTAGTTTTCCCCATAAAGAAAACAATAGTACTTTTGACAGATTTGAACTAGGACTGTCAATCAATTAAAATATGATATTTATACACTAAGGATCAAAAGTTTGGGGTTGCTAAGATTTTTTTGAAAGAAGTCTCTTAAGTTCACCAAGTCTGCCTGTATTTGATAAAAAAAAAAAAATACAGTAAAAACAGTAATACAATTTAAAATAACTGTTTCCTATTTCAGTAAAATTTATTTTATGAAAATACAGCTTTATGATAAAGCTGTATTTTCAGTATCCATTACTCCTGTCTTCAGTGTCACATTTCTGAAATCATTTTAAATGGCTGATTTGGTTCTCAAGAAATTGTTCTTATTATGTTCCTATTATTAAACAGTGCTGCTTGATATTTATGTGGAAACTGTGAAACAATTTTGTCAGGATTGATTTGATGAATAGAAATTTCAAAAGAGTAGCATTTATTTAAAATTACTTACTGCTTTAATTGTCTTTACTACTTTTAAAAGTCTTTGCTGTCACTTTTAAAGTTTGGGCCCTTGCTTAATAAATGTATTAATTTCTTCAGTTTTATTGCATTTAATGCATTCTTTTAAAAAAATATAATTATAAAATAAATAGAATTATTGCCATTTCTGATAAACATGCATAGCATTAAAGGTGCAATGTGTAAATTTTAAGAGGATCTATTGACAGAAATGCAATATACTATTTTCAGTGGTGTATAAAGACCTTACATAATGAACCGTTATGTTTTTATTACCTTAGAATGAGCCATCTCTATCTACATACACCGCGGGTCCCCTTACGTGTTAAATCGCCATTTTGCGCCAGCATGTTTCTACAGTAGCCCTAAACGGACAAACTGCTCTACAGAGCAAACGCACTTGGCTGGCTACTCTCTGCTGTCTGAGACGATGACATCTCTGTCCTGTGTTGGCCACTGTAGCTTCTCTATATTGCAATTCGCAACCTCACCACTAGATGCCGCTAAAATTTACACACTAAACCTTTAACGCATGTAGCAGACTTCTTTTCTCATCTCAAAAAACAAAAAAACAAAACAAAAATTTTTTTTTGTGTATTTCACGGATATGCATGCAAATGCAATATATAGTGTAATGAGAATAATTCAATAAAATAACATTGCTCGCACTTAAATCTTACATCCGCAAACAGTTAACACCTAATTCGATAATTAGGTCCATAATTCAGTGGTCCAGACTTTAATGCATTTGATTCTATTTTACAAATTGTATATTTCTACTTTTTGCTTACTACATGTGTCAAGATGCAGTTTTTCTCTGGTTTTCACATTGACATTTTTGTGATTTACAGTGATTCACTCGTGGGTGTTTTTTTTTTTTTTTATCTTGTTGAGCTTTAATGACCATGCAATTTCATCTTACAAATATTATCAATGGCTTTAATTTCCCTCTTATTATGTATGAATTATAAATAACCCTTAAAGATATATTTTTCAATTATTTACTAATAATCAGGTGCTTTGAGTAATTTCTGAACAAATAATCTGTGTTTGCCAAAGTTTGCAATTTGTAGCTTTCAGGTAGTTGTTCAGATTAATACCGTGTCTACACCGGAATGCGAGAAAAGACAATGGAACCCATTATAATCAGGGATGTTGTCTACACTGGATGCAGCGCAACACGAGCGACAAATCTCCGACAGTAAACTGATGCCTCATTCTATTTATGACGTACTGACACAAAGGACAAATGCTTTGCAATGGGCAAAGTAGTAGACAGCTTTTAGCTGTTGCGACGCGAGCGACAACGGCCGCGTCCGGTGTAGACATGGTGTAAGAGTGATTTCAGTTGTATAAAATAGAATTAAACACACAAGTTCAGGCAGCTACACTATATACTGTAAATTAGGGTTCCAGGCTATTGATCCACTAAAGTGTGTGAGATGAGGTGTGAATATCAAGAGTCAGTCCCTTTTCTCATTTTTTGCAGCATGTTGATGGAGTTCAGAGATCCATACTGGAGTGCCTCGCCATTACCCACTCTATTGGCCTGCATGATCTCTACTGCTCCTGTGTGAGGTGAGGCATTTTCTGCACTTCTATGGATGCTACTGCTTTTAATAATGGTTTTGAAATGACTTTTCTGATTGTACTGCCCCATTAGAGTTCTTGCCTCCATCTACTGCCATATGCGTATACTGTACAGTGCAAATGAATCACTAAATAATAAATGACTAAATAAATCAATAAATAATACGTGTTCCAAAATGCTCTCTATTTCTGAGATTATGCTTCTGTCCAAATGTGGATGCAATCAGTTTTGCAGATATTTACTCAACATTTAAAACAAACCAATTTTTTAGGTCTTTTCACATCAAATGTTAATATTTGGCAAAATTTTTCAGCAAAAATAAATAAATAAATAATATATATATATATATAGAATTTGCATCAAAAGAGTAAAGTTTTATCTTTGGTGAGTGGGTGGATTTTGTTGTCAAACAATATACAGAAGATTATTTTGCCAACTGCCATTAAATATCAAAAGACAAATAATCTTGAATATAGACAGACATAGAGCTACTGTTGTCTTTGAACACCAGACCATTCTGCAAACATTCATACTTTTCTCCTATGTTCAAAAGTTTGCTCCATCAAAAAATGTTCACTACATCTTTAACGTTTACACATTTGCCTTTGCATCAAATACTTTTAATAGTTGATAATTAAATAATTAATAATAAGTCACAATTTATTGATTTTTATTTATTTTTTGGTCGTTAACACATACAGTTAACTTATAAGAAAAGAAAAATGTGCTAGACACCAAGCAGATTTATATAGTGCTGTTTACTCACACAAAATCATTTCTGTTTTTCTCAATACATCAAAACATACAGTGTGAAAAAAAACTGTGAAAACCAGCAAAAATTTAATTTTACAAAAACTTTTCCCAGCACTTTATGGACATCTTTACCAAGTGTGAATTAAATTAATCACTTTAAAGCATTAAAATTTGAACTTTTTTGTGGGGTTTCTTCACAAAAGTAAATATTATTGCCGTGACTTATATAGCTGACATTAGGCAAGAGTCTTGAGCTCGTTTGCTTGTCTTGCATCCTATATTTCTCTAGCAGAGCTGTTTGTGATAGTCGGATGGCAAACCAGCTCACTCTGTTTTGTACCAACAAGTATTGGCTTCACTCTTGGTATATTAGACTGTTCATCAACAATTTGTTCGTTTCACATTTGGTGTGAAAGAACCTCTAGGCAGTGCAAAAAGATTGATTTGAAAGAAAAATCTTTCCATCTTTAGATTGTGGTGGCCATGAAAAAAATATCTCTAATAAAATCGTTCCTCTTTGATTTTACTCTAATTTTGTACTGGTAACACAGATAGATGGAAAAATTAATAACTAGATGTCCATAGATTCTTTGATTGACAACATGAATAGCAGAAAAAATGAAATCTTCGACCTTTAATCATTTCGTCCATCACCATTACTTAATTACTCAACTCTGTCATTTAATTCTCTTTGCTTTAAACTCAGTGCACTGCGGTAAACCAGCTCAGAGAGGCGTGTGAATGTAGGTCGGGATTTTTCCAGTGCCTCAGAGATAGAAAGAGAGAGACTGTGTGCGTGTGTGTTGTTTCTCTGATGTTTTGCCTCTGCCTCGGCTGCGGGTAGGAGGGTGAAGAGTCACGCATCAGGATGAGAGGCTCTCAGTACAGCATCAGTGATCTGATGGTACAAGACCAGCGCAGCACTGCTGCTTTCAGTTCAGAGCCAGTCCAGCACCAGCTGAACCTACTGTCCTTGTTACTAACCTAGATCATTGGGATATTCAATCCAAAAATTATTTTGTTAAACAACACGTATGATTGGCATGAATATTTATCAGAATATTCGGGCTGCTCTTTTCTATACTGACACAAAATTATGCTGATAAACTCCAAAAAAGAGAAAAAGACAATAAAAGTAATATGGAAATAGTACATATGACTTGTGCACTCTATACCAAGTCTTTTAAAGCTATACAATAGCTTTGTCAGAGGAACATAATGAAACTAAAGTTGTTTTTTACTGATAACCTTGGCACTACTACTAGTATTTTGTCCTTATTGCAGCCTGACAGAATAAATAACTTCTGTACTTTGGTTGAATGGAAAGGAGCAGACTGAACATTCTTCAAAACATTGCTTGTGTTCCACAAAAGAAAAAGAAAAAAGAAAAACTACATGTTTGAAATGACACAAAAGTGGGTAAATTATGAATTTTCTTTTGGGTGAAGTGATTTTTTTTTTTTAAGTTAGTGGCCAAAACTGCATGTCAGCAGTAATAGATAGGAAATAATTTTTGAATTGCTTATTTGTACTTTGATTTAAAAGCAAGAATGAAAACCGCGTATACTCATGGATATGTGTTTCAATCCATAGATGGGTAGCTGAGCATTTCGTGAAGTGCTGGTCAGAAAGGAATTTTGTCCTCCTCCCTCCAGAACTACAGAGAGATTGCCTTAATGCTGTCACCAAAAACATGGTGTGTAAAATATGTTTTCTATTTTGGTGGGGATTTAGCTTTGACTTTGTTTTTATATTGAGCTAATAAAATTTTCTATCCCCTAATCCTACTGTAAAACTATTTCTCACAGACAATTCACTGTCTTTCTTCTTTGGTCTGCAACTTATAGTACAATAAGACATTGATGAGATGAGCTGTGGCCTCTGTTTTGAGGATGGCCATTGACTAAAGAGCAATTATAGGTCTTGATTGAGTGGCTGTGCGTGTGTGTGCGTGCGTGTGCGTGTGTGCGAGCGTGTGCGTGTGTGCGTGTGTGCGTGTGTGTGTGTGTTAAAGCCACAAACAGCTCATTAACTTCATCTGGAGTCTGGCAGTCCCCTAAATTTCTCTCACGTACACACACACACACACACACACACACACACACACACACACACACACACACACACACACACAGACAGACTCAGACCTTCAGCAGCTGCACTCAGCCAAGTGTAGTTGTATAACATTGGGTTTTCCCCCTCCTGACTTCCAGACTTGATGTAAACCACTGCTGAAGCATATTGAATTACACTAGGAAATTTGCAGTCACTAACAGTGCGGCCACTGTGTCATAGGAAGATGGATCTATGGATGAGACAGTGTGTTTATGATTTTCAGACGGTGCAGAGTGTGGTATCTGTGCTGTGTGGCAGCGAGCAGCTGATTGGCAGCCTGCCGGAGGTGAAATGGGCCAAGCAGGTGCTGAGTCTGGCCAGCGAACTGCAAGAGGAGTGTCTGCAGATGATTGTCACACACCTGCCCCAGGTCACGCACACCGCTGCCTTCCACGATTTCCGAAGGGTACGACCAGTCGATGATGTTTAGACATAAGATATAAGATGTCTTGTCAGCTATGACTGTAAGACGTGTACTGTTTCAGAGAGAGGAGTTCACACGTGACCCCACTCTACTGAGGAAGGTGTGCGTAGCTGTGCGGGAGGGTGTTACTGTGGAGAACTGCTGTGACCTCTTTACTGCTGTGAATCGGCTGAGTGGTGACCCGAGTGAGCTAGACATTATCACCGAAGACCAAGTCAATCAGGAGGAACTAGAGGTAAACAAAACAGGACACTAAAAGCCAGCATTTCATTACAGCTCATTTAGTAAGTGAATCATTTATTTAAACTGATCTTAACAGAGCCTTTTATTCAATTAATGCAATAATTTTTCAGTTTATCACATTAATTTAGTGTGATTTATATTTATTTTAATAGTAAAATGTTTATATTAATTATAAAAAGCAATAAATTACACTGATGAGCCAAAACATTATGACCAGTCACAGGTGAAGAGAATATCATTGTTCATTTAACAGGGCCACACAATTTGTTCTCATAATCAATGTGTTGGATGCAGGAGAAATGGGCAGAACTAAAGATCTGAGTGACTTTGGCAAAGGCCAGATTGTTATGGCAAGGTGACTGGGTCAGAATATTTCTGAAATAGCAAGGCTTGTGGGTTGCTCCTGGTCAGCAGTGCTTAGAATTTACCAACAGTGTTCCGAGGAGAGACAAACCACAAACCAGTGACAGGGTGTTGGACACCCAAAGCTCATCGATGCACGAGGGCGACAAAGGCGATCCGGTCTGGTCCAAGCCAGCAGAAGGTCTACTGTGGCACAAGTCATGCTAAATTTTAGTGATGGTTATGTGAAGAATGTGTCACAACACAAAGTGCTTTGCACTCTGCTGCGTATGGGGCTGCATAGCCGCAGACCAATTCGAGTGCCTATGATGAACACTGTCCACCATCGAAAGCACATACATATTGCCCTGGCCTCCAAATTCTGCAGATCTCAATTCAGTTAAGCATCTGTGGAATGTGCTAGACCAACAAGGCAGTTCCACCTCACTACCTACAGGACTTGAAGGATCTGCTGCTAACGTCTTGGTGCCAGATACCACAAGAAACCTTTAGGGTTCTTGTAGAGTCCAATCCTCAGTAGGTCGCCGCTGTTTTGGCTGCATGTGGAGGACCAACAGCATATTAGGCAGGTGGTCATAATTTTTTGGCTCATCAGTGTATATTATAATAATAATAATTATATTATAATATTTCTCCATCGGACTTTAAGCTTGCAGTCAGTACTACTACTTTAGGCTCTCACCTCGGCAAAACACATTCTATGATTATTGTGATTTCTTCTTTTTATTATACATTCTTATTAACAAAATAACACATGGATATTGAGACAGTATTTTACATACATACATAATTACAATTCATCTTGTATGGATTTGTATATACAAAGATGTTTACTTCTGGATTTACTTCTGGAATTACAGTATGTACGTATGCTGTTACTTCTAGAATCTCTCTTCCAATTGAAACAAGATATTCAAAGTATAGTGGCACTTCTGTCCATTGCATGTTACATACTAGAATTGTGTTTAGATGTTTGGATTAAAGTTGTTGTAAAAGTAAGAGGGATTTGTGACGTTGACTGAAAAGAACAGCCATTTCAGTCATTAAGTGGAATAACCTGCAGTAATGCATTAAA
The DNA here is from genome assembly GCF_019924925.1 of Ctenopharyngodon idella. NCBI lineage: Eukaryota > Metazoa > Chordata > Actinopteri > Cypriniformes > Xenocyprididae > Ctenopharyngodon > Ctenopharyngodon idella. The sequence goes on along the minus strand of NC_067225.1, from coordinate 15,759,251 downwards.
AAGTACATTATGATTTCATGTTTATTTTAATATTTTAACCGAAGCCTTGTTGTAGTTATTAAAATACTTGATGAATAGATTCCCTGTGCTTCATCAAGCATGCCTGCAGCAGTGGTCTTCTGAGCACATCTTGTGTGTTTAATGGCACTTGTACGAAGTGCTTCATTTGATCCTGGGATTTAAACTCACTATAATGTACGTGACCAGGCCTGGGCCGGATTACAGTAAAGTGACACTACAAATAGAAAAGGTCATAGTAAACAACCCCATCTCTCATGCTCATGGTCTCTCTCTGTCATTTTATCTTTTTCTTTATTTCTCTCTGCCCATTTCTGTCACTTCCTGTCTCTTTGTGAGTTAATTCACATCCCAGGGGAAATGGCAGAATGGATTAGTCTGAGAAAGACCAAGAGTCATGGGTGTGGCCATGTCTAATCTGGTTCTATGCCCATTATAGAGGAAAGCAGGGAGGAGAAATGAATTGCGGATGGAAAGGCTGAGGCAGGATCTGAAAAATACAGAGGTTCTTATTTTTAATGAACATTCGATGCAGAAGGCGTGAACACAAGCCTCTGCTAGTGACATCATCCATTTAGCCGGAGAGGATCCTGTTAACGGTAGAGGGAGGCAACGGCAATCGTTGCCAAGACAACCAGCCTTTGAAGCAGCTGCTGATTCGCTCCTCTTCTCCTGCTGTTGTATGCACCCTCCCTCCTTCTCTCTCTCTCTTTTTCTCTGTCTCGCTCACCCTCTCTCACTCATTCTGTCCCTCTGGTAGCCATTCAGGCGTGAGCTGTGTTTGCTGCGCACGAGGCTCTGGACCTTCCTGTTTCAGTCCTTCTTTGCAGTGCGGCACACACAAGGATGGGACACTCTACACCCCAGATATCGCGAAAAAATACTTGCAGGTAAGGAGAGGAATGAGAAAAGGTAAGAATTTAACAATAGCAAAAGAAAGAGGAATGGAAAGTAAATGTGAATAATGTCAGAAAGAGAGTACAGTATAAATTAGAGGAGAGAGAAAAACATAAGAAATGAACAGCTTTCTGTAGATGCTCCGTATTCAGAACCAGGCAGCAGTAAGAATGCGCTTGTGTGGAGGAGGAGGAGGGGGGTGTTTTTTTTTTTTTTTTTTTTATGATCCAGTGCAGTGATGAAGAGCCCTCTTTTGCATGGATAGTAGGAAGCCAGTGCTGATGAGAGAAACCCTGCTGGATATCCTCCAGCTCCTGTCAGTCCATCAACAGCCATCAGAACGAATCTTTTTAATATGCTCCTGTGATGCTTTGACCATCGAGGGCCTGAATACTCCCAAACACCTCAAAACATTATTTCCAGAGGGGCTGGGGAATGGGGTCCATAATTAGATACAATGGGTTTTGTGTTGTTCTATTCTTCAAGTGGAAACATATATGCTTGTGCATAAATTATGCATTGCTTTAGGTGTCAAGATCGTGACTACATTCTGCTTTCTAAAGATTCCCCTACATATGCAAATGTGGTGCCTCCTTTGCAAAGCATTCGCTGTGCAACAACAAACACAAACACTCAAGCCGCATTCCTTCACAGGAGATCTTTGATCCATGATTTGAATTGTTTTCTGGTGTGACAGCAGTGAAATCAGAGCTCAGTTGTATTGCTGGGAAGAAAGCCTAGATCTTTCATTTTTTTATTATGATATTAAGGATGCTTTAGATTAGCTGTGAGGTGATCAAAGGCTAGATCTGCGCTGTCTCTATCTGAGATGGTGTAGGAAATCAGTGGCTCTCTGCAGATCTGAACTGCCACTTTTACTGATTGGGGTTGTGACTGATTGTAAGTGTGTAAGTATGTGTGCATGTTTGGCAAATGTTGATTATGCAGGAGTGGATGTTCTAATTAAACTGAAGCTGTCTGTAATCTAAAATTATTTTTTATTTTCTTCCTCCCTCCACCAACCCTCTCAGCTGCTCTTGATAAAGGAGACTGCAGACAGCTTGGAAAAAAACCTGTGCTCACCAGCTCTCAGGTAATCTTTTATTCTTTTACATATTTTGGTAACACTAAGAAATGTTTGGCTATAGAGAGATAAATTGGCCCAAGTTGATTAATCAGCCAATGTTTCATCATTTACTGTAACTATAACAATCCTATTTGCTTCCTTTTAAATTGTACTGTGTAATAATTTGCATTATTTCAGCCAACCTGCTTTCTAGATATGTGTCCGCATCAGCCATTAAAAAACAATATCTACTTTATATTGACCACTTGAAATAATGTGACTTACAGGCATAGGCTCTGCTGTGAGTTCTGATTTTGTAAGGTTTTCTTTTACTGAAAGACAAGCTGACTGAACTGACATTAAATGGGTGTTAGATGAATGCTATTTTGTCACAGCAATCTTTAAGGTTGATTCAGGGAATGTGTGCTGTAGAATTACTGATCCTGAAAGCAGTTGGATTACCTGTGAAAATTATGTTCTTTAAAAGGAGGTGAATACCTGTTTAATTTTTTAACCTTGTTATTGAGCAATAAAAATAAATTATATGTATATATGACCTAAGTGAGATGGATACAAAGACCTTGGGCTAAGGAAATAGCTGTCCTTTAGTTATGATTTTCTTTGACTTGCAAGAATATGCTTTTTAGCCTTTAATCCAAAAATCATGGTATAGTGCTTTGTTCTTATATGTCTGAGATTACAGTCAAATGGGTTGCTGATCTGATTAATATTGTGCAAAGCCATCATAGTCATTCTCTCTCCATATCTCTCACTGCAACAGAAACCTACAAAATGCCTCTCGGGCACTTCATCTCCATGTGATAGCCCTACTCATCGTCCCATTAAGGTATCACAGGGTCTACGTGCTTCCCCTGCAAGATCTGTAGCTGCAGCATCAGGCACCATGAAGTCTGATGCTCTAGGGCCAACAGCTCACATGGTTCCTTCTGGGAAAACAAAATCTAGCAACAACACCTCTCTTAGAAGCAAGAATGATAAAGTTAAGCCAACTCACACGCCAGCTAAAACCAAGACTACATCTACTGTTAAACCAGTGTTGAATGGCACTGCTAGTGGTGCTCCACGGGAAAATTCCACCACTTTAGGTGCCCGTGGTTCACCTACAGGGAAGACGGTGCTGGACAGGAAGCCAAACCCAGGAGCAAGGCCAAAGTCTTCCTCTGCTGGATCTGATCTCTCAACAGGCCAGGCTAAAGGTGGAAAAGTGCTGAAGAACACAATGTCAGGGAAAGATCTGCCTCAGGAATCAGCCAGCAATGTTCAGATTACTCCATCTAACTCTGGCAGCACCTCACCAGACAACAGCACTGGGAGTCCACGCAACAATGGCCACAGTACACCAACAGGTGAATTTACCTAGATTAATCACTATCTTCACACCACACATATCACTTAATGATACTCTACTTCTTCTCGAAGCTAGTCCCTTGTTTTACCATGAAGAGTGGAGGCTTCCAGCAAAGCCAGAGCTAGTAAAACTGTCTGAGCAGAAAATCAGACCTGAAAACAGCTCTATAATTAGCAAGACAGAGCTTTAGGTCCATGGAAGTCAAGAAGCTATCCTTAGTTCTCAGATTAGCCCCTGATATTGGAGATTACCCCCTATTGTTTACTCTTCTGTCCCCTTAAGTAAAAGCTACAGTATGTATGTGTGCTTCCGAGTTTTAATAAAAGTTCGAAAATTAGAACGGGAAAGGAAGGATAGAGAGAGAAGGAATGTACTAATGTTCTGAATCTTGAAATCCAGAGGTAAAAATATAGGTATCTCTCCACTTTTCCTTGCTCATTAGCTGGTGTTTGCCTGGTACTGACTTCTCTGAGTCAGAGTCTGTGCTCAGCAGAGTAGGTTTTAGCGGGGTATGCCAGAGTTAGCTTGTCATTAAGCTGCTTAGCACTTCTAAAATTGTACATGCCTGTTACCTTGCTCACAGTTCTTAAGGAATGTAGGTTTAGATAGCACAGAGATGCTGCAGGATATACCAGTTTACTACGAGGTACTACAAATATCACAGCTTAATACATTTTCTTGAGTAGACCATGTTGAGAACAGGATTGTGATGAATAATGCTCTGTTTAATTAGATTAATATGCTATACACACAAATGTTTTATATGATTTACTTGGAATTGTTATTTAAAAAAAAAAAAATTGTTGTGTTATTATAAAGACTGAATAATCCTTTTACATTGTAGGTCTCAGGTCAAAACTTCAAGCCAAGGCAACAACAAAATCTCCTTTGACCAAACCTGCCCAAAAGCCAGACACTGAAAAGACTAGCAGGTGAGTTTTTTTTATGAATGCAACCAGCCTGTGATCCTCACACTTTTTTTACTATCTCTACTTTCTTCCAGTTGATAGTCAATCTTTGGTCTTTCATTGTGTTGCTACAGCCCCACTAATAAATCAAGCAAGACTAAACCTACCACAACTAGCCGTGCAGTACCTGCAATTCCTGCATCCCGCTCAGATCCAAAGAGCAAGAGCACTGTGTCATGCCTTTCAGAGAACCATGGTAAGAAACAGTCAGGCTTCAGAATGAATATAATTGTAAACTCTTATTAACAGTAATGAGTTTAAGTCTTTCCTGTTTCCTCTTTTAAACAGCTTCGTCTAGACCTGGCTCAGCCCTTAGCTCTAAAAAGCCTGCCTCCCCTAGGAAAGAGGTAGAGAAAGATATATCCAAACCTTCAGCTATTAAGAAGACAACAAAGGCCATCTCTGAGTCAAAGCCGAGCATCAAAGCTTCCACGTCTTCCTCTAAGCAGTCACTTACTACCCCAAACAAAACAGGACCTAAACAGAAGGCTCCAGAAACACTACCAACAAAATCATCTCTAAAATCCTCAGGGGCAGTCAAAAACTCAACTCCTGCTGGCTCTAAAAAGCCAGGCACTGCTGTAAAAGATTCAACATCTAGCCCCAAACACTTAAAAAAGGTCACTCAGCAGAATCCAGCTTCTACCGAAGGTAAGACAAGAAGCAAGGAAGTGGTTGCATCTTGTCTAGAGAGTTCCAAAGTTCCTATGTCCCTGGAGCAGCATTCACTAGTCAGCCCGGCTACACTAGACCAGCCAGAAGTGGTTCCCAAGGGTGTACCAGCACCTTCCGCTAAGGTTCATGATATAGAGAAAAGCAGTGATCCAGTGAATAAATTACATGGCACAGAGGTGAAGACTCAGTCAGTAACTCCGGACATGCATACTTATACTTCCGGACAGAGTGAGATGAGTGGGAGTAAACTGGCCACAGACAATGCCATTCCACCCCATACCACTGGATCAGACCGGGGCCTCAATTCCATGAACTCCTCAAAGGACTCAGATCTCCCTCCTGATACACCTTGCAGTCTAGGGAGCATTGAGACACCCCTAGAGGACTCGTGGAATGGGCTTCATCCCCAAGTTAGCCCAGAGTCAGAGACTGGCAGTGCCACTACTTCTTCTGATGACATAAAGCCACGGTCGGAGGATTATGATGCTGGAGGCTCACAGGATGATGACTGTTGCTCTCATGAGCGTGGCGTTTCAAAGTGTGGGACCATGCGTTGCCCTGACTTTCTAGGCCGCAGCAGCAGTGACACCAGCACACCTGAGGAGCTCAAGATGTACGAGAGTGGGGCTGGACTACGTGTGGAGGTACGGCTCAGAGGACGGGAGGCAGAGACTACAAGTGAAGAAGAAGTAGGGCGTCAAAGACCACGATCGTGGATTAGAAAGGATGAAGTGCCAGTGGAGGAGGAACCTTGTGAAATGGATTCCGCATTAAAAAACTTGAAGAGTGTACAGGACCACCAACTTTTCTCCACTGAGGAAGAAGAGGAGGAGGAGGAAGAAGAGGAAGAGACTGAAGATGAAAGATCAGAAGTTGAGGTGCTACCAAGAGGAATGGCTCCCCCACTTAACGAGCCATCTCCACAATTCCAAGGTATTGTCAACCTTGCATTTGAAGACCCTGCGGACCAAGAGAATGAGCAACCAGAGTACCAGTCAGCTTCTAACTTCCGCCGCTCTGTTTTGCTCTCGGTGGATGAGTGTGAGGAGCTTGGATGCGAAGAAGGAAGCGCCCAGACTCCGACACACCAGTCAGGTGATGTCTTCGACAGTGAACCTCAAAATTCTCAGATAGACTGCTGCTCCCAGCAATCCACAAGCACAGTGAGAGGAAACCATATCTCTAACCACCAAGAAAATGAAAGGGAGTCCAAACCTGCGGTATTCCTGACAGAGGTCCGGGGATCTCCACAGGAGGATTGTGTATATAATCAATCAGATGCCCCTGTGCAAGACAAAGACACCAGTGACGTTCCTGCTCAGGAGCGCCCTAGTCACCTGGACCTCCGGCTGACAGAACAGTATGGCAATCTCCAGGCCAAACATATAGACAGCAGAAAAGCTGACCTGCGGCTAGACTTACCTGAGCCGCAGCTGAATGCGAGCTCACCTGCACACTCTCCAGCAGGTAATGTATAATGTTAGAGCCCATCCCCCCTGACTGCAGTCTCAGAAAAATCCACTCAGTTTCCCATCCTGACACATTCAACTCAAATATTCAGACAATTCTTTTTCAATGGGGTAAATCCTGATTTCATTGATTTAGATAGTAGCACACTACTGCCTCTCTTTTTCCCTTCATTTTATCATCTTCTTTAAATGTCTATTGTTTGCTAATACTTCAGTAAGATATATACACAACTAAACTGCCTTCTCTTAGGCACTATAGTAACTCAACAAACAAGTTTACAAGCTTAATTTTTACAGTAAAATATCTATATGTGTGTGGTGTAGTATGCTGAGTCAGGCCATCTCTTATGTGGTATGGCTGGGCAATCTCAGTTGTACTAGTGCACTTAATATATAGGCACCCAAATCCCTAGTAATTTTTGTTTGTTTGTCATTATCCATACTGAACAGTAAGCTTCTTCCTCTCAGGCCAAGTCCTTTATATATTGACTTTTCCATAAGAGATCTTTATGCAAAAGACAAGCACCATGTGACTTGGCCTTCAAATATATACATATATATGCACAAACATACAGTGAGCTAAGCTTCCTTTTAATACTGCACATAAAGGACCACACCTTATACAGAGGCCATGATTTTTTGAATGTGTTAGATCTAGATGTTTTTTTTATACTCAGTATTGATGTTGAGTGTTGTTGTCTTTTCAAGACTCTGTCTGTTTAGTCATCCAAACCAGGGAATCTTGCATGCTAATACTAGGCTTTGTTATTGATTTTATTAATTTATGAAATCCCATTTATGTTTGTATCCATCCTTGCGTGTTTGTTTTTTCTTTTATTTTTCATTCACAATATATCACACCATTTGTAGTTCTGTATAGGTAACCATTTTCTCAACTCTAGATTTTTACGTTATAGATTTCATTTTTTTTTCTCCAATGTATTTCTGTAGAATTAATAGTTTTTTTTCTGTATGTTTCTAGAAAAATATCTTCAAGGTCCTCCTTGTGTCTCTCTTTTTTCACACTTGTATCATGATTCTAATCACTGTTAATGGTTTTGCTCGAGTTTTATCTTTACAAGAAGCATATCTTGAGTTTGCCAAGTAAAGCAATAAACACTCTTTTGCCAGCATGTCCCTCATATTTTCAGTGTAGCTTTAAGTTAAAACTTAAGAAACAAACTGAAAAGCTCTAGTGCTTGCTTACGTTTCAGTGTGTATATTTAAGAGAAAAAAAAAGCTCAGTTTGATCAGAACTAGAGAATTCATATCTTTTGTGTGTGAACAAAACATAAGTTATGCTGGAGATACAGCGGCTGGCAAAAACATGCCTTTTACTGTTATAGCACTTGTGAACAAAAGAGACACATTCAGTGTAGATTTTCCTCTGTGCATCACCTTTATGGCAGCTGTCCATCCTTATCCTAAATTCAGAAGTTGTTCCATGGATAACATGGAAACTTCATGGAAAGTCAAGAGTTGCTCCATGGAAAACTTTGGATTTGCACATCTGCTTAATTGTAATGCATGTGTCATTTAATCAAATCTTGATTAATGACAATAAAAAGTGATTACTGCCTAAGACAGAATATATTTTTTCATCTATTTAGTCTTTAAAAGGATTCGTATTTCAAGCTTGTCTTAACTGCATCATGAAGGACACAGTTGCACTAGGGGTGATTCTGTTCATCATGTGGAGCTAGAAACAACGCATGTCTTCAAGAAAATTCCTGCTTTTTTTTTTTTTTAAAGCCCACATACGGATAAAACACTTGGTCATTGTGCAGTATTGTCAATTATTTTTAGGGGACATTGATGGTTGTGACACATTGGATCAAACCTGCACACATGACCGGCGGTCGTCTAAAGCCCTGTCCCCCATTTTCGAGATGGACCTGGGAGAAGCCATCGAACAAAGCATGGATGCAGACAGGAGCAATGATCCCCAACAAGAGGAGTCACATTGGGATGGTAAAGGAGTAGAGACAGGGGATGTTAAAGAGGAAGTGGGCAATGAAGACAGTAAGTTTGCAGAGAAAGACTGGAGTCTGCTTCGACAGCTACTGTCTGACCAAGAGTCAAATCTGGGCATCATAAACTCAGTCCCAGAGGATTTAAACCTTGCACAGTACCTTATCAAGCAGACGCTGTCCTTGTCTCGAGACTGCTTGAATGAACAGGACTACTTGTATCATGAAAAGGACACATTTAAGCGCTGGGCTGAGCTTATTTCTCCACTGGAGGACTCTACTACCAGCATCACTGTGACCAGCTTCTCCCCTGAGGATGCTGCCTCTCCACAGGGCGAGTGGACCATCGTGGAGCTGGAAACACATCACTGATGGCGTTCTGGACTTGAATACAACCAATGTTTTGATCGGACTATTTGGATTACTGCATCTTTTCCTCCTTTCCGTGCTTATTTGTTTTGGGGAGAAGGACAAATCAGTTGCAGCTTAAGCGTCAATTTGTACTCATCGTACAGGTACTATATGAAGGACTGGAATAATGACCTCAGTGCAGTTATTTTGCATGTGGGCAATTTTCTAAGTTATATTGTTTACTTGATGGGTGTTGCTTGAATCTTTGTAGAATACCAAAAATGCATTTTCTTGTTGCTCTTTTTGTCTCTGAATGACGCTTCTAAAATGTTTTGAACAGAGTGTAGAGAGTATGTAAGTGGTTCTGGTTTACATTTGTTGTATTTAAAACAATAAAAACCGTGATGTTTGAATTTTGTTGCTTTTTTCTTTTAAAGGTAATAGATTGATGCATTTTTAAAAAATTACTTTCATCTGCCTGTATATTTTTGAATATAAATCAATAATTTCGTCTATTTAAATGGTAAAAAAAAAAAGCAAAAAATCAAGTAAATTAGACCCATTAAAAGCTGTGATTACACATACATCTTGATTATATCCAATCATTAAAAGAGTATGGCGATGATATTTTGTGTTTTGGGTTATATGATTTAATAAAGCAATAAGCCCCAAGAAGCCATGGTTTACAGTGAATTTATAACAGTTAAGGGACGTTGTTACCCTAAAACCCCTTAGCTGTTATAAATTCACAGCTTCACAGGCTTATTGCTTTTATAAAATGGTTACCACACAATACAAATATTAAAGCCAACAAATATGTATCAATGCAACTTTCATGAAGTAAAATCATTAAAAGGCTTCCTTCCGCTGGAAAATAATAGTCCCTGACCGTGAGCAGCAACAGAAGTTACATTTGTTACGCAATTAGATGGCGGCATAGTAAAAACATCAACAAGGTACTTTCAACAGGCCAAAACGGACGGGTTAAATACAACTATAGTGATATATATCTGTATTATATAATATATGTTGCCTTAATAAAAAAATGTTCATGAACTTAAGCATTGCGTGATACTATTTCAAAGTGATTTCCATCATTTTTACAAATAATAAATTGTATTTACCTGTGAAAACAAACCTGGAAAGAGACGTGAGGCTTTGAGGAGAAAAACGAGAGATTCTTCGTGCATTCCAGTGAACTATTAATGGGATATATCGTAAATTATATCGGGAGAACAGACCACAAATGTGCAGTATATGTTGTCCTTTTTCATACTATTACAGTGGTATGCAAAGGGACAAAAGAAAATAATCACGATAGAAGTCTTACGTTATTCTCATGATGTCTGAAAATAAAGCATGAGAGAAAAAATTGACAGCTCATTCAGTCAAACTGACGGATAAGCTTTATTTGTAGGGCAACCTTATGATTTGAAACGATTCGTTTCAGTCTTTTTAAAAGGAAGTTCCCCAAACCGGAAGTTCAACCCATAATTCGAAACGCAGGAGGCTAGTCAGGAATAAGGTGGATAGAGGGTATGCACATAACGTCACTGTCGACCGTTATGACTGCGGTTACGCCCACTGAGTGGCAGCATTGGTTTTCAGCGTGACTGCCGCGAAAAACACACAAAACACATCCAAAACGGGAAAGAGCTTTGTAACTGACTGTACAAATAGCTTTGACACAAAATCTGAGGTATATTTTTACAGACTGCTGAAAGCTACAGAAAAAAAGAAGCAAATAGGTCGCTACAATTCAGAGAAACAGCTGGACTCCAGGCGAAGAAACATGTTTTGCAGTTATCATTTCGTGTGAAAATGTTGGATTTTGGGGTAAAGTCATACCCTACCCTATATTGTATTGTTATATATTGTGTTGACAAGTCATCAATTAAATATTTACCATCTTATATTCTGCATAATTGGGTGTTTTTAAATAAACACTGACAAAAACTATACAAGTTTTAGGACTGGACGATATGACGAAATATATAACATTGATATAAGTGATCACTCCGATTTAGACCTACCTATATTGTATTTATATAAAGCGTTCACAGGCCGATTTGCTTTGTATTTCCCCGGCGTCGAAATCAGGCACATATAAATGTCAGGAAAAACGATTTCTGGCTGCATGTCAATATCCATGGATTAGGTTTCCTTGACATGTCATAAGGAAAACTTTCGAGCCCAACCTTTAGTGTAATCGTTTGTTTTACTCGCGTTTTCGCAGTTTCCCCTATTAAATCCAGTCATGCAGCAGGTTCTTTTGCCACTCAGTCCAGCTGAGGGAGAGCGTTCCGGCGGGAAAGTGACGTCTATGCATACGTTGCTAAGAATGGTTGCTAAGACACTCAGTGGCGCAGCGATACATGTAATCATGTAATGCGGTCAGCTGTATGTTTTCGGGAATTTTACAACGGCTTCGAACGCGGCTTAACCAATCAGAAACAAGGGCCGGAACTATCTGTTTTATAATGTATTAACCCATTTTATATATATATATATATAATTATTATTATTATTATTAGCCTACACAATTTATTAAATCAAAAATAAATTGTACCAACTTTATTTGAAATAGTTGGAAGTCTGCAGTTTCATTATTCTGTGACATCAAATAAAAGCAGGACTTAAAACAGCCTACCTAGATGATTTGGATTTGACTAACAAAAGTAGGCTAACTGACATTTCAGTTGTGCTACACTTACATTACCCTTACTACAGAGACCTTCATCCAACAATGTTTCAAAACCATACCTTATCACTTCAAGCATGAAAATAGCATTCAAGGCCTGTGTATTTCTGTCTCTCTTCAGGACACTGTGGACTTGGAGGACAAAAAAGTTACCCATGCTATAAATGTTCTCCACTGCTTAGATTAGCTGAGTGTGATAGATGAAGCGCTGAAGGGAAAATCATTGTGTTCTTGCAGAGGAAAAGGAAAAGTGTCTTTAGGAAAATACAATAAGCAAGCACTTAAGAGCAGAGCAGGCCATCCATAAAAATGCTGCTGCTCCAAGAGGTGTACAGTATTATAAGCTTTTCCCCCCTATCAACAGCTCCAAAGCTTTTTGAATAGATATCATTTTTACAGGCTAATCTTTAAGTTCACTGAAATGAGTGTGGGAAAGCGTGCAATTCTTATTCACTTCATTTGTAACAGAAAGGAGGACCACGTCAGCTAAAAATCTGGGCCAGGGTGACAATAAACGAAACATCAAACAGGTTCTGCGACTACACAAACTAATTACTCACAACATAATCAGGTCAGCGTGACAAGGAGAGTGAGAGTTTCTGGAATGTCTCCTAACGAATTTGTGTTAATGTGCTTTTGTCTGGATGTGCATACATTTGATTCAAAGCCAAACACTGCTGGAGAAACTGGACCAGGTTCAGGCAGATCCTGACTGTGCACCGCAAATAGACACAAACTAAGAAGGTCTATGCCTGCAGAAAACTATAATGTTAGCATTCTTATTTATTTCTTATTCACTGTTTCAACTGGCGGAGGATATTATATTTATTATATTATAGTATAGTATAGTATAATTTCAAACATTTAATGTTTTAAACGGGTTCATTTTATAATTAACATTAAAATTACCCTGTGATATGCTTGTGGTGGTCTTATCTATCTTTGTCTCCACCTAGTGGAGGTATACACTACTGACAGTTCAAGAGGAAGACCACAATAATGGCAGCCTGTGACAGATAGTTTGAGAAAAATGCTCTGATAATGGAAAAAATCCATGTGCTTAACCAAAATCTGTAATGACTCAAAACAAAGTTATTACATGGATCCATGGAGACCTTCCCATGTAATTTTGCAAGGTACTTTTTAGAAGAATATCCCATGTTAAAAATGCTTTTGATGGGAAAAGCATAGATTATTAACAGTGGACTGAGTGTAAAAACTGGGTGTTCATACCACTGATTGTATAACAATAGAATTAGAAGTGTCACTCAAACTTTTTATGTATTATTTTCCCCTGAAAGAACTTACACTTATGATGTAATGTAATGTAATGACACCTCCCTAATATGATAATGAGACACAGCTCATTAGCAACCGCAACCACAAGCAACTGAGGAGGCTGATAGTGCAAGTTACTTAATCTCCATCTCATCCGTTCTCTTATAAAGCACAGTAATCCTCTTTAGGACTGTGACACCCGCTGCCGTTCGGCTAAACTCATCTGTCTTTTTAATTGCAAGTGAAGTTTCTAAAGTCCGCATTGTTTCGCTGTCAGGAGGAATTTAGTCTGAAGCAGATGGAATGAAGATGTAGCGAAGGTCGGGCCTGCAGCAGCTGCAGTCTAGAGCTGAAGAAGAATAAAGTGGACATCCTTATTTATTCCTCATTTCCTGTGAGAGAAATAGTCACTTTCCTTTAGAAAGTTCAGAAAATGCCATAATAATAAACCAGCCCATAAAGCATTCAAGTTCTTTCAAAGAGTCATTTCACTTTTCAGCTGTGATGTTGGCAAGAATGAGAAATTACCAAGTGTGTTAGGTGCAATGGAGAGACTTTCATATTTCGGACAGTTTAGATTGGTCAGTGTAAATGTAAAACTCCAAGATGATATATTTGCCTTGAACTTTTTTTTTTCACCTTTTTTTTTTCTATGAGTTTACAACACCTTAAAATGTTTTGCCTTGTATGTCAAGCTACTTTTAACTAGAACTTGATATAACAATATCAAAGCAAATAAAGGCAGCTTTTTACACTAAAGCACACGCCTGAGGCCCTGAGTCTAAATTTGCCTATTTTTCTTTAATCAGTAGATCTTATTTGTGATAGCACAATACTCCCAGTGTTCAGATGTAAAGTCAAGTGTGGGATCAGTGGGTGTGACAAAGCACACATACACAATTGTAGTTCATATTAGAAACAGAAACCCAGAATAACCCACAGTTCTGGCAGGCCTGAAATAATTTGACTATTTTATATGCGCATATTTTAAATACACACACACACACACACACACACACACACACATATATATATATATATATATATATATATATATATACAGTCAAACCAAAATGTATTCAGACACCTTGAACATTTTATTCATTAATACAGTTTATTCACTATAGTTAAAAATAATAAAAAGGTAATAAAATATGACAAGATCTCAGAGTTAAACTGTCAGAAAAAAAATTAATGTTAATAATGTCAGATAACTCATAATCAAAACATGGTCAGGTCAAATTTTTGGTTCCAAATTTTTATCAATTTTACTGGTAGTCCACTGTATGAAGAATTTTTGGGTATAATATGTCACAGTTTATTTTGCTATCCTCACTTAAAAATATATCAAAAATATCTGGATAATTTTTGGTTTTACAGTATATACTGTATATTGTGTGTGTGTGTGTGTGTGTGTGTGTGTGTGTGTTTTAATAAGAGTATTAAATATCAAATGTTTAATAAAATTACTTTTTAATTATTTTTTTCATTCATTTATTTGTATATAAATAATTTATTTTAAATTATTTTGGATACAAATATAGTTTTTAAATGAATGAGGTCACAGGTAAAACCCAACATTGTTTACATTTTGTTGGATTTATATTTTCAGTTTTTATTTGAATTTTAGTGTAAGTTTTAGTAATTTTGATTTCTGCTTTTTGTCATTTATATTGTTTCTATATAGCTTTAATTAATTTTAGTTTCAGTATTAGTACTTCATCTTATTTATTTCAGTTAGTTGGCAACATGTCTAATTTTCATTCAAGTTTTCAACTAATATTTGTATTTTATTTTATTTTATTTCAGCTTTATTTCAATTACTGAAAATTGTTTAAGTTTCAGCTAACAATAACAACGCTGACTACTTGACACCTCAGTAAGTAAACACAACTTTTACATTCACATTACCAAAAGTATGGCAGAACTCCATAATCTAAAGATCCCTGAATCATATACTTATTAAACTGTAATATTCACCAGTTACTTAACATAATTAAGCCTGTAAAGTGCTCATGCTGTCCCAGATACTGAAACTCCTGTCCCAGCATGTGAGGAGGACACCCATCCTTTGTCTCCTGCTGACCATAGCAACAGTGTTCGTGATTCATCACAAGACTGTTTTATTACTAAGTGACTACACTGTCCTCAATAAGAACTAGAACATGGAAGGAAGCACTCTTGACAGAGCCAGGGCTTCTTTGATAAATAGCCCATGGTAACTTAAGACCATTTATTTTTTGTACTTATTGACATGAAAAGCTGCTGTGCTCTGTGCTGTGGTACTATCGGGTAGAAGAGAGTCTTAAAGTCCTTAAGTGTGTTCAGATTTTCATAAATTATGTGAGAGACACACCTGCACTGTAAACATTTTAAAATCCTCATATGATTATCTTTGGGAACCTATATGTGAGAGATTTAAAAACAGACAAAGGGCCTGATTTTGTTGATCCTGGAACAACATTCCTGTCTGAAAATTTATTCCCAACCTTTAAACCTATGTAACCCTACCCATAAGTTCTCCCTACAATCAGAAGCAAATGATGACACTGATGTAGAAGCACCTAACACTGGTTGTAAGCCTAAACTTGACATAAACTGTAAACTTGTCCCTTAAATCTAATTGGTTGATTGGAATTTTGTTCCAAGATCAACAAAGATGTTGATCCAGGAACATGTTGCACTTGGTGAAATCAGGTTCTGCATCTGACAGCACTTACCTAGAGTTTATGATCAATAAACTGTAGAAGAAGAAATGTGTTCGAAAGTAGATGGAGAAGTGCAGTGCAAGTGAGTCTCTCACATCACATGTCAATCATTGCCTCCTGGTATTGTATAAAAATGATATTTAACAGGAGCATTTATTGACCAAAAGTGTTTTTAAAGTTGAGTTCCCCAGAATACCTAGCTGTGTTGTCCATCGGTGCGTGAAGTGTAAAAGGCCGTGTTGCTGAAGGCTGTGAATCAGGCTGGTCTCATGACTGCCACGACTCTCTATTCACTCTTTGTTTGTTTGCCTGCAGGCTAAATTTGCTCTCGATAACAAGTATAAAAGAACACCATCTTCTCATTCTTATCAAAAAGAATACTTACAGTTACAGAACTGCTGCGGATGATACAGAAGACTTGGGAAAATAGGCAAGCATTAGAAAAAAATGCCATGGGAAACTATCACAGGAAACAAAATGACAGGGTGTTTGGTTGAACACCATTGTCTTTCTTGAATTATTTTGTGCAAAGTAGCAGGGAAATCAGGCTTAGTATAGGTAAAAAATTATTCCATCTGGAGTCTTTATACTAGCATTCTAGAGTTTGACTGTGTGCTGCTTTTGTACACTGGCCACTAACAGAGAGGATGAGTAAGTGTAAGAAAGAGCTGAGTGAGAGAGAGAAAGAACGGTTGCTCATCCGCAGGGCCAGCGGAGCCAACGCCTCTCAGCTGGCTCATATGGAGAAGATGCTACAAGAAACCAAAGGCCTGCTGGAGAAGAAGACAGAAACGGATTCAGAAAGCAAAGCCTGTGGTGACACTATGGGTATGTATATTTTAACTATCTGTAACATTTTACAATAAGGTTCATTAGTTAACTACATTAGTTAACATGAACTAATGCAAGTGAGTCTCTCACATCACATGTCAATCATTGCCTCCTGCACTTCTACAGCATTTATTAATCTTTGTTAAAGGGTTAGTTCACCCAAAAATGAAAATAATGTCATTTATTACTCACCCTCATAAGACCTTCGTTCATCTTCGGAACGCAAATTAAGATATTTTTGTTGAAATCCGATGGCTCAGTGAGGCCTGCATAGCCAGCAATGACATTTCCTTTCTCAAGATCCATTAATGTACTAAAAACATATTTAAATCAGTTCATGTGAGTACAGTGGTTCAAAATTAATATTATAAAGAAAAAAAAAACCCAAAATAACGACTTATATAGTGATGGCCGATTTCAAAACATGAAGCTTCGGAGCGTTATGGAATCAGCGTGTCGAATCAGCGGTTCGGAGCGCCAAAGTCACATGATTTCAGTAGTTTGGCGAATCATGATTCGACATGCTGATTCATAACGCTCCGAAGCTTCATTAAGCAGTGCCTTACGGGTGTGGAACAGCATGAGGGTGAGTAATAAATGACATTATTTTCATTTTTGGGTGAACTAACCCTTTAATGTTAATTTCAATTTTTCCTAATACAATTATTAAAATCAAAAGTTGTATTTGTTAACATTAGCTAATGGGCTGTGAACTAACATGAACAAAATAATGAACTGCTGTATTTTTATTAACGAACTTTAACAAAGATTAACAAATACAGTTACAAATCTATTGTGGTTAGTTCATGTTAGTTAATACATTAACTAATGTTAACAAATGAACCTTATTGTTAAGTGTTACTGAACTATCTTCAAATGTAATGCCTGTGAATGTGAGCCTTGCATTACTAAGTCAAAATAATGTAACTGCAAAAAGTACTTTGCACTTTGTTTTTTCTTGTTTTACAGTATAAATATCTAGACATCCTTAAAACAAGATACATTTTCTTGGTATATATGTATAAGCAATTAATTAAAAATATAGCCTATATATCAAAATAATACACTACATACAAAAATCATTTTCCACTAGAAATATCTAAACATTCTTAAAGGTGCAATGTGTAAATTTTAGGAGGATCTATTGACAGAAATGCATTATAATATACATAACTATGTTTTCAGTGGTGTATAAAGACGTTACATAATGAACTGTTATGTTTTTGTTACCTTAGAATGAGCCATTTCTGTCTACATACACCGCGGGTCCCCTTACATGTTAAATCGCCATTTTGCGGCAGCATGTTTCTACAGTAACCCTAAACGCGATTGCTTGACTAGCTTCTCTCTGCTGTCTCAGACAACAACATTTTTGTCCTGTGTTGGCCACCGTAGCTTCTCTACATTGCAATTCGCAACCTCACCGCTAGATGCCGCTAAAATTTACACACTGCACCTTTAAAACAAGATTTGCCCTGCTTTCCATTCGGAAGGGCTCATCCCTATGCCCTAATCCCTTCAAAGGGTTTACCCTCCGGAGTGAGAGCTTTGAAGGGATGAAAAGTGTAGGGGTCAAAAAAACTCTTTTTTTGGAATGCACTTCTGCGTCATCTTAACGAGACAGTAAGGGAGGCGCCTTCGTCTTTTTCCCCTGGTTTACTCTTTGTATTAGTATGCATTCATTTACTGTAGTAACATTATAAGCTACTGCCAGTCTTTTACGTTAAATATAATGTATATTATGTCTATGAATTTTAAACATTTGAATTGACTGTTAAAGGTACCTGTAAAGCATTTTTGTTGAAGTACAATGTCATTTTGACCATAATAATGTACCAAATCTAACTCGTATAAATATTAAAGTAGTATAGAAAAATACTATACATGCATTTCTAGGTAAAATCGAACTCCGAGCCTCCTGTACCTTTTCTGTGACGTCAAACAACTTCCCAAAGGATCATGGGGGCCCGAAGTGTCCATCAGTTGTTCCCTTCGAAATCCTTCATTCCGAAGGGCCCTTTGAAGTGGCCAGTTTTGAGCACTTCGGTTTGGAACGACCCTTCAATATGGCGGCCATGATTGTTTTCACTCCGAAGTGCTCTTCGGAGGGCGATATATCCCGTTTGGAACGCACCGAAAATTTCAACATTGTAAAATAATCAGACTTACTTTCAGAAAATATATCTTGAATTCATTGTTCTTACCCAAGTGAATTTTTTTCCTCTCTTTTTAAACATAAAACTTTTAAACACAATGTGTTTTAAACATTTTTTTTAAATACAATTTTTAATACCCAGCTAACAGGGAACATTCTCACAAGGTTCTCTCAAAGTTATAAACAAACATTCTTCCAGTAATGTAAATAGAATGTTTGTTAAAACTTATTTTTTTTTATTGTTCTTAAAACATTAGCACAAAAACATTGTTCATGAAACTTTTTCTCCTAAAACGTTGTATCTGGATGGACATTTAACATTTTTAAAATGGTACTACTTGTTTCAAAATGTTCTGAGATCGTGTAAACGATCCTCCTTAATGTTTGCAAAATGATAAAATGGAATGTTACATTAATTTCTGTATAACCAAGAAAAAACTTTTTAAATTTTAAAGTCATGAAACAGAAGTTGCAATAGTCTTTTCTTCTCTATTAATGACGTGTATATGAAATGTATGGAATTGTTTGGATTGTTGTTGCTTGCTATTGCTGCAATCTCATTTGAGTGACAGGTTGTCCCGCCCTTGCTCCAGTAAACACGTCATCAGAGAAGAGATGTTGTTGCAAGTGGGAGGGATAGTTATTACGAGGATTAAAAGGACACATGAACTAAAAAAAATAAATAAATAATGATGTGCACGAATAAATCATTTATAATAAATACTGTAATATTACATTAAAAAAGATTTGTCCATTTTGATTTCGTGGTGACTTTAATAAACTGGACATTTTGAATGTTTAGAGACCATAAAATGTTATAGGAAAACGCTCTCAGAACTCTTATAAAGGCTATATTTCATGATTTTCAGTCTGACTTGTGTTTTTGCTCTGGTCTTAGTGTCTGATCTGGAGCAGAAGGTCCAGCGCAGCAAGCGAGACCGTCGTAACTCCCTCCATCGCACACAGCTGCTGGAGAGTCAGATGAAGACGGTTCGCGGTGAGCTTGTGGGCACGCTGGACCACCTGGAGGAACTGCGCAACATATTGCGACGCTCACAGCAGAAATCAGAAGAGCGAGAAGCAGCCATGCAAAAACTTGCTGCAGGCCTGAGGTGAGGCAACAGCTGTCCACCTTCAGTTCATGGGTTACCACAACTCTCATCGTGAAGACTTGAGACACCACTGTTCATCTGAAATATTTGTTTGACTGCACATCCAGAATGTCATCATTTTTCACATTGGCTCACACATTCCTGTGCAACCAGATGCTGTTGTAATATCTCTGGTAAATAATTAAAGCATGCCACAGTTATTTAAAGGGCATGTGTTTACCCTCCAAAGATAGACAGTTTCTGAAGTGTGTGTCTGGTAGCATCCTGTTTTTATTTCCTGTTTTCACTGAAATGCAACCTTAAACCACAATTTACAATTTAAGTATATAGACATCCACTTAATGCCCTGTTAACTTGTGAAATAAAATTCACACCCTGTCATATTTGACATGTTGTGGTGCCAATTTACCATGTGTGTGATGGCTTCAGGCAAGTGTTTTTTTTTTTTTTTTTTTTTTTTTTTTACATCTTCACAGGATTTGTTTTGTAAAACAAAACAGATTGTGTACAATGTCTTAGCTTTGAGTTGCTTTATATGTGGTATAAGGAAAGTGTCAAATGAGTCCAGCATTTCTTGATATATATAGTCACCTATATTCATAGCTGCTTTTGCCTTTTTATTTTTTATAAGGTTTATTTCTGTGAACTTTTACATGATCTGCAATATTACAGTAGCCTACGTGCTTTTTCAACATTATTTTTAATCACCAATTCAGTAATGTAGGTACACTTTAAAGATTGTGTGTGTTTATGATTTTATTCATTAAAATATTGATATGTCCTCTAGGTTGTACTTTATGAAAAGAAAACAGAAACTTTATATCCATTTCAGTTGTGGATTTCCTCCCCTTATATCCTAAAGATCACTTTTTCATGTTGCTTTGAGGAGGTTTAGTATAAGATTCAATCCTAAATCTACTTTTCAGATCCTCTGCTTTGACTGAAGTTCTCTCATACTTCGTGACCTCATTCCCCTCTTGGTAGCGAGATATAACACCACCGACTGACCTGTCCTCACTTCACCTTGTGTTGAAAGGTTAATGGTACCTTTCCACATAGGGAAATGTACTTTTTGTAAAATATGTTTAAAATCTAGTACACTCATGTGTAATGAAGTTGCCAGTCATTGCTTTAGACATCAGTGGCTTAATACATTTTGCATAGAGCAGGCAACCTCATGGGGGTTGACATGTTGAGACCAGCAGAATACCAATTATGCCACGTTCCAGGCAACCCGTAACCCGTATTTTTCCAACCTTCTACCCATGAAAGTGCACTAGAATGGCAGTCAAACCCATGACTTCCCACCCATGAACTCGTACTAGAACGATGTACTCCCAGTTCCGCGCTCTGACGTCACATAGCCCGCGAAACAACAGTGGCAGCCCCTACAGATGTGTTGTTTATGCAAGTGCACAGTAAAATAACATAAAATAAAAGGTATAACAGCTTCTCTTGCCTTATGCGCCGTTTTTCCTCCTCCGTTTCCCTCAAATAAGCAAGGAGTAAGCACCTTTGGCGATAGAAATAATTGTGATTGAGCATAAGCCCCGTACGGTCCGTCATGCTGGTTTGTTTACACTCAGGCAGTTTGGCGTGACTTGCCTGGAATGCTACAAGTCGTGAATCGTGGTTTGAAGTTGTGACTTACGGGCTCAAAAACCTGCCTGGAACGCAATATTAATCTCAGAGGTTTCTTGTGACTAAACACCTTTGCTCGTGGACTGAATTACTCTTGGTTGACTTTGAAAAGTGCATTTCGACAATGGTGTTATTTGAAAACTGCTGCTTTTGCATGATACATCCACACCACTAGGTGTCAGTATACATACAAGTAGATTGCCATATCTCTCCGGGCAATGAAAACAAAAAAATTGCTGAGTGTACCATTAAGGCAAGATTACTTTATCACATATGGCCCGGTTTTACAGACAGGGCGTAGCCTAAACCAGGATTAGGGCATTTAAGTAGCTTTTAAAAACGTTTAAAAACATTATTGATGTGCATCTTGAGACAATGGCACTGATATATTTTAACATATGTCAGTGCAAGTTACATTCAGTTAAAACAGCTCAAACATGCATTTTAGTCTAGGACTAGCTTAAGCCTTGTCTGTGAAACCGGGCGATGGGACAGGATTTACAGACAGGGCTTAGACAAAGACTACAGATATAGAAAGACGGTTCGCTCCTATTAGCTATGAATAGCAGAAACTGCAATGCGCAATATGGGGAAATAAGTCCCGCCTTCTAAGTAAAAGAGCCAATCGCTGATTGATAAAGTCGTTGCGTCACTGCAGCTGCCGTTTGAAGCTCCGGTTCCCATAGAAACCTGAGAATCGCGATTATGACTGCACATGAATATTGGCTTGTCTAGCCTGAAAAATAAGCTTTTTTTAACGCTATCTGAGCAAAAGAAAAAAAAAAAATTATGGGACAGTTTTTTTTTGTACCTACAGAAAACATTTTCTTGTAGTGTATTAACTCTTTCCCACCAGCGAAATAATAAAAAAAAAAGTTGTCAGCCACCGCCAACATTTTTATAATTTTCAGAAAAATTTAATGGCCCCCAGAATATTTTGTTGTACGAATATCTTCACATGCAATATATCAAAAGAAAGAACAGATTTTTATTTCATAAAAAAAGCAACATTTTGAACAAAAAGCTGAGAAAATCGTGTTTTCCCAAAGCATAAACAATGCTTTTATCGCTTGTTTCTGCTCCTTTTTTGCCTGTTTTGATCGGGAGATTATTTACTCTTTTAGAAAATGCGTAATAGCATCCCCTACCGTATAACAGTGGAGGAACTGTTGTCTCATAAATGACGGAAAATTATGTCAAACAGATACCAAACAGATCTCGCCCCCCTTTTACTACCATACTAGGAAAAACAAATACTATGGTAGTCAATGGGGGGCGAGATCTGTTTGGTTACTAACATATCTTCCAAATATCTTCTTTTGTGTTGAGCAGAAGAAAGAAATTCATACAGGTTTGGAAGTACTTGAGGGTGAGTAAATGATGACAGAATTTTCATTTTTGGGTGAACTATCCCTTTAAGTATTGATGTCATTACAAGACATTTTCTTGTAGAGACATCAATAAAGCCCTATGAAATACTGAACACTCTCTTATGACACGAGAATTATTAATTAATGGAGTTTTTGAGCTGGAGCTGGCAAAACTGTACCCAGAAAGTGAGCTTTTAAATCAAATAAGAAAAATGGGTACAAAAATAAGAGCAATTCAAGGCATCAAGAGAGCAAGACTCAACAGTTCTAAGTTATGTTTATTTATTTAGTTTTTTAAATTGTTGAAAATTTGCATACAGTTAGACAGGGTCTAAGTAATCTATATCTAATCTAATCTAAGTAATACTATAATCTTCTGGGCTATATAAATTGAATCTTTAGTATTACATAAATTGCATTATGCCTATTTCAGGTTTCTTCCCTCTCTGGCAGGTCATTATGAATCTCAGAATATCAATTTATCTGTTAGCTGATAAGCATCAACAGTACAGAACTCTGGATGGCCTGTGAGTGAATATCATCAATAATATTCTTAATATATACTAAAATCTCAGGTGCTTTATCCAAACCAAACTCTCTAATTACATTATAAACCCTCTCAGGTCACTGCTCAGAGAATGGAATATTACAATACTGGAGACTGTAGAACTTGGGTCATTCTCAGGTAACGTGCCACTTGTGCCCATTTATTTTATTTTTATTATTTTGTAATTAAAATGGTGATGAAAGCAAATAGTCTGATACAACAAACATTTAAAAAAATATTTATTAGTGTGTGATCCATTCACACCTTTATTAAATGTGTGAATGGATCCTTACAGAAGAGTCTCAATTGCAAATCTGTCTACAGTATATGTTTTTAAACCAACTTCAAAGAAGAAAAAAAAAATGTATGGGTTTAATAATTTATTTTAATGTGCTACTCATACCACGGTCTCCCTAAAATGTTTTATGGTCATCATTGTCATAATAATGTTATGAGTACTTGTTTTTCATGTGGTATAATGTGTCTTATAGTGTGGATTAAGATCAAGAGTTGGATCTATTGCTAAAAACAGAGGATGAAAAAAATGTGTAAATCACCTTGTCTTGTAGATTTAAGAGTGAGATGAAACATTTGAAAGAGACCTGCAAACAATGAATGCAAAAAATGAGAGATAAAAAAAAAGACTATTTAGAAACACACTCATCCAAAACCACCACACTATCAACAGCATCAGACACCACTATTCATGCTGATACATGTTCAAAACTATGCAGGAAACTTTCAGGGATTTTTTACCTATATTGTAAAAGAATTTTCAGTGGAAGTGTAAATATATCTGATATGCAACACTGTAGTGCACGTATGAGATGTGTGTATTTTTATTTGCTGTATTTAATGTGAATGTGCTGAAGGACTCAGATTGAGTGTATATGGTCTAAGTGTCCATTTTTTATTGTGTTATAAGTTTGTTAAGAAACATAGTCCTATCTTTAAGCACAATTAAGTAGCATTTTATTTTATTGTTATATTATGTGCAAGTACACTTTTAAGATTTGAAGTACAAGTGTACATTCAAAACATATTTTAGTGCACTTGTTTTTCACAAGGGTGGCCCTAATCCAATCTACATACATAAAGGGTATCAGACTCATTAAAGGTAGGGTAGGCAATATTTTTTACTTTTTGTTATACTGGTTGAAACTGTCTTAACATCCTGATAGCAATCAATAATAGAAGTGGT
Source organism: Ctenopharyngodon idella (assembly GCF_019924925.1). NCBI lineage: Eukaryota > Metazoa > Chordata > Actinopteri > Cypriniformes > Xenocyprididae > Ctenopharyngodon > Ctenopharyngodon idella. Next base: position 15,734,924 of record NC_067225.1, on the reverse strand, counting down.
CTTAATATAAAAAAAAGTGCATATATCTTCTGTGGAAGTCTCATGACCAAAAAATGTTCATCCAATCATTGCATTCAGTCCGAATACAACGATAGGATGTCCTACCTGCCTGTCAACCTGTATTTCCATACCTCCGCACACCCTGCTTGCGCGATCATCAGCAAACAGCACCATCTTTTACAGTTCCTCCTGAACCAAAACAACAAGCTTATGCTGCGTTCTTTGCGTGTCTTTGGAGAGTGCTCTGAAGGGAGCGGTTGGGATCTTATGTTTTCAAAGCTAGCTTGCTATTGCTAGCCTCTCCAAAGTTGCCTACTCTACCTTTAAAAGGATAGTTCACCCAAAAATGAAAATTGTCCCATGATTTACTCACCCTAAAGCCATCCTAGGTGTATATGACTATCTTCTTTCAGACGAACACAATCGGAGATATATTTAAAAATATCCTTAGTCTTTCAAGGTTTATAATGGTTGTGAATGGGAACCCAAATTTAAAAAAAAAAAAAAATCCATCCATCCATAAAAAAATTAATCCATACGACTCCAGAGGGTTACTAAAGGCCTTTTGAAGTGAAGGGATGCGTTCTTGTAAGAAAAATATCCATATTTAAAACTTTATAAATTCAAATAACTAGCTTCCAGCGGAAGACCATACGCAGAATGCGCAAGTTGACTTGCGGCAAATGAGTAATCACGATGTATGATGCATGGTGTAGGAGTATTGTAAGCTTAGACGCCTATTTGTTCAAACAAATAGGGCTGTGCAACAAACTCAAGCTCCTCTTCTCTTATATCGAAATCCTCCAATATTTCTCTTTAAAATTTCCCATTTTAGACTTCTAATTCGTGATCGGTGTTTTGTTTTGCTCTCTCCTCTGCGCCTGCGCGTGCGTCATTGTGTCATTGCGCAGGGTCATAGGGTGCTCTTCCACCCAAATCGACACGCGTACGGTGTCGAGTATGCGTACGGTCGTTCGCCGGAAGCTAGTTATTTGAATTTATAAAGTTTTAAATATGGATATTTTTTATATGGATTCATTTTTTATGGATGGATGCATTTTTTGTTTTTGTTTTAAAATTTGGGTTCCCATTCACAACCATTATAAACCTTGGAGGACTAAGGATATTTTTAAATATATCTCCGATTGTGTTCGTCTGAAAGAAGATAGTCATATACACCTAGGATGGTTTGAGGGTGAGTAAATCATGGCATCATTTTCATTTTTGGGTGAACTATCCTTTTAACTTCTCTGAAAAAGCAAAAATACACAGATGACTATTTTTTGGACATATGATTCTTTATAAATATAGGCATATAGTATATCCAAAACATATTAAGCCACACTTAAAAATGTATCTCCCAGTTTCACAGACAAGGCTTAAGCCTAGTCCCAGACTAAAATACATGTCTGAGCTGTTTTAACTGAAAGCAACTTGCACTGGCATATCTTAAAATATGTCAGTGCCATTGTTTTGTCTCAAGATGCACAGCAGTAACATTTTTTTTTCAAAGGCACTTTTATAAAAGATACTTAAATGCCCTAATTGAAAAAAGGCCTAATTCTGGCTTAATCTAAGCCCTGTCTGTGAAACCGGGCCTATGAATGCCATGCATTAGATAACAACCTTTCCAAGTATAATATTTTAAAAAAGATAGCACAAGCACACATTTCAAGCAAATAAAAATTATAGCTATATTATTCAAACATCTTTTAAGTTAACAACACTTCTGCTATAGGCCACATGTGTCCTACTTCATACATCCACTAAAATGACTTTAGGCCAGTTAGGTAAATGTTGCAAAAAATGGCTAAGAATGGTTAGATCTGATCATATCTTTGCAAATACCACTTGGTTATATATTTTGCATTCATATACAGTACGTAAGTGGGGGCTTAAGTGTCTAAATGTTTTTTGGAGCCAGTGTATGAGCATGTTTATTGTTTGACTTTGTAATTTCTACTTATAGTCAGGACACAGAATGACTGTGAAGAGGTTCTAAATGACCAAGACAACTTTAAATTTTAGATCTAAGACATTTTGGTTATGTGACTTCATATGATCACAATCAGGCCATTGTTGCATGTTTTCTTCAAATTAGACATACAATTGTTTTTTAGCAGTCCAAGAAAAGAGATGTAGTGCTCTCCTAGGAACACAGGACTATAAGTAGCCTTTTGCCAGCCCTGTTGATAACTGTTTACATTAAGTTAGGATGGTTTGCTTTGTCATAAACAGACTGCAATGCATTATAATAGTTAAATTCTTCACAGATGTTTTATGAAATATCTTGGTCAAAGAGTGAGTACATTCTTGTTTTGTTGACAGAAAACCTGATAAATAACCAATTAGGCTTCCTGTACTAGTGAACAAAAATATTATTTTACTGTCACAGAAGTTTTCCGTTTCTAGTCAGAGCTGACTGAAGTGTATTATCTGTTCACACATGTTCGAATGGTGGTCATGTGGGTAAGATGTGGCATAGCGCTACCCTCCTGCCATGAAGTCTGGTGGAATTAGTATGGCTGTTCCGTAAGATCCGAGAAGTCAGCAACAGGAAATGAAAGTGCTGGAGCATCTGTTGGCCATTCCACACACGTGTTGCTCCCAAATCTCTTTGATATCCACATTCACAAGGGCACAGAGCACTTGAATACTGTACAGGTTAACCGTTATTTATTTGGCCCGATATAGGGAGGGTCATTGCTGTCTCGTATTTGAGTTAAACTTTTCTTTTACATTACATCAAATCCCGCAGTGGCAGTTTGAAATATTTGTGGGGTTTTTTTTTTTTTCTTTTTTTTTGGAAGAAGGTTTGGGAAAGGGAGCCAGGGTAAATTTCCATTGGCCCAGGAACAAATCTAGAGCTGCAGAGAGAATAAACGTTCTCTTCGGGGATTCACATCCAATCCTTCAATGAAATTGGACATTTAGTCACAGGCCAGTTTGTGAAATATTGATCTGAAACTGGTACAACTACCAAGATTTTAGATTATTTTGAAATAGCATCCATTAGACTTTGTTTGGAATTGTTGGATAATCGTATAAAACCTGATTCATCCACATTCCTGATGGCACACTCTGCTCACACTCCTCTGGTCTGAAGACAATAGCATTACATCCCTGTCTTTTGTTGCATGTAGGCACTGAAGCACAGTTTTGTATTTGTGAATATGCGCGTGAAATCGGTTTGTGTATGTTTCGATAACTGGAGTGTGTTACTGATCACTTCAGGAGATGTGTGTGTGTGTCAGTGTCTGAGAGTGTATACATACACATGTGTGCAAGCATGTGTACAGGTATGTATTTCTGTGTGTGCGTGATGTAAGGGCGTGTGTGTTTAAAGGGCAGACAATAGCAGAAAATGCTGAGGTTGCAGTGAGGGGCTTAGGGATTCTGCAGCCCTCCCGCCAGTGGTTAGTCATGAGAGGGTCCATGCAGGTGCACTCATTCCTCTGCCAAACAGCCATGTGAAAAGTGCCGAAAAAACAGGACAGATGCAGATACACCAAATCAGTTATTGCCATAGAGTGGGATCCACAAGTCCAAAAGTCTGAAGCCACATTAAAAATCTGGGATTCAATATCAAATTTAGATCTGGAAATAAAAAGAATGGGTTTGATTCACTAATAACTGTGTAGATTATTCATATTTACTGTATACAAAAAGGAGAGCTTCTAATGAAAACTGCCTAATACATGATACGTTAACAACATTAGTGTTGTCACTATACTGGAGTTTCTAACTTTGATACAATACCTTGATAAACATATTTTTCAATACCACAGTGGAAAAGTACAGCAACATTAGGGACAATCGCGAAAATGTTCATACAGAGATATCACACACAAATTTGTTTGTATGTGTGGTTAGTGAATGTTTCTACTGTACAGTTATTATTAAGAGATATTAATAATAATATTCTGCATTGGTTATATATATATATATATATATATATATAATTAAAATATGAGGTAACACTTTACAGCAGGGTTCCTCAAATCCAGCCCTGGAGGGCCACTTTCCTACAGAGTTTAGTTCAAACCATGATCGAACTCACTTACCTGCAATTTTTTTGTAACTCTGAAGACCTTGACTTGCTTGTTCATGTGTGTTTGATTAGGGTTGGAACTAAAATCTGCAGGGCAGTGGCCCTCCAGGACCGGATTTGAGGAACCCTGCTTTACTGTGTCCTTTATGTACAATACTTAATGTATAATGACAGTAAATCATGCATAATGTGCAACTAACCTTAAACCAAACCATAACCCTAATTATATAGTAAGGATATGTTGTTAAAGTTAAAGGGTCAGTTCACCCAGAAATGAAAATTCTGTAATTAATTGCTCACCCTCATGTCGTTCCAAACCTGTAAGACCTTCGTTCATCTTCGGAACACAAATTAAGATATTTTTGATGAAATCCGAGAGGTATATGACTTGTCCATAGACAGCAATATAATCAACACTTTCAAAGTCCGGAAAAGTACTAAAGACATCGTTAAAACAGTCGACGTGACTGCAGTAGTTCAACCTTAATTTTATGAAGCGACGAGAATAATTTATGTGCGCAAAAACAAAACAAAAATAACAACTTTATTCAACAATCTCTTCTCTTTCCTGTCATTATCCTTACGCAGGTGATGCAGTGAAGGCTTCCGTGTTAACGTCCGAATGCCAGCTCTGTATTGGCCAAAGCTGATCACCTGTGCAGCACGACACATGTGTGTGATGCTGACGCAAGAGCTGTCCAATAATGAGTCGGCGTTCTGACATAGAACCTGGAAGCGCTGGACGTAAACAACATATGAGAATGACAGAAAAGAAGATATTGTTGAATAAAGTCGTTATTTTTTTGTTTTTGCGCACAAAAAGTATTCTCGTCACTTCATAAAATTAAGGTTCAACCACTGCAGTCACGTCAATGGTTTTAAAGATGTCTTTAGTACCTTTCTGGACCTTGAAAGTGGTGATTATATTGCTGTCTATGGACGAGTCATATACCCCTTGGATTTTATTAAAAATATCTTAATTTGTGTTCCGAAGATGAATGAAGGTCTTATGGGTGTGGAACGACATGAGGGTGAGTAATTAATGACAGAATTTTCATTTTTGGGTGAACTAACCCTTTAAGTAAGTATATGTAATTAAAATTCTCAGTACTTAAATGTATAGTTACACTGTAACTGTAACATGTATGTTCTGTTCTTTTTAGTTTCATTGGTTTTCCCTGTTCCTATTTCCTAGTGCTAGTTTGTTCCCTTAGTTACTGATTACATTCACCTATTGTTTATTTACTTTCCTCATTACCTCTCCTTGTGTATTTAAGCCCTTATAGTTCTCCTCAGTGTTTTGTCTTGTGTTAACGTTGCATGTTAAGTTAGTGTCTATCATTCCTGTTCCTGTATTCTCCTGAGTGTCAGTTAATTAATGTCTACATATTGAAATTTCTATCATCGTGTTTACTGTTTACTGACCAGAAAAATGTAACAGTAACAATGACATCCTGAATTAAAGTGTAGCCAAATATAATTACAAAACATAAAAGCCTGCTATTCATTGATGCAATGTGCTAAAAAGTGTATTAAACAATGAATTATAAAATGCAGTTATACCTGTAGGGTTACTTTTATTTATGCAGCAACAGCTCTGTTGACACCCACTATTGTAGTCATTGGAAACATTTGTTTGTGCCTGTGGTTAGAGGAAAGACTTTGTATCATTGCAGTACCAGCTTCAAGAGACACTTGTTACAGCTTCCTTAAACAGGAAGTTATAAGGATAAGTTATAAAAACTGGTCTTGATACACATTAAACACTTCAGAGTTGTGGTTTTGTTTTGTAGTTCTGCATACTCTAGCTGTATTTCAACATTTAAATATTAAGAAATAAGGAATACAAAGTGCAAAGTACAAAATTTCTGTAAAGTTGGCTGCACTTTATTTTAAGGTGATGTTGTTACAGTAATTACACAAATAGGTACTGAGTAATTTTAATTAACTACATGTACTTACTATAGGGCTAAGTTTATGGTCTGGTTTAGGGTTAGTTACTTGTGATTATGCAAAATGTACTGTTATTACTACAGTAAAACATGTAACTAGCTCACCTTACCTCTGTATTTAATAGTACTGTTTTAAAACTTTGATAATCTTAACAAAGACAAAGTATAAAGTAAATAGAAAACCATTTTAATATTAATTGTGTGAAAAAAAAACAAAAAACAAAAAAACATTCCATACATTAAACATAAATAATGACTCAGTTGTTGTCACAGTCTCACTTGGTTTGGACTTTGTTTCAGTTTGCACTGTTCCCCTGTTGAGTTTGTTGCCATGGTTGTTCATATGATTCATCAGTCAGTTTAGATGTGTGTCATTAATTATCCTTGTTTGCCTGTGTACTTAAGTTCCTCTGTTTCTGTTCATTGCTGTCAAGTGTCGTCTATGGTTAAGTTGCAGGGAGAATACAGTTCTCTGTTTGTGGATATACCTGTGGATTTATTAAAGACTTCCTGTTTATCTTCATCTTCGTGTTCATAATGCATTCACAACACAGCGGTGTGACAGTTGGGGTGTCATTTCCACCAGCAACATTTATGTCACTAATGCCTTTTTTAGTGTACTTTACTAAGGCTGTTTCAAGAGCATTCTTGATTAAATATTATATGATTAAATACTATATGTTTGAGGAAAATATGGAAAACTTGCAAAAACAGTGAAAATATAATTTACTTGTATATTTAGGACACTAATGCTAGCTAATAGGTTAGCCTTCACAAAACAAAGGAGCCGTTTTAATCAAATATTTTAATCAAATATATTTAAAAATGTGCATGTTTAAAGTAATTTCCTCCACCATCATTTCCACCACAGTATATGATCAAACCAAAAGCATAGTGGAAATGATATTGTATTTGTTCAGAATGACAACAATAGCAAAATGTCTATGATACATGTAATGTTAGATGTTGTTAGTGGACAAATTGCATGAGTATGAAAAGGTTACGGTAACACTTTATTTCAAAAGTCGGTAACACTTTAGAATACTGATCCTTCATTAATGAATAACTACACAGGAACAAATGAGTAATGCATTGTTAACACTCTAGTAACTACTATTAACTAAAGAGAAACTTTAGTTAAAAGTCCATTTTAGACATTCTGCTAACTAACTAACTACTATGTCAACTAACTCTCATTAGAGACAGTAGTAGACTGTAAAGTGTTAGGGTTAGTGTTAGTTGCAAAGTTACTTATAGTCAGCAGAATGTCTGTTGGGGGACCATCAAAATAAAGTTTTAGCAGATATTAGTCTACTATAGCCTACTCTAATGAGTTAGTTGACATGTAGTTGCAAAGTTACTGATGTCTATGTGCTACATTACTATATTTAGTAATGTCTATGTCTAACTATGTGCCCATAATTTTGGCCCTGTGGACAAAAATCTGTTTTATGCATAATTGTGAGCACTGTGTTTCTGCAATGGAAAACAGCCATAGACAGTTGAGGAAACACCACTACAAGACTAACTTTAGCACGGAGAGCCTGTGACTCTGACTCACTCTGACTCACTCACTCCACTCCAGGTCATGCCACTCCTCCTGTTATTCTCTCATTTTACAGTCCTCATGTCAGACTTTAATGTTTTAAATCCACAGGCCTACTTTTGAGCAAATCTTTAGGCAGATTTCACCTTGAGCTTTCCGAACCTCAAGAGATGCACCTATGATTTCTTTACCCTTCACTTTATGGAATGCCTGAGAAATCCTACTTGGTAGCTTCATAACCCAAAAGCATATTCAGACAAAGCACAGGGCATTACATGGTGGATCTGATGAGAATATTAAATAGAAAGCTTGGGCGCTCAATGGTGTCTTGATGGAATATTTCAGATTCTCTAGTATATTACATTAAACCTTACATGCTTTTTGTTGCCAAAGGTTTCTGCCAGCTGCTATGAGGTAGATTCACAGGTCTGCAGGTGTAGCAGAGCTCTGAGAAGGCCTTAAGATTGTAATGACATTGGAGAGCTATGAGGGTTGGGTGGAGAAGTGTAGAAAAATACAAGAGCAGGGTAGCCGCCCACATATTGTCAGAGAGCGTTATGGAGGGAATGACTGACATGGGGAAGAGTGAATTGTTAGCTGTACTGTGAATTTAAATGTGCATTAAGCACAAACAAATAGACCTGACTGGAGCTATAATTACATGAAAGGTGTGGTCATATTTTCACTGAGGACAGAATGCCACCTCACTGGAAATATGTGTTGTGTGCTTAACCTTAAATGTGGGAACAATTCAACTACCAACTGCAAAAATAATGTTGAATGATTACTGTACATTGAACGCATAATGCATATTATGTCAATAAATCAAGGGAAAATAGAAGAGTTGAACACCTTTCTTTGTCCTTTGCATGCACTAAAATGCGTTTATAATATGTTTTTACACAGTCTTTGAGATATTTACAATTCTGTTCCTCAAAATAGATGACATGAATCACACATTTAAATTACATTATTACATTTCTTTTGTATTGTGCATTATGAATAATGTATTTGACATTGACATGGAATGCACAAGAAAATAAACACTGAACTTTATCTATGCTTATATGTGATGAGCCTTTTAAAGTGTGCAACACCACATTTGAGCATTGTGTGCCTACATATACCTAAATTTGTAAATAGGCTATTGTGTAGCTGTGCATCATGCAAATGGGAATGATGAAATACACTGAATACGAAATCATTTTTGGGAAGTTGGCATGTCCTGCAGTCTTACAGTTTTTCAAGCAGCATTTTGCAATTTTTTAATAGGCTATTTACTAATATTATAAATAAAAAATGCACAATATACAAATATATATTCCCTTTCACATTCACATCAGTTTTAACCTAAAATCTAAAATAAAAAAAATGCTATGCATCAAGTGCGTATATTGTCGTTTTTAATTGCCTGCTGCAACCACCATATAGTTTTATAATGCATTTAATTGTATCATGTATGCAATGTATGTTCCACTGTTCTGTGTCTATGTAAGAAAAAAGAATAAGGCGTAATGCTGCTTTATGGTGTGATTTGGTTTGGGGGAGTGAGATGACTTCGTGCCATAAAGTTGCATAATGTGGATTTTAGAGATCAGCCTCAGGGGGAAGAGAAACAGAGAGTGTCATTGGCTGAGGACTCGCATCTGCCTCACCCCTGAAAATACGGCAGATCATTTAAAGTCGGCTTGCATCCATTGAAACTTGTGAAACTGAATCTGGACTAAACCAGGAGCAGCTTCTCAAACCAGATCTGTCTTCATCGCCTTCTGTGCATTTCTCTGACCAGTAAGGTAAGGAAACTAAACAACCATCACTTTTAGTTCCGTAGGCTACTTCATTGAGTCTCCGAAAGACAGCTGCGTTCAGAATAAACTATGTTAGCATTTCTCTGGGTCATCACTTTATATATATGTAACTTTCTGGAGTCTTTATATGGTCTTTCACGGTAGCGAATTTTATTTCTTTGTTTGCATTTTATAGGCTACGCAGATCCCCGCTTTATGACGTAAAGTGGAGCACAGGAAATAACAGTTTCTCTATAAACGTAGACGTGGAGTCCTGCAGTCCATTTTCATACTGCTTTGTCTATATTTAGCCTACAACAAATTTATAGTTGCCATTATTGTTTTGTACTTTGCAGACATCTGTATCATGCGCGGCACTTTTACAAACTTAAAGCTAATACATAACAAATAAAAATACATGCTAAATGTGCATGTAGACTTTTATAATTTTTTTTTATTATTATTATTATTAAAAAAGCCTAATAGTTCTTATTTAATTGATTTGTTTTAATTCAAAATCCCGGCTAGAACTTTAATATGTGGGCGTGTCCATTCAAACACGGACTTAAAGCCGTTACAATAATAGGTAACAATACTTTCCATTAAAAAGTTAGGCATGCAACTCTTGTAAACAAAATTATTTAAATAAACGCATAAACGTCACTAATTAATCAAATGATGTAACTAATTTAGTCTACTTTTTATGTGTTTTAAGGGTTTATCTAACTAAATTTAAAGTGGTTGAAAAAGTACAATGAATTTATGACTGCAGGGTTTACATTTGCACTATGTGGCTTTGTTCATGTCACCTCTTATAGTAAATCATACTGTCAGATATCTCTTTTGATACCATGAATCTTTAGCTGGCAGATCTCATGCAAAATGTATGCTTTGCATAAAACTTTTCCCTGGTAAACTCAAAGGAACGGGGCATGCATGTCTGCCCACAGCTGTAATCATGCAGCATGACTCATTTGTTGACTGCCTCACCCTGCACACAACTTCAACTGAGTACATCCAGCCTACAGCTGATCAAATCTTCATGATTTTTTGCATGTAATTGAAAATATAAGCACATTCTCATGTAGTCCTCTGAGAATAAATGTGCCCGATGCTCCATGTGATGTTTTACTATGTGCATGCACACATTTGCCTCATATTTAAATAAAAAAGGTCTTTTGAATGAAATGGATGTTTACTTTCTTATAGATTATGTTTTGTTATAGAGTAGTAGTAGATGAAACCTTAGAGCTTAGCCTGTCATTTTTAATATGAGTAGTAAATAATGACACTTGGTATTCCAGTTTTTTTTTTTTTTTTTTTTTTTTTTTTAATCAGCCTATCTGACCGCACACTCACTTGCAAATACTTTATTATCCAACATCCATAACACTGGATAATAAAGTATTTGCAAGTTAGTGTGCGGTCAAATCTCATTCATACAGATTTATTTTCTGACCTGCACCTCTGATGGTGTGCGTTTGTCTGAGTTTTTTGAATTAATTAATTTATTTATTTTTATCACCCTCCCAGTAGTTACCAACTTCAGACCATTAGGTCTTAGAATTGTTTGGATTTTCCAAAAAAAAGTTTCATAGTTCAGCCCCAGCATTCTTGTATGTTCCAGGAATCATGGTTTTCCACAAGGAGTTCCAGAATGCAGGTAAAGAGCCTGGTCTGCAGATTTGGAGAATAGAGAAGATGGACCTGAAACCGGTCCCCAAACAGCTCCATGGAAACTTCTTCACTGGAGATGCCTATGTTGTCCTTAACACCACTTCTGCTCCATCCTACAGTCTCCACATGTGGTTGGGTGAGTAGAAGTAACTACATTTAATAATTTAAACCTTTGCCAAATTTCTAATATGCCAACCCCCCCCCAGGGTGTGTACAGAAACACACCCTGACGCTGTTTTTATTTAGGATATTTGTCTGTGTCTGTTTGAACGACAGGTAATGAGTGCTCTCAGGATGAGGGTGGAGCTGCCGCCATCTTTGCTATGCAGCTGGACGATCATCTGGGTGGAGCACCAGTCCAATACCGTGAGGTTCAAAACAATGAATCTGTCACCTTCCTTGGCTACTTTAAAACTGGAATTAAGTACAAGGTAATAATAACCCTTACAGATATCTGACTGAAAAAACAAACCCAGATCTGTCATACTTGTTGCTAAATCTGACAAATGGGTCATTTTAGTAACATGCTTAATTTTACATTCAGTGCTCCATTATAACCCACACTTTTTCTCACTGGAGATGTATTATTGTGTTTTAGTCAAAAATATGCTGTCAGAAGAATATAATTTAATCTCTGCTGGTGCTACTGTATGTTACATTTCAGTCATTTCTATAAAATAAAGCTTCTTTGACTGAAAGTTAATTAAGGTCAATGGGTAACAGCAAGGACCAAAAATTTAAGAATTTGTCACTGAAATCCTATATTGATGGACCACTATTGCAAAAAAATAATGTGGATGCATCAACATCAATGTTTATGGTGGTTAATGTTTTTTTTTTTTTTTTTCTACAGATAACAAATTTGTTTATGTAAGAGGATCTCACAAACCACATTCAAATCAGTAGTGAAATCTGAATGTTTTTCCCTTGCAAATATCTGCCATATTGTGGCAGGTTTGATGTACTTTTTCTCTGAGATAGTTTTAATAATTTAGAAATAAGAATGGATCCAGCATAAAATTTCATAGTGTATTGCTTTGATAAATATTCCTTTGCTCCCTTTTACAAATGTGAAATTTTCCCTTTCAGATTAAGTGCATTTTACTTTTTGCTATAATGCCATTTACAATTAATTTTCTGTGTATCAGGAGAATTTTTTTTAATTGTAATGTGAGAGCCTTAAGACATTTCTTTTCCCACTTCACAGCAAGGTGGTGTGGCCTCTGGGTTCCAGCATGTGGTGACCAATGACATGAACGTGAAGCGTCTGCTTCACATTAAAGGACGACGTGCCATTCGCGCCACTGAGGTCAATATGTCTTGGGCCAGCTTCAATCATGGAGACTGCTTCATCATTGATCTTGGCAAGGTTAGAAATACATGGGGTGAAGTGATTAATCAGTCTCTTTAGTGCTGTCCTTTTGAGAAATCCAAAATTCCCAACCTCACAACTCATATTATGATTTTCCTAGGACATCTACCAATGGTGTGGGAGTGAATGCAACCGTTTTGAGCGGTTGAAAGCCTCTGAGGTGGCAATCAGCATTCGTGATAATGAGAGAAATGGGCGCGCCAGTCTGCAAATTGTTGAGGATGGTTTTGAGCCAAAGGATGTCCTGAGTACTTCGGTCAGTGCTGGCATGTTTCAGAGTCTTTATTTGATGGAACACAAATAAAACATGGGTTAGAGTGAGATCAGTAACAGCACTGACCTTCTTGATCAGTTTGTTCTGGCTTTTTGAATTGTAAACTAAGGATACTGGTGACCATGAACTGTTCTACTGCACACCTTGAAAGAGTTTATAATTTTCTCCAATTATCATAGACCATCTTTTTAGCTAATGAAACAGGTTTCAGTAATACAAAAAAAGACATCAACACAACAAAGAAACAGAGACACTAGATAAATTAAAACAGAAAGAATCGGTAAACATTCACAGGCACATTTATTCAAGGGAATTTACAGTGTATTCAAGTTCATGCATTCTCTGGGAATTGAACTCATGGCCTTAGCATTGTTAGCACCATGCTCTAGTGTTTAAGGTACAGAAACACTCAAAGAAAGCTGGAATAAGTTTGTCACGGTAAATATTAGTAAACGGTAAATATTTAAGGGAACTAGTGTTGCAGTCAGCATAGAATGCCAGTTCATCTGGTTTTAATTTTTACTTTTTGCTTGAGGTTCTGCATAATATTTTTTTTTTTTGTATCCTGAGTTGACCGCTGCCATGGAGAAAACTGGTGGAAACTCTTATTGTGTTTGTTTATTTTTAGGGTCTTGGGCCCAAGCCCAACATCCCAGCAGGAAGTCCTGATGATGAGACGACCGACAGAAGCAATCAGAAAAAGGGCTCACTCTACATGGTACATTTATGTATTATGCACATATCAAAGTTACCACGAGCACTGTATTATGCAAACTGTGTAGTATTCATGACATTTTATAAATGTATGCATTTGTGCGTTTTGAATGGGTTAGGTATCAGATGCTGCAGGCTCAATGAAGACATCTCTGGTGTCCCAGAGCAGCCCTTTCAAACAGGCGATGCTTTCTCCCTCCGAATGCTACATCCTGGACAATGGAGTGGACAGCAAGATCTTTCTTTGGAAAGGTATGGTCAAATTTTATTTTGAAGTCCTTATATTACATATATATTAATTAAAGCTGCAAAGTGAAATATATACCTTAAATGGCTGCTTACTGACAATTTCATTGCCATTTTAACATCTCAGGACCGAGTGCAAACACTGAAGAACGTAAGTCAGCCATGAAGGTCGCAGAGCAGTTTATCAAAGACAAGAACTACCCCAAAAACACACAGGTATGAGATTCTAGCCTGTTCATGGAAGTAGATTAAGTAGAAGACAAATTCTAACCAGTCTATCTAACTTTTTGTCATCAGATCCAGGTTATGCCAGCTGGAAGTGAGACCACACTGTTCAAACAGTTCTTTAGTAACTGGAAGGATAAGGATCAAACCACAGGTCCAGGCCAGGCCTACAGCATTGGCCGCATTGCCCGTGTTTCGCAGGTTCCCTTTGACGCCTCCAGTCTGCACTCCAACAAAACAATGGCTGCTCAGCACGGTATGGTGGATGATGGCTCTGGCAAGGTTCAGGTAAAAATACTGATGCTCATCACCCCAAGGTGATCATCATAAACCCAGAGAAGAATTAAGGCCTGTTCACACCACGAACGATAACTATATTGATAACGATAACTATATTAGCGTCTACACCAATGCACGATAACATTGTTTATTATAAGTATGCGCTGCAGTTATGTCATCTGCCGCTTTTAAATGCTTAAGCTCTTCAAAGTCAGGTGGATTCTGATTGGCTGTTTTTATTGTTCATCAGCTAGGAAAAAATCATTACGAAAGTGATTCCAACAATGTTTCTTTGTGACATTATTGTTATAATTGTGATCTGGATTCTGCTATTCTTTTATATTTAGTACAATTATTTGGTGTGAATGGGCCTTTAGTGTTTTTGAGCCAGGAATTGTCTCAGGAATTGCTTATGGGTTTTTAGAATTACGTTTTCAATTTAAAGGTGCAGTCACATTACAGAAATTTTGTTGAAATTTTGTGGGCAAAAATGTTTATTGTTCATTGTCAACAGTGTAGCAATGTATGAAGCACAGTTCACACAGAAGTCACTTTCAAAACAAGCAGCTTTCTGTTGGTGAACGCAATAAATTCACGTGGGGAAATCTTTCGCCCTCGGGCGTATTTCCAGATACCACAGATTTCTATTGAAATGACTCGATTTCCTTCATGAAAATCTTTGGTTAACATTGCTTGAAGAGACTTTAAAGTAATTTGTTCTACAACATGTCAAACCTGATTTTGAAGTTGCTAAATAAATATTGATGAATAAGACAGGTTCTAAAACTTATGTATCAAGCTGTTAGCATAAATTGCTAATGCTAGTATAACATTTATTTAAAGTTAACTACAAACTCATAAATGAAGCACTATTCTAAAGACCCATTCAAAATGGCTTAACTATAGTTGCTTAAAATTCAAGATTACTGTTGATTTTATTGTTAACTACAACACTGCACATGTATGAAGTCCATTGCTCTGGACCTCGGCAGATATGGCGCGTCGAGGGTGGGGATAAAGTTCCTGTGGACCCTTCTAGCTATGGGCAGTTTTATGGTGGAGACTGTTATCTGATTCTCTACACCTATCGCCAAGGAAGCAGAGAGCAACACATTATCTACACCTGGTAAGTCAAGACAGTCACAGGATGACATGCCGGTAACCACCTGATTAGCCAATATTTACACAATCAAGTCAATGTTTAATATTCTAATTAGATTTATTGATTTTCTTATCAGGCAAGGACTGAAGTGTACACAAGATGAGCTGGCTGCCTCAGCTTTTCTAACTGTCAAGCTGGATGATTCCATGGGCGGTTCCCCTGTCCAGGTACTACCAAACACAGGCCTAATTTCTTGAGTCTGGTCATTATTCCATGTTTAAATGTAGGGCTGCTCAAATATTATAAAAATCAAAATTGTCCATTATTATATTAATATAGATGTCAAGTAATTGTCATTTTTTTATTTACCTTATTGATTATAATGGGAGTTTTCTAGTTTGGTCATACTGCTCACTTGTAGTATATATTGGGTATTATGCTGTCTACTTTTCAATTGAGCGGAGCAAAATAGTCTGATGCTTTTCACTTTGATTCTAAAATGTCTTTGTTTCTAGGCATACACAATATATCTGTACCATGCTGCTATCATTTGCAGCACTTCCCTTCAAAAGTTTAGAGTTGTTAAGATTTTTTTATTTTTTTGAAATAAGTCTCTTATGCTGAACAATGCTATTTGATCTAACAAACAGTAAATCAGTAATATTTAAAATATTACATTTTCATAAATTGTAATTATAGAAGTGTTTTCTATTTTAATATATTTTAAAATGTAATTTGTAACTGTGATGGCAAAGAGGAATTTTTAGCATCATTACTCCGGTCTTCAGTGTCACATGATCCTTCAGTAATCATTTTAATGTGGTGATTTGATGCTCAAGAAACATTTCTTATTATCACTGTTGAAAACATTTATGCTGCTTAATATTTTTGAGAAAACCGTGATACATTTCAACTCATTCAGCTTTGATAAGTTAAAAGTTCAAAAGAACAGCATTTATTTGAAATATAAATATTTTGTATTATGAAAGTCTTTACCATCACTTTTGTTCAATTTAATATATCCTTGCTGAATAAAAGTATTAATTTTCTTAAAAACAAAAACAAAAAAACAAAACAAAAAAAAACAAACAAACCTTTAAACAGCAGTGCATATTGGTTGAAATTAAATATATATATATATATATATTTTTTTTTTTAATAATAATTCATTTTTAAATTAATTTGCCATCATCTAATGCTCACTTAAAGGTAATCTTTAAAAAGAATTAACTAATAATATAAAATAATTACTTACATTGGTCAAACTAAAAAAAAATGTAAATGAAATGCTGCAATCTTAAATATTTGTAAATAATTTTACAATCTTAAATATTTTTCAGAGAAATGATGCATCTCTAGTTTCCATTTTTATAAAGGATTTCTTGTTTTTTTATAAAATTAAATAACAAGGTCTACTTGATTTAGAATTCACTGTTATATCACCCTGCAGGTACGTGTCACTCAGGGCCAGGAACCGGCCCATTTGATGAGTCTGTTCAAGGGGAAACCCATGGTCATCCACATGGGTGGGACTTCACGTAAAGGTGGTCAGAGTCAGGCTGGCAGCACACGCCTCTTCCACATCCGCCAGAGCTCCACCCGTGCATCACGCGCTGTGGAGGTCGGTGATGGCGAAAAACACATATGTGGACACAGTCAGGAATGACCATCAGGCAATAATCTTCCTCTCTGACACTTTCTGTTTCTCTTCTCACCCAGGTGGAACCTTCTGCATCTAAACTGAACACTAATGATGTGTTTGTGCTGAAGTTTCCTGACGGCCTGTTTCTGTGGAAAGGAGTGGCCGCTTCAGAGGAAGAAATGGCTGCTGCAAAATACGTCTGCAGCTTCCTTGGAGGCAGTGTTACGGAAATTTCAGAGGGCAAAGAGCCGGGTGGGTGTCTGCCTTTTATAAATGTTCAGACACTGTAATGTATACAGTTAAAAGGCATTCCTAACCTAATCACGTTTCCTGTTACTTTGAACTGATTGGTCAGTTTTATCTCTTTTGTCTCTTTGCTCCTTTTAGCTGCGTTTTGGTCTGCTTTGGGTGGAAAGAAGGACTATCAGACCTCTAAAAGTCTGCAGAAGAGTGTTAAACCTCCTCGTCTGTTTGGCTGCTCCAACAAGACTGGACGTCTAATTGTGAGTTAACATAGATGGAATTTGCAACTAGTTCAATTTTCTTTGTTAAATGGCTGCATTCACTTTACTATACCTCTCCTATTCAATTTCAGGCTGAGGAAGTTCCTGGAGAGTTCACCCAGTCTGATTTGGCCACTGATGATGTCATGCTTCTGGATACCTGGGATCAGGTTAGCATTTGAAGTACTGATGACTTAAGTTTAAGTCAACATGAAATTGCAGTATGTTTAGAACACACATTAATTCTGTAATCTGATAAACTTCTGAGTGAAACAGTAAAAAGCAGGATGAGATGTTATCCATAATTATATGATTGGTTCTTGAAAAGTGGGTGTTACAAACCAGAATGGAGCACAGAATAAAGTTCAGTTATAGACCTTAATCAGGGTAGTGCCATATTTTAAAAACAGGAATGAAAACAAGGCTACAGTGCTTTCAGTGACTTGTACTGTTGTATACTAACATACATAGATTGTTAAAAAACTGTCAACAGACAAAAACTCCATAAAGCAGTTTTGAAAGTTGAATTGTGAAAATTACGTATACAGTGGAAAGTAATTATACAGTGGGTGCCATTGTAAAGACTGTATCTATCTATAGACAGTCTATCTCTCACAGCCTTGTTTTCATCTGTGTTAAATTTAATATGGCGTCTAATGTGACTAAGGTCTATTGCTGAACTATAAATGTAAGCTTCAATTTTTGAATCTTCTTCCCTTAGATCTTTCTTTGGATTGGTAATGACGCCAACGAGGTAGAGAAGACTGGATCAGCTAACATAGGTATGTTAAGATGCTGAAGCACTTAAACAACATAATATTCCCTCATACCTATAAAAATTACAATTATATTTTTAGGAAAACTCAGTTAAGGCACCAAAAACCAAAATCTCAATTGGAACCGTACATATGTACCAATAATGGAGGATTAAGTTTGATTTAGCATTGGCACTGAATGTAATTCCTGATTGTTAAATGTCATAAAATGTTTCTTTGCCATCAGCTAAAGAATATGTGGACTCTGACCCCTCTGGTCGCCGTGGCACCCCAGTCATCACTATAAAGCAAGGCTTTGAGCCCCCAACCTTCACTGGCTGGTTCCAGGCTTGGGACTCAAAGATGTGGGACACAGACCCAATGGATCGCATCCGTGCTCGTTTCTAAAACACACAAACTACTATATACTTTTGCATAGCTTCCAGAATACTCACCTTGTGTGTTTCATGCATTGGTGGTCTGAAAGGGATGCGGAAGGAACACAAGATGCAAAAATACTGCATGATAAGCCACTATGTACCGTATTTTGCTACTATTAACGACTTTTTGCCTTGTTGTTTCTGTGCCTTTGCCTTGTTATACCTTTAAACTCTTTTATATATCTTTTTTTTGTATAATTCTGTATTCCAGTGATGTTTTCAACCACATGGTCATTATGATTTTTTTTTAAAAATGGCTATTAAAAGGAATGGAAAAGGAAAATGTAGATTTTTATATGCAAGACAACTTTTATTTGCAATTGACAATTCAACAGACTTAGTGCATTTGGATTATTAAAAACTGTACAAGTGAAACTGTACAAACTGTACAAGTGTATGGATAATGCATAAACATCACAAATATGCTAAATGAAATGTTATCTGAGAATATATTGTAGTTGCTAAAAGATTTTAATGTACCTCTACAATTATTCTGATTCACAGTATATAATAAAAAAACCTTCAAAAAACTATTGAGTTATGTGTTTGCTGATGTTGGAATTGTTTGAAGGGTCAATTATACACTACCGTTCAAAAGTTTGGGGCTAGTAAGATTGTTGGTTGCAGCAAGGAAAAGTAGTTGATGTAGGCTCTATACGCAGCAGTCACTTTTTTTTAACAATTTACATTTTTTAAATTTTAACAAACTAAAACAATAAACACGCAAAGAGAAAAACGAACTCAGGAGAATAACAACCAACTAAAAATAAATGAGAATGGACAAAGAATGACTCAAACTAAAGAAACTAAAGGGTTCAAAGGAACAGGTTTTGAGTCAATGTGTCATTATGGCAACAAATGAGAACATTCTAGAAACTATTATAAAAGTGTTACAAACTAAAAGTTCATTAAAAAAAAACACAAACCAAACTGAAAGTTACATAAATCCGCCTCCCAAAAGGCGCATACTCGCAGCATAAATATCCAAAACAGAGGAGGGAGTGGGTTTTGGAGGAGGATGAGGAACTGGAGACAGACCAGACCCTGGTGGAACTGATGGAGGAAGGAGCTAGAGAATAGATGATGGGAGGAGCCAGGGCGGAGATGATGGAGGGAGAACATGACTGAGGCAGGAGCCAGGAAACAACCTACAGCAGAGCCATCAGGACAAAGGTCCATGTCAGAACAAGTTGCCAGGGTGGAGTCATGAGCCCAACCGAGTGAGGTGAAGCCGAGAGAGATGAGACCCAGGCGAAATCCGATGGATGGAGGGACCGGGCGACACCGCAGGAATAGGAGGCTGTGGTGAAGTCAGTCAACGACTTACCAAGGCAGAGCAGGAGGGACGAGGGACCCCGGAGCAGGAAGGACGATGGTCCCAGGTGGAGACAAGGTGGAGCAGTCTGGTTGACGGGCAGAGCCGGAGGATCAACACTCCAAGGTGTAGCTGGGGATCTGGAAGCCCAAGGTGGATCCGAACAGCTGGGCGGAGCCACTGAAGAAAGAGCCGAGTGGCTGAAGGGAGCCAGTGGAGACAGACCAAGGAACTGGAAGGAGTTGATAGAATAGGAGGGAGTGGGAGGCTGGGCAGAACCATCAGTGACAAAGGAGACTTGGAGATGGGCAGAACCATCAGCAATGGGCTTGTTTGAATTAGTGCAGCGCTGCCCAGACCGATCGGCGGCTTACTTGAAGCAGTGCTTCCTGGTTAGAAATTATAGTCGAGTCCCAAAATAGATAAATAGCCCTGGATAAGATGCAGTAGGCATTTTTGAGGAAAAGTACTTCAAGTGTTGTTTCTATATGATTTTTAGGTGCTGAATCCATTTCTGCCGTATAACAAGTTGTAAACATCACTGTTTTGGCATAAACAATAAAAACAAAATGGCTGCCAAAAAAAATATTTTAATGCATTTATTGCAGTTTAAACATTAAACATTAGAATTAAACTGTGCATTCTCAGAATATTTAAACATGTAAACAATGAAAAAACAACATTAACATGAAAGGGACAGTTTTTAATGTTTAAATGGCTGCTGTAACTTTGAAATTTCAACAAAATCAAGCAACAATACTGTGATCACAAATATTCCAAAAGTTATTTGTTCATACAAGTATCATTGGACTTTCTGCATTTGCAAGATGCAGTGCATGGTTTAGGCTTGCAGCCGCATCGGGCTGTCTTGCACCCAGTGGTGCAGGCACAGGTGATTAACTCCTCACAGGCATCTGGAACTGGGGGTAGTGACATGAGTTGAGGAATAAGGGAATTCCCCTCTGTCTTCCATCCCATGGTTTCAGGGGGTGGCAGAACTGGCTGCTGCAAGTGGGCCTGCCGCCAGACCAAAGCCTGGAAGTGAGAGCGCTGAATGTGGAAGTAGAGAGCGTCTCTGGTTGGGGGCAGTCTTTCTATTGTCATGCCCTTGACAAACATGCTTGCTCGAACTTCATTGATATTATCAGCATCCTTTACACCATAGAGTTTGCAGAAAAACTGTTCTGCATTCTGAATGGTGTGGTCACTCAGTTCAGGACCTTCGCCAAGCCCTGTTAGTAGATGTGAATACTCTATGAAAACTTCCCAGCATGTCTTTTTGAATGTCCTGCAATGTATGAAGTTGAGTCACTCCCAGTGAGAGCATGGAAACCAGGAAGTAGCTCGAGGACCTGTGGCTCCATCTGCAGTTGTTCCACTACAGCATGAACTGGGACGTACTTTCTCTCCTTTGCTGTACCTGTCTTCATCCAGATCTTTTGGCATTGCATCATGTGGAAGTGGGCAATCAGCAGTACCAAGATGTCAGTGTCTCTTGCAGAGACAACAATTTTTGATGCTTTGCTTCTGATGCAGTGAAGAATAATTCTTGTGTCTGCTTCTTCATGTTTAGCTTCCAAGCTGTCAGTGTTAAGGGTTGTATTAGATGCTTCAACCCTCTCTTCACCACTGAAGCCACCTGCAGCAACTATAATCTTGGTGTCTGGTGCTCTCACAATCAGCTGTTGTGATAGAAAGCGAGCAAGGTCTGCCTTGTTGTCCTCGTGAGCGATAAAGTTCTCCCATTTTGTGGGAAGAGGTAAGTCTCTGCCCTCAACTGGTCTTCTGATTGCCACCAAGCCTCTTCCACGCCTTTTACGTGTTCCACTCTTGATTGAGTGTGTGTGGTAATGATCAAACAGAACATCAATTCGCTGGAACTGTGCTCCACTTCGGAGAACAGTTTCCACAAAGATGTCTGCCAGGTCTTCAAAAGTCTTTGCTTCTTGTGGCTTCCCAATAGCAATGACCAAAGCTTGACCATTAACGATAAGCATTGATTCGTCTTGTAGGTCTGTGGCACCAAGGTGGTTGGGACATGGAATGTCAGCAGTCAAGACCTTAGCAAATATCGCCTTTGAACCTGAACGAAGCTGCCCATTAACTTCTGCCAAGGACAGAGGTACAACGAATAGTTCATGCATCATAATACTTTTGAGGTTGACTGGGCATCCTGCCTCATATGCAGCAATGAGGTGCTGTAGAATGTTTGTCTACC
This sequence comes from Ctenopharyngodon idella, assembly GCF_019924925.1. Taxonomy (NCBI): domain Eukaryota; kingdom Metazoa; phylum Chordata; class Actinopteri; order Cypriniformes; family Xenocyprididae; genus Ctenopharyngodon; species Ctenopharyngodon idella. The sequence continues at coordinate 15,712,826 of NC_067225.1, read as the reverse complement.
TTGACAGTTTTTGCCTTCCCAGTGATTGGGTCTGACTGTTGAACTTCAAACAGGGAAGCAAAAGTCAAATACTTGTTCTTTTTCAGTTTGTCCCTGAAAGTGACTCTTCTCCCCTCAGATGGCAACAGCCTCTCCTCTACAAATGTATCCAGTTGACTTTGCCCTTTCTGTGTAGCTGTCAACAGCTCATCTTCAATATCCTGGGTGGCAAAGTCTTTGTTTGCAATGTTTTGCAGTGTCTGGGGCAGGTTAGCCGAAAAGAGATCAAATCTCTGCAATACTGCAAGCAAAGCATCTTCATCTATTGAGTCCTGCCTTTTGTGGTTTCATTGTGGATGTAGTCATCATCTGTATCCAGACCAAAGGCAACTTTTGTGTCATGGGCAAGATGGGATCAGAAGTTGAAAGACAGAGCCCATCTGCCAAGAGCTAAAGATGTCTTTGTGATACCAACAATTCCTCCTCCCTTTTTTCCAATACAGCCTAGCCACTCCTGACTATGATCGGGATCCACTTGGTTGAAGCGATGTAAAGAGCGCTTGACTACAAAGTTTCCAGCCTCAAACTCCTTCTTCACAGGCTGTGGAAGTTGGTGCATCTCGTTCAGGTAGATGGTCCCCCACTGAGCATAGTTGATGTGGTTATACCGCATGAAATAGGGCAACATTTGCTGAAATGCACAAAGGTGCAGGTCCCAGATTCCGTCCCTCTGTGCGCAAATGAAAAATAGAAGAATGTGAACCATCTTCATGTAGCCCCACCAAAACATGAAGTTTGGGTTGTTGTTGGCTTTAATGTAGGCCTCTGTGACTGCTTTTCCTTTCTTGACAGATGAGACATTCTTCTAAATTTGGGGACTGGTGAATCCGCTTGAGACTGCAAACAGCTTCCATGATCAGGCGAATCAGAAATGCAAACTGGAAGAAATTATATGTCTTATTTATAATGCTAAAGAGACTTCACTGACATATCCAAACGCTGTTGTCCCTGTTTTGGTGGCACTGCATCAAATTTGTTACAAAAAGGGCTAGACATTTGATCCCTGCATAATGCTCATGGCACTATTTAACTTGAAGTACAACCAAAAACACTGTTGGTTTTTTTTTTATGCAGTGGTCAATTGTGATTTTGTGTTATTTTGCTTCCTTAACTTGTATTCCTTCAGATCAGTGCAAAGAAAATACACAACAATACAAAGCACAACTGTTAATTTCACTACACTTTGTCTATTCGAGTCTGTGGATTTCAATTCCGATATAAAAATTTAGATGATGCAAATTAGCACATATTTAAATAGATAATGCCTCATTTGCATATGTAAACATGACATTTCAGAAAACTTGTAATACAAAAAATTTTGTCTCTATGTAAGTGAAAAACTGGAAAAGTTTTATGGTGATATCTATAACTTAAAAATTTTACCCTATCCACATGTAGTGTTTTGGCTGTGAATAATGCACCTATTGTTTCGATAACAATTACAAGAAAATGGGACCCTTATTTCAATGTTATACGGTGGATCCTTATTCAGGAGACATTCAACTTTCTAAAAATGTGGTATAACAACTTTTCCTCAAAAAGGGTTACACAATCTTGAAGATTCTGACCTGACTATTACATTTAACAGATAAAAAACATAGACCTCACTTTATTGGTGTTTAAATAGTATATGTTAAACTTTATTCTTGTACAAACAGACGCTGTATTAAGCAGTACATTAAGTATTTAATGAAAACTGTCCAGCAGCCATATCACCCTGTAGCCCAAGACTGGTTGCCCACTGAAGCTAAGCAGGGTTGAGCCTGGTTAGTACCTGGATGGGAGACCTCCTGGGAAAACTAGGTTGCTGCTAGAAGAGGTGTTAGTGAGGCCAGAAGGGGGTGCTCACCCTGTGATCTGTGTGGGTCTTAACACCCCAATATAGTGACAGGGACACTATACTGTAACAAGCACTGTCCTTCGGATGAGACATTAAACCAAGGTCCTGACTCTCTGTGGTCATTAAAAATCCCATGGCACTTCTCGTAAAGAGAAGGGGTGTAACCCTGGTGTCCTGGACAAATTTTTCCTCCTTTGGCCCTTACCAATCATGGCCTCCTAATAATTCCTATCCATTAAATTGGCTCTATCACTCTCTCTCCTCTCCACATACAGTGGGTACGGAAAGATTCTCATCAGACCAGAGAATCTTATTTCTCACCATCTTGGAGTCCTTCAGGTGTTTTTTTTAACAAACTCCATGCTGTTTTTATGTGTCTTGCACTGAGGAGAGGCTTCCGTCGGGCCACTCTGCCGTAAAGCCCCGACTGGTGGAGGGCTGCAGTGATGGTTGACTTTCTACAACTTTCTCCCATCTCCCGACTGCATCTCTGGAGCTCAGCCACAGTGATCTTTGGGTTCTTCTTTACCTCTCTCACCAAGGCTCTTCTCCCCCGATAGCTCAGTTTGGCCGGACGGCCAGCTCTAGGAAGGGTTCTGGTCGTCCCAAACGTCTTCCATTTAAGGATTATGGAGGCCACTGTGCTCTTAGGAACCTTAAGTGCAGCAGAATTTTTTTTGTAACCTTGGCCGGATCTGTGCCTTGCCACAATTCTGTCTCTGAGCTCTCCAGGCAGTTCCTTTGACCTCATGATTCACATTTGCTCTGACATGCACTGTGAGCTGTAAGGTCTTATATAGACAGGTGTGTGGCTTTCCTAATCAAGTCCAATCAGTATAATCAAATACAGCTGGACTCAAATGAAGGTGTAGAACCATCTCAAGGATGATCAGAAGAAATGGACAGCACCTGAGTTAAATATATGAGTGTCACAGCAAAGGGTCTGAATACTTAGGACCATGTGATATTTCAGTTTTTCTTTTTTAATAAATCTGCAAAAATGTCAACAATTCTGTGTTTTTCTGTCAATATGGGGTGCTGTGTGTACATTAATGAGGAAAAAAAAATGAACTTAAATGATTTTAGCAAATGGCTGCAATATAACAAAGAGTGAAAAATTTAAGGGGGTCTGAATACTTTCCGTACCCACTGTATAGCTGGTATGTAGTGAGCGCACTGGCGCCGTTGTACTGTGGCTGCTGTCGCATCATCCAAGTGGACGCTGCACACTGGTGGTGGTGGAGGAGAGACCCCTGATAAAATTGTAAAGCGCTTTGGGCGTACAGTAGTATATATATTAAAAAAGTGCTATATAAATGCCTCATTCATTCATTTATTCAAACTCTAAAACTCCTGTGTATTTGACAAATGTTGCATTTTAATTCACTTCATCTGTGATAAAGTTTGCAAACACAGTGGCAGCGTAACAACGGGAAGTAGAAAGTCTCCGTTTTCAGCTCCTCCATGACTGCAAGCGGCAGCTCTCGCTGACTGGTTACATCCAGCCCCAGCCGAAGTCGAACAAGCCTTACAAAGAAGACTTGAAAATGGGCGGAACCATTGGCGATGAAGGAGACTTGGATTTGGATGGAGCCATCAGCGACAAAGGAGGCTTGGAGATGGGCGGAACCATCAGCAATGAAGAAGACTTGGATATGGGCAGAACCAGCAGCGACGAAGGAGAATTGGAGATGAGCAGAATCATCAGCAATGAAGACGACTTGTAAATAGGTGGAACCAGTGGCGACGAAGGAGACTTGGATTTGGATGGAGCCATCAGCGACGAAGGAGACATGGAGATGGGCGGAACCAGTGGCGACGAAGGAGACTTGGGGCTCGGCGAAGCCAGCAGCAACTGGAGACTTTTAGAATATGCCATAATCCAGATCATCACACCAGCTAGTGTAGACTGGGCTCAGCTCACCCTCAGTTGTAAGAGTATAGGCTGGACTGCAGTCCATGCCCTAAAAGTTCACTAACACACCCTCTGGGATGGACATTGGTGCCAGCTCTCACACCTGGTCAGAATCTGCAATCGTTTTGGGCTTAGGCTGCTGCGGTGGGCTCAGGCTTATAGTCCATGACAGGCTTGGTAAATGGCTGCATGGGCTATGGGCTTATTTTCCCTCCTCAACTACTGTCCAGGAGGAACCACAATGAAACACCCCCCACTCGACGTATTCACAAAAAAACCCCAGAGGACCATGACAGTGCAGGCGTGCTTTGGTTTGAGCATTTAGTTCAGGTCTAAAAATACACAGAGGGAGGAATCAGGACAATATACCAAGGGCACTAGTTTTAAAAAGTCTCTCATGTGGTCCTCAAAGTTGTGGTCTTTTTGGCTGAGGAGGAGAATCTGGACTGCTGGTAGATCCATCTTTGTTGGTTTAGGTCCATTCTTCTGTCACAGTTGGTTGCAGCAAGGAAGATGAGGCAGGATCTATATGCAGCAATCATTTTATTTAACAAAAACCCAAATAAATAAAAACAAGAGCACAGGAGAAAAACTGGAATACAAGACAATAACAACCAAATAAAAATAAATGAGATTGGACAAAGAATGACTCAAACTAAGGGCTGTAAATACACAGACAGTGTGTCTCATTTCATTGTTTGACTGATTTGATTCACCTGTCCCTTGTTTAGCCCTTTATTTTCTCTGACTGTGTCTTATTTCGAGGGCTGCATCCTCCAGAGGTCGCATTTGTCGGCCACATACGTCATTAAGGCTGCTTCATTTTAATAAACTGACCACTACATTCCAAAGTCATAAATACAAGAATTTACACGTCACTAGGAATAACGGTCAATTTTATAATGGTTACTTTTCTAAAATAGTACATCTTTTATGATGTATGCAGCTGACAAATGCGACCTCCGAAGGGAGCCTTGGAAATGAGACAGTCAGAGAAACTAATGGGCTAAACAAGGAACAGGTACATCAAATCAATCAAGCAATGAGTCACTATGAAAGCAAATGAGAACATTATAGAAACCATGGAAACAAAAAGGAAGCCCAAGAAAAATAAAATATTTACAAACTAAAAGTTCATGAAAATGAAACTGAACCAAACTGAACGTAACAGAATGAAAGAAAAAATAAATGAATACATTTATTTAGCAAGGATGCATCAAATTGATCAAAACTTTTACATTACAATGCTATTTTATTTTAACTTTCTATTCATTAAAGAATCCTAGAAAAAAAAAAAATGTAGCACGGTTTCCACAAAAATATTAAGCAGCACAACCATTATGTGATAATAATAATAAATGTTACTTGAGAATCACAGGAATAAATTACATTTAAAAATATATTAAAACAGAAAACAGTTACTTTAAATTGTAACCGTATTTTACAATATTAGTTTTTACTGTATTTTCGATCAAATTAAAACAGCCTTGGTAAGCATAAAGAATTCTTTCAAAACCGTTTAAAAAAATCTTAGCGCCCCCCAAACATTTAAACAGTAGTGTATGCATATATGATTTTATGTTTTACAAAATCACAGTGATATTGTGTTTTATCAGATATTTCTTTTAGACCACACTGGTGCATAGAACTTTTGTCCCATGCAGCAGTCGTATTGTTATGTATTGTCCACCACATGTCTAGGCTGGAGTTACACGTGGGTCATTCTGCTGAGTCTTTATGCACTGGATTAGCAAGAGTAAGTTTTAGCTCATCTCTCAAGCTCCCACTCATTCTGTCTCTTTATCTCGTTTCCAGTTCTTCTTAGCCGTCTTTTACTTTCTAGTCTCTGTCTCACTGTATAGTCAGAGAAAGCAAGATTTTTGTTGCAGCCATGAATCAAAAGGTTGTACTGATCACTGGTTGTTCTTCTGGCATTGGATTGGCACTTGCTGTTCGTATTGCCAGAGATGAGAAGAAGAGGTTTATGGGTAAGACCAGTAAATAAAATACATACAAATATTGTGAATATAGGTTATAGTAGTATAATAGTGGTGTAGACCAATTACAGTTGTAAAATTTTGCTTTTGTATTGCACAAATACTGTTCAGAGTAAACAGAAATCTTATGGGGGAAAAATGTGTAAAAAATTTATACTCAGTATAAGATGTGTAAAAATGTTTAAATCAGTGTAATGTGTGCATATGTATCAGTATGTTCAGTATTTTTGTGAATTTTATGCTCTTAATAATTTTCAGTGTTGAAAAAACTGTTAAAACTCTTCTCACTGATCACCTTGGAAGTTTGCCTGATTTTCAAAGCAACTTTGCACGCTAACATGTACCAAAAATGCTACCCTGTTACAACTGTAATCGGTCTACCCAATATTCTGAATAATTGCAGTAAAAAATAAAATAAAAAAATGATTCTCATAATGTTTCTTTATGTGTAACTTTTTTAAAATTTCTTCTAAATAAATTGACTTTGCATGTTGAATTCTTCCAAGTAAGCAGCTGAGTAGCATTAATTAACTAGTCATTAAATTATGACTGTTCACCATGTTACATGCAAATGTTAACATTTTAGTTCAAATGAACATTAGACTATATGTTTTAGCCTTGGAATTGTATGCCACCATGAGGAAACTTTTTAAAGGAGAAGCTTTGGAAGAGTCATTATATCATTCTAATGTGAAAGTGCACATGGATTAGCCTATCAGTTTGAAGAAGGGAAATATTCACATAGTTACAACAACTGTGCTCTGTTCGCTTGATATGCTGAGAAACTTTCTCATAATATTTCTTAATGTGTAACATGTGGATTGTTCTCAATAAATTGACTTTGCTTGAAGATTGTCTCAACGTAAGTAGCTGAGAAGCTTTAATCTATTAGTCATTAAACGATGACTGTGTTCCCCATCTGTTACCTGAATCACTGGTCACTGCAAATGTCAGCAGACTTTAGTTTAAGTGGAATTTAAGCTAAATATTTTGACCTTGGCAGTGTATGCCACCATGAGGAACCTGGCTAAAAAAGATGCTTTGGTGGAGGCAGCAGGTTGTGCTTTGGGACACACACTGGAGATCAAGCAGCTCGACGTGTGTGATGAGAACTCTATCAAAGCCTGTGTGAAGAGCCTGCCCAGAGTCGACATTCTCAGTAAGATTATTAGTTGTACTTCTTACAAACGCAAATGCTTCATTGCCATTTTCCATTGTCAAACAATATTATCTCAATAAATAAAATGCTACAGTATGTTTATAGTATATTAATATAAACACTATATACAGTTAGTGGCCATTGCATTTGGTAGCTCTATTACTACTACTGATATTAGTAGTAGTAAGTAGTAACAATACTAATATTTATAATACTAGGTAGGATCAGAGATATAATATGGAGCCCTGCAAATGACATTTAGTTTGTGGCCACAAATTAAGAATTAGTTCCCACAGATTATTAATCTGTTTTCTCGTTTTACGGTCTATTTACACGACACCGTTTTCAACTAAAAACTGAAAACTTTTTATGCATTTTTGCCATTCATTTACAAGGCAATGGCGTTTTGGGGGCCTTAAAATGCAAGCTTTTGAAAACGGGTTTCAAAGTGCACATTTTTAGAATAATGTTAGCATTGATAACGTTATCGTCTCTGTGTAAACTGTGTAAACGTGAATTTGTGAAAACCATGATGTCATGCATATGTGTATTGAGTGTTCAGTCTATAGACATGCAGTGTTTTTTTTACAAAGTGACATCACCAACTACTGGCCTGGCATGCATAACACAGCGTTCTTAGTCATTTTCGCGGATCCATGTGAACAGGTTTTGACAACATTTTCATCTGTACGCGAAAAACACTTACGTTTTTAGTACATCGTTGTAATCTAAACGTACCCTTAGATAAATCGTGGCCATGTTGTACTAATTTGTTCCCACATTTTAATTAAATCAAGTTAAGTCACAATTTAACTAGATTAAAATGAGTGAACATATTAGTTCAACATGGTCATGAAAAAAAGGAACGAATTAAACAGCTGTGACCATGATTTAACTAAACTGAGGGAATTAATTAATAAAACATGGCCACTAATTAATAAGTTGTGGGAATATATCGCATATATACAGCATATAGCGTAAAATAGCTTGGATTCTTTGTGGCATGGATATAAGAATCTGAGGACATTCCTTAGAGATTCTGGTTCATGTTGACTTTATAACACCATACATTTGCTGTAAATTTGGCCATTAGAGTGCAGTGAATTTAGTGTCATGTTTATTCCAACAAGAGTAGAAGACAATTTGGGCTTCACCCAGTTTAAGGTTCAACAATTTGCATTCAACATTGCTCTTCTACATTGCACTGTTGTAACACTCAGTTACTGTAACCTTCCTGTCACCTTTAATCTTTCTTGCCATTCAGCTCTGACATTTCTCACAAGGTATTTTCACTCACTCAATTGCTGCTTAGGATTACTTTTGAACTGTGCATGAAAATCCCAGCAGTTTATGAGATCAGATTTACATCACTTAGATCAGATTTCTTTGCCATTCTGATGTTTGAACAACAAAACCGCTTAACCCTATTCGCATGACTTTATGCATTGAGTTGCTGCCACATGATTAACTGATTACACATTTGCATCCGGGGTTAGTGATTTACCAAATAAAGTGTGTTTTAAGAGCACTGATCATACAGTAATGAACTTGCACAATCAGGTTATTTATAAATTGCTTTTGAAATTGTAGATATTTGTTAAAAAAAAAAAGAAAAAAAAAAAAAGCCAATATTCAAGGCTTATGAATACTTAATGATTTGTTGTTCCTACCCTTCTGTTCTCTGTGTTTCAGTTAGTAATGCTGGAATGGGAATGGTTGGCCCCATTGAGTGTCGGACCATTGATGAGATGAAAACTGTCATGGACACCAACTTCTTTGGGCTTGTGCGACTCATAAAGGAGGTTTTGCCTGATATGAAGAAAAGAAAAAGTGGCCACATAGTGGTCATTAGCAGTGTCATGGGGATTCAGGGTGAGCCATACACAAAAAAAGTAAAAAAAAAAGAAAAAAAAAAGAAACAACAACCACTTGATATTTGCGTTTGAGCTCTTTACCCCAGTATGTGCGAGATCAAACTTTGGATACTTAAAGGATTAACAACAATGACTTAAAGAAGATCTGAGAGGATTCAACAGGATATTACCATCTCTAATCACTGTTGTGTTCATGTACACAGGTATTTTGTTTAATGATATTTACGCTGCTTCCAAGTTTGCTGTTGAAGGGTTCTGTGAGAGTCTGGCAGTTCAAGCCCTGAGATTCAATCTAAAGTAAGTGATCCTAAGCCCTGGGTATACTTCAGCACAGTCGAACGCACAGCCTCACAAAGTATACTTCACTTGACTCGTACGCTTTCGACACGTGCAGTTTTGAGCAATCTCTTGCCATGAGTTACAACCAATGTAAATATATTTGTATTCTTTCATGCGAGAGTTGTACAAATTAGGGTTCTTTTTAACCTCTTTGCTCAATCTTTCATCTATATAGGCCTCCATTGTCGCTGTAGCTTGCATGTGTTCCGGTGTGTTCTGTTTATGCAGGTTTTCTTCGACTGCGCACTGTACGCCGCCCCTCGCATACGCATAAAAAGTGAAGTATACTTTGTGCTATAGTCATATGTAGAGGTCCCCCCCTCCCCCCACTGAGTACATTTATTCATTTAGAAGATGCTTTTATCCAAAACAAGCAATGTTCATAGTATACAATACCAGGTTTAATATAAGACTAGTAAACACTAAAACAGAGGTGCAGTGAGTAGCCTACATTTACACATCCATCCAAAACTATGTAATGAATTTACATTTATAATAATAACTCTGAAATGTGTGAGCTAGAATCAACTTAATAATTCATTCAGATCTCCAAAATCTCATCAAATTTGGAACTGGCAAAGGATGTCTACTGTAATTTTGTGAAAACTGGCCTGTATTACAAATTTGGGCTGTAATAAAATAATTGATATATAATTGTCATATGAGCATCAGGGAACAGTGTACCTGTAGGGCACCTGTACTGAATGGAACTCTCACTGTGGGCAAAAACTCTGACACTTCTGTTCTACAAATGCTCAGTATAAAAGTCAAACCCTGAAAACACAAGCTGGCTGATGGTGAAAACTAAAACACTTTGAGCACAAATCTAGACAGAATGACCATGAAACACATTACCTCAGTTTTTTTATGCCAGTATTGTGTGACAGGAACTACTCAAATTTTCTAAATTTAAAGAAGCTCAGTTCTAGTGCATGATAATATATTGATGCAGTAATTTAGAAACTTCTGTTCTGATGTGTTTTGAAAGCATTGAATGCCTTGGCCCTCACATTTAAGATGTCATTTTAGGTCTATTTTATTTGCATCTGTGCAGTATCAGCCTCATTGAACCAGGACCTGTCATCACAGAGTTTGAGCGTAAGTCGTATGAAGAAAGCTTGAAGATAGACCTCTCCAAAGCTGATAAAGTGACTGCAGATATGTTCCACAACATCTACTTGAAGAATTACAAGCAGATATTTGAGAGTCTTGGACAAACACCAGAAGAAGTTGCAGAGGTACTTGCACAGCCCATTAAAACACTTCCAAAATGTTTCATGCAGCAATCTACCATTCCAGTGGATGTTTTGTTTAGTCTCTGAATTACTAATAGTATGTCATATGTCATTTCTTATAATCAGCACACATTCGAAATGATTACCATGAAGAACCCACCATTTCGCCATCAGACTAACACTCTGTACACACCCATGACCACCCTGAAATATGCAGATCCAAATGGTGACCTTCCCATTGGAACCTTCTACAAGATGGTGTTTGAACATGACAAGGTGTTCACTGCAAGTCTCAATTTCCTCAAGCTCTTGCGCTGGAGAAGCCGTAAGAGTGTCACTTTGGGAAAGTAAAGACTACCTCTTAAAGAATATTCTGCTGGAGAGGGGGGTGGAGGCAGGTTAAGCTATTTACCTGGGTATGTTTACTTAGAGTAAATGGATAACTTTCGGTTCCAAAAGCTAAGGTAACTTTCA